>NC_141609.1:31922521-32225021 GCF_047967505.1 Dipteris shenzhenensis | reverse complement strand
GTATTGGGAGGTAGAGTGCCCCTTCTCAAAAGCAAAGACATAGATTGGCCCCAAACCTTGGCGCTCCTTTCGGTATTTCTTTAATTAAGTGAGAGACCCAGAATTCCAGGCTACATAAAGGATACATCCCTTCTTACAACTGGGGCATTCCACATCCCAGTTGGCATCCACATACCCTGCAAAGCCTTTACTGTTCGCTGCTCTCACCACTCCTGGTAGTTTGTCTCCGTCCCTAGTCCAGGAAGCTTGCACACAGCCCCTGGAACTGTCAGCAGTAACCACACTTGGCCATATAGTTCTCCATAGCCGTTGCCATTGCCATTGCCCGATTAGCCATCTATCTGCTCAAAGCAGAAAGGGAAAGCATACACAAGCTTTCTCCTTTGACCAAGGCTGCCATGACCAATAGTCTCTCACCCTATGGGTCGCACATATCCTGATACAATAACTTGTTTCCCAAAAGAGATCTAGCATCACAATACAGCAAACAGTATGGCAGTCACACCTGGACCATCCCTCTCGGGGTTCCAAAGATACTTCCCATTCCAAGCATGGATTTCCGACCCCTGCCTACTCAACAATGAGATTGTACCAAAGATGTGCCGTCTGCCTAGCAATCACTGCCTGCATGTGACCTATCTCCTGGAGAAACCAAAAGCATATTCCCACACGGAGCATGTTACTAGCCAAAGCCAGCAAATAGGATACACAATGAGTACAAACCCACTTGCATTCGGTGCTCTTCCCACACTCCATAGGCATCAATATCACAACACAATAGCTGTCACGGGGATGTGAATTTTGTAAGCAAATAAACTATGACTAAGTTTGTAACCAATCTGGCCATAGGGGACTGGCCTAGAGGAGTAGTGAGCTCCTGAAAGCCCCTAGTGTTAACATCTAACTGGACACACTTGCTAGACCTAACTGTTAGAATCAAGGCATGGCATCACTTTGACCCTGCGGAGGGGTGTGATGGAGCTAGGAAGTTTGCCCCAAGATAGGTTCCGAAGTTTCACGTTGGAAGAGGGGTTAAAAAGGACTAAAAGGTTGCCCCTAGACAGTACCAATGTTTGTCATTGGTTAGTGGGGTTAGGACCTTTAAAAGTTGCCCCTCGGAAACCAACGCTTCCTTGGTACAGGGGGTTAGGGGCATTAATGTGCCACGTGTCGGGCATGCAGCCCATCAGCTCCAATTTTAGTATCCTCCTCCTATTAGGGCAGCTGGCGTCTAGTTCTGGAGCCTGTTTTGGATCCTTCTTCTCGTGTTTGCTTCGCCAGACCTTCTACGGGCTGCTGGTTGCTGTCTGGTCGCTGTTTTTCTCTGTTTCTTTGGTCTCCAGCCCTGTTGCATGCAGTCCAAGCCAGGGAGCATCATTTGCAAATCGTTGGAGGCCTTCCTGGCGCTGATCTGCTGCTGTGCGGTGGAAATTACAGGCTATACAGACTGTTAGGCAGTCTGTACACGCTGTACGGAATCTGTCCAGGCTGCGGGAACTATGTCGTAACAGACTGTACGGACCTTGTTGCAGGCATTCTGTACTCGCACACAGCCCGAGGCTGAGTTTTCTTGCTGCGAAATAGGGTTTCTTACTGTGAATCTCTGTTTTGAGGTCATTGGCGGGGTTTTGGATACCACGAGAACCTGTTCTAGTGTGGGGCAGGGTTTTTTGGTTGCAGCTTGCGTTGTGGGCACGCAATCCCGAAATTCCAGCCCAGTTTCTATTTCTTTTTCACTGTGGGATTTATTTTTAGTTTCTCAATTTGAGATTCTCTACAGGATTCCCTGGGTTTGTTGCCATCACCTAGTTACAGAGGGTGAACCCAAGTTGATACCAGGTTGTTGAGGTCAGAGGATGCCTATGCCTTGCTCTAGCAGTTGGGATGCACAATTTGCCAGTTTGATGCAGTGGGTACCTAGTGTGGGCCAGTGAACAGTGATAGGTGAGCCCTGGTTGTAATTTTGCTGTTACTTTTCACTAAAGAAGAATAAAGAAATATCGCAAGGGGCGCCAAGTGTTTGGGGCCAATCGGTGTCGCCGTGTGATCATTGAGCAGGGGCATTCTAGCCTCACTTGTACTTTCTTTTATGCTATCTGATGTGGTGTGTTTAAATGGATTCTAAGCGGCTGTATTTGATGGTGTAATCAGAGTTAGTTGTGGTTTACCATCCTTCGGGGTTCATCTAGAACTTAGCAAAAGGGAAAGGATCATCAGTTGAAGGACTTCCACAGAACTTGGGCCTCTATGAATTCAGTTAGCTGCTCTTGGTACAGCCAGCCACGGTTGGCTACGGTACAATGACCGTACAAGCATGCTCTATTGACATACGTGCAGCCCGTACATCAGCCACTCGATACCCAGCCTGGCAGACAAACTGTTCAGAATCCATCCATATAGCCAGCAGGTACACTCACCGTACAACCAGCCGTACAATTGTACGTACCCTTGCAGCTACGCTCTCCGGACAACCATGTACGGTAGTCCATGCAGTCATTAATGTGGGCAGCCCACAGTACGTACTGTTTACCCACTCCGTACAGCCGCCTTCAATAACCCCATACGTACATCAGCAGCTGCCATTACCGCTCCATACAATACTGCCAGCCCCCTTCAAGGCTCTTCCGTGCTCACGGCTGCACTAGGCTCCATGAAGGCTTCCGTCCCTTCTCCGGATTCCAGCCCCATGTTCATTTTCGGCGTCAACCTCCATTTTCGTGATTCTGCCCCGTGCTCCTTTTGCCCGTCCAATTTTCTGCCCAAGGCCTTCCTTGGCCTTCCTTTCCAAAAGGGGGCTGCATGGGCTTGCCACGTGGCAGCCCATGCCTTAGTGGGGCCTTTTTAAAAGCCCACCAATGACCAACTTAAAAGCCTAAGGTTCTTTGGGCCCCTCTTGGCCCTAGACCTTTCATTTTCCCCCAAGGCACAAATGCTAGGGGTTCTAGCACATCGAGTAACCCTTGACCTCGCCCCTTGTTTTCCCAGGGTCCTGCCCACATGCAGGCCAACATGCATGTGCTAGAAATCATGCCCTCGTGACAGCATGGCAAGCATTCAGCCACGTATTTAACCACATCTCTCCACATTCCTTCCTAGGTAAAGCTCTACTTGATTCTTTCATATGTTTTAGTGATACCCGCATGTCTAGTCATGGGAGAGGAGTGCATTTCTTGCAAAACCAACTCGCGGTATTTTGAGTCTGGCACTAAATAAATCTCGTCTTACCACATTAGCTCATCATGCAATTTGAAATCCGAATGACCCTGACTAGAAGGCTTCTGCAAATCTGAAAATATGGGAGCTGCCTTAGAATTCTGCATATACTCTTCCTGAATGCCATGATCCACACATGATATATGGTACAGATAGCAGACAATTTGCAAGCCCACATCTTGGACAAGGCATCTGCAACCACATTTTCCTTCCCTTTTCTATACTCAATGTCAAAATCATAGGATTGGACTGCAGCCAGCTGCTTATATGACAAATTTGGTTGGGTGAGGAAGAATTCGAGTGTCCTATGATTTGTTTTCGCCTTAATTTTACTCCCGTATAGATAGTGGTGCCATTTCTTGAAAGCATGCAAGATAGCCAGCATCTCCTCATCATAAACATGCAAATTGAGTTCTTTGGCATCAAACTTCCTGCTTTCGAGGTTATTACCCCGTGTTCCCGCCTCAGAACAGCCCCCAATCCTTTGCCACTGGCATCTGCCTCCACAATGAAAGGACGCAAAAAATCAAGGCATACCAAGACAGATGCATGAGTGAGATAAAATTTCAGGTCTTCAAAGCAACGTTGTGCTTCCTTTGACCACTGAAAAGCATCCTTCTTCAAGAGGCCAGTGAGAGGAGCTGCCCTCTTGGCAAATTTGCGAATAAAGCGCTTGTAGAAGGAAGCAAGACCTAAAAATCCTCTCAACAGGGTGGGATTTTGTGGTTGTGGTCAATCTTTGATGCATTTCACTTTTGGGGGATGCACCCAAATGCTATGTCTACTCACAATATGCCCAAGGTACTCAACCTCCTTTGCCATAAAATTGCATTTGCTAGCTTTTGCATAAAGCTGATGCATCCTCAAAATTTCCAGCACTTGCTTCACATGCTTAATGTGCTCTTGTCTATCCTTGCTGTAAATGAGGATATCATCAAAGAAAACTAGCACGCATCTGAAAAGAAGTGGCTGCAATATCTTGTTCATCAGTGCGTGAAAGGTGGCCGGTGCATTAGTCAACCCAAAAGGCATCATCTTGAATTCATACCAGCCCTATTCTGTGCGGAAGGCCGTTTTGTGCTCATCTCCTTCTTTCATCCTGATTCGATGGTAACGAGACCTCAAATCTATCTTCGTGAAAAACTGAGCACCCTTGAGTTTATCCAACAGGTCATCTATTCTGGGGATTGGAAACTTGTTCTTGATAGTGGCCTTATTTAGATCCCTATAATCAATGCACATGCGGTACGATTTATCCTTCCTCTTCACCAGAAGCATTGGAGATGCAAAAGGAGAGTGCTAAAGGAGAAGTGTTATGAGAGATGAAGTTCTTCTCAAGCAACTCCCGCACCTGTCCAGAGGGCTGACCTCTCTCCCAAGGGTGTGGCCTACCATTTAAACCCAAGCCAGCTCCAGGCATACTCGGTGGTGCGGTGAAAGGAGCACTAACCGGATGCACACCAATGGGTCGGCCCAAAAGAGATGGCTCAGCCTGCATAGATGCAGAAAGCTGTGAGCCAAAAGGTGGCTTTTGGGCAGGTTGGCTCAACTCTTCCAGCCCTATAAATAGGGGGCCTCTAGGCCCTCATTTGGACTCCAAACAGCCCCCACCCAGCCTCTTGTGTGCAGCCTTGAACACCTCTGGAGTTGAACAGCCTCAGCCTTTGGTCTTCATTTTAGCCTATTCGGAAGGTGTATACACATCTATATTTCAGTCATCTCTTAGCGCTCTTAAGAATCTATTACTCCACTCACGCAATCACCATGCATCCTGGTGGACAGCACAAGTCTCTTCCTTGCCTTGCAGAAGTGTCCGACATTGTCAGTGTGGACAGTATCAAGGTCTCGGTATTGGTTGGCGTTGCCTCTTAGGTCTTTGGGTTTGCAATACATGTGCACAGTGTACTCTTCAGAAGTGCGTTTCCGTGCTCTCTCAAAGAGTATTATTTGTGTTTCTCAGTTCTCCAAATATAAGCAAATTCTTCCTTGTTTGGGGGAGGGGGCCCTCAGTGGATACAGGGACCCAATCGGTTGTTGACTCTATTTTCTATCTATCCCTTATCTCGTTTCTCTCTCTATGGTGCATAATGCTAATTCGTCGCTAAAGGTTTAAAGAAGGTCTTGCTATGATCACACATTCAGGTTAGTGTTGCATGTTACATTGGTATCAGAGGTCTGGTCATTTCCAGGTTGATTACCGGGAGTGTATGGCTGTGTTGAGATTGGGAAAGGACACATAATCAAGCACCATGGAAAGTTCGTGGAAAGACATCAGATTTGAAGACTATGAAGAGGAGAAAAACAACCAGAATGATACGCTTCTGCCTAGTGCTCAAGAAGTGATGGTGAATCTTCTAGAGCAGAATGGAGTTCTCCTACAGCAACTTGAAGAACATTCATCCCAGCTAAAAGAAAGCAGAAGACAACTGGACCATACAAAACTGCGTTTGGAGGAAAAAGTAGCAGAAAAGTCATTGGAAGAAAGAGGAACCATATATTTTGAAAATTTGCTCTTAGTGATGCGTGAGGAACGCAGGTTTAAAGAGGCATTGTGATGCGCAGAGCTCGCCCAAGAAGAGAGGCAACAAAAGCTAGACTGAGAGGCGATGCTTCTCCAACACAAATAGATGTTGGCTACAATGCAGACAAGTTTGAGTGCGGTAGCAGTCATCGCCGTGGTGGATGGACTTTTACCGATTGCAGGCAATGATCGTGCTTACAGGGCTTGTGTGGAGGGCAAGCAACACAGGGACAAGTTTTCAGAGGAGGCCTCATCACGGGCCAAGAAGTGACTCGAGTTGGTTCATGTTGACATTTGCAGCCCAATGTCGATAAATTCATTCACAGATTCGCTGTAATCTCTTTTATTTGTGGATGATTTCAATCACATGACGTGGGTATTCTACCCGGCCAAGAAGTCTCAAACTTATGAGAAATTCAAAGACTGGAAGACCCAGGTAGAGAAGGAGAGCGGTGAGGTAATCAAAGCCTTCCGCACCGACAGAGGGGGGAGAGTTCACTTCTACCGAGTTCAATGGATTTTGCAAGAAGCACGGGATCAAGAGACAGCTCACGGCAGCTCGCACATCTCAGTAGAATGGAGTTGCTGAGAGGAAGCACATGACCGTCACAGAGATTGGGTTGACCATGTTGCGAGGGAGGAATCTCTCGAAAGCTTACTGGGGTGAAGCCGTGAACACTGCCGTTCACGTCCTCAACAGAACCAAGACCAAGTTTGTTGATGACAAGACTCCATATGAAGCTTACTATGGTAAGAAGCCCACGATATCTCATTTATGGGTTTTCGGTTCTAATGCATTTGTTCATGTGCTTTAAGATGATAGGAAGCAAAGGATATTCTAGAATGGCAGGAAGTCATGCAGGCAGAGATGGATGCCATTTTGAAAGATGACACCTGGGATTTAGTGGCCAAACCAACCAAGCGGAAGGTCATTGGGACTTAATGTGTGTACAAGCTTAAGTTCAAGCCAGATGGGAGCTTGGACGAGTACAAAGCAAGATTGGTGGTGAAAGGCTATGCACAGTCAGAAGGACTTGACCTTCACCCCCCAGCTAGAATGGTGGCTATTCGGACAGTCATTGGCTTGGTTGCTCATCATAGTTGGCTTATTTTTCAGATGGACGTCAAGTCTGCATTTTTGAATGGTACCTTGGAGGAGGAGGTATATGTCGCACAACCATCAGGATTTCAGATTCCAGGATCCCCATCAAAAGTGTGCAAACTGAAGGACTTGCACCGGCTGAAACAGGACCTAGAGCTTGGTGCTAGCGGATAGATGTTTTCTTTCAGAAGATCGGGCTTCAGCAGAGTCCATCAGAGGCAAATCTTTATCTCGATACAGAGGGGGATTTGCGGCTAGTATTGATTCTATATGTGGATGACCTTATCATTACAGGGGATCATACGAAGAAGATTGCTTAGGTCAAGAGACTTCTCATGAAGGAGTTCGAGATGGCAAACTTAGGCATACTTCACTACTTTCCTGGGATTGAGGTGAAGCAGGGAAAGAGCTGTATCTTTATTTCACAGGAGAAATATTGCAGGGAACTGCTCAAACACTTTTAGATGGAAAATTACAAAGGAATAGTGACCCCATGGAAACTGGTCTGAAGTTGTGTGTGCGTGATCCATCTCAGCCGGTTGATTCATCACTGTATCGACACTTGGTGGGGAGTTTGCTTTACCTCACCAATACCCGACTGGATATTTCCTACGTAGTTGGATTGTATAGTCAGTTCTCTGCTACACCCAAGAAGGCCCATTGGGACGCAGGTATGAGGGTGCTAAGGTACTTGAAGGGTACCTGCACCTACGGCCTCACTTATACGAGAGGCGTTGAGTAGGGAGGTTTTTGTGATAGTGATTGGCAGGTGATATTGATACCCGGAGATTGACCTCTGGATATTGTTTCTTACTCTCATCAGGAGCTGTGTCATGGCTGAGTAAGAAACAACCTATTGTCGCTCTTTCATCTACAGAGATGGAGTACAGGGCTGCTTGTACAGCTGCATGTGAAGCATTGTGGCTCAGGTGGATCTTGGAGGACATGAATGTGGCCCAAGAAGATGCGACAGTGGTTATGTGTGACAACCAAAGTTGCATAGCGATCGCCAACAACCCCGTGTTTCACGCACGAACAAAGCACATCGAGTTCCACTATCAATTTGTTCGAGGACTCATCGACGAAGAAGTCATAGAGTTGATGTACTGTTCGACCAACGACGACATCTCAGATGTCTTCACGAAGGCGCTTCCTAGGGAGAAGATGGAACACCTCATTCGACGCATGGGGTGTTACAAAAGTCACTGCCCCGCACAGGCAAGCGCACAGGGAGAGGAGTAGGCTCAGCATCTTGGACAACATCTGTTGGCTGTTGTATATGCTCATCTCTTGAGCTTTTGTCTGCCCACTATTGTGGAGGAATATATCTGAGTTTTGCTATCGCTCTCTCCGTCTCTCTGAGTTTTGTATGAGCTAGATCGGGAGTGTGAGGTGTCCTCTATTTCCAACACTGTGGCATCAGTCCTTGTTGCTCTCTGGTCTGTTGCATCAGTGTGTCTCTCCGTTGGCGCATATCAAGCAGGTAGAGCCCAACACAGACCTGATCGTGAAAATGTATCAGCCGTATCAGTCGTGTGAGAGGGCCAAAGCCATGTCCCTCCTGAAAGAGGTAGTGATATCGTCCTCGGATCTCATAGTAGACTGGACAGACACATAGAAAATGCTCCTCCGTCTTGATTTCCCCGATCTGGCATAGTGTGTAAGTTCTCTGCTCTCTGGGTATGCCTGCAGCTGTCCCTGCCTCAATCCACAGTTGATGTGATGGTTTCTCTCCCTGCAAAACACCTAAGGCCTTCAGATGCCTCTGCAATTCCTCTGCTGAATATGATATAAGGACTATGTTACCCGCATATAGCAATATCTGTATCATCAAATCAGCCAGAAGCAATCCCTTGCCTCCTAGTCAACCCAATCTGATAGGCCTCTTGGGGCACGAACTCTCCGAGAGAGAGAGAGAGAGAGAGAGAGAGAGAGAGTATGCTTGGAAGGCATCACATACCAACTTCATTTTTATGTTGGGAAATACCCCGCTGTACAACTATTTGTCCTCTCATTGAAAGGGCATGCATCTGAGTACCTCTGAGGGGCATGGCTGAGGCTAGGAGAGAACTGATCTCATCATACGATAGGGGCTATGGCTGCTGTAGAATTACTGCTGACTGATCTGCAATTGTCTGGCACTGATGCTGCTGTGGAGACTGTGACTGAGGGGACTGGCTCCCTGGTTGCTGCAAGGTCTCGTCCTGCTGCTACTGGAACTGCTGAGGCTACTGCTGGGACTGCTGGAGCTTCTGTATCCTGACCACTGCTAGTTGCAGCTGCTGGATCTGAGGGAAAGTGTTCCACTTTTATAGGTCTGTGTTGATGTCAGTTGACTTGCCCTGCTAGAGACTGGCCGACCTTGTTCCGGACTGCCCTGACCTGCCATGTGGCGGTCAAGTACTGCTGCTGCCCTCTGTTGCGGTCCTGCCTGGCATACAGCCATGTGGCAGCCTTTGATGGGCTGCTGCCTGCTTTTGCCAACCTGTAACGACATCTGCTGACCTGTTCTGCTCTTCTGCTGCCTGCATTTTCTGACATAAGCCACCATATAGCCAATACCTGCTTCGTACTGCTTGCTGACCTGCCATATGTGCAGTTGTGGGCTGCAGGCTGCAGGGTTGCCATGTACGCAGCCATGCGATGGGCTGCAGATGCCAATAACAGGCTCACACCGCCAATCATAAGGCCTCTTTAATGCCTTCTATCTGTGGAGAGGTGATAAAAGTATGCTGCATGTTATTTGAAGTGTAGCGATCTTTTTTGCTTATGACCTGCACCTATATTTATAAGTGTTACATTTCAATTTTGGTGAAGAAAAGGTTGCTTACATGTTGTTAGCATTAAAGCTTCTAATTTAGGAATAAGCCTGACCCTTTTATTGACATGTCTTGACAAGATTTGATTTTGGTGGTGGATTGACAAATCAGTGGAGTCCAACCGAAGTGGATGTTTTTGCTTCATGTTCCATGGACAAGACCATAGGTGTCTGGGATGCACGCCGACGGGATCAGGCAGTGATCTCAATCAAGGCGCATGATTCGCATGTCAATGTTATTTCATGGAATAGGTACCTTGTGTTTATTTACACACTCAATATTGAAGAGAGTGAGCTTCCTACATTTGAATCAATGCTGACGACTACATTGCAGTATACTGCCTGTTATACTTGAATATGAAGCCTGAACTTGTGGTGGAATTAGGTTGGCAAGCTGCATGATAGCATCAGGAAGTGATGATGGCACCTTTCGTATTTGGGACCTTCGTGCTTTTAAGGTACTTCCATGCTTATGTCCACTAGCTGTGGTCTTTTTGGTTTCACTGGCTTGATTGCCCACAATCATGACCATCTTATGACAAATCTTTGTAAAACATGTTTTTTGCTTTTAGGGCAATATTGCTCTGTGATTAAATTGATGCTTCCAAAGAAAAGTCGCTTTTGCAATTTATTAGGTGGCAGAAGTGGTTCTCAAGGGCCACGCTGCATGGTCTGGATGCATTTATTTTGGTCATATGCTGAGCTAGCTGCTGCTGACAGCGAATTGTATATGGGAATTAATGGAGACAGAAATAGAATGTCATCCAATACCCACCCTAAGAATTTGCATTAGGGTGGGAAGCTTCCAGCCTATATTTTGTAGGGACTTGTGAGTGCTGTGTCACCATGCATTTTGGTCTTGTTACTGACAAGTTATGGGAACTTATGTGCTCTTCTCAACTCTGCTTATGCAGTTCTTTCTCTGTTCATTCTAACAAGAAACTGATGTTGATGTAAATGGAGATTCTAACTCCTTGTAACTGATTTTGGTAGCAGGATGATTCCTTTGTGGCACATTTCAAGTATCACAAGTCCCCCATTACTTCAATCGAGTGGAGTCCTCATGAAGCTTCCACCATCGGGGTTGCTTCTGCCGACAATCAACTGACGTATGATGCACTCCCTAAAATATCTCTCTCCACAATCCTTTTCTGTACAGGTCATGAGTGCACTGTGGGACTTGTTGTATGCGTCGGTCTACATTTAGTCTCTGAGGTAGAATAGAAGCATAACTTTTCATTTATAAAGTCACGTCACTGATCCACCTCAACAAACAAAGAGTTACAATATGTCCATCTTGTGCAAGCCTGAACTTTTTGGCAACTTGAATGTAGTCATGTTGTGGTTGATAAAAGGAAAGGTAGAATTGGTGTTTCTGCTTATGGATCATGCATTATTGGGCTCTCTTCAATCCCTCTCCTGGAGCAGTTTTTGTATTTATGGTTGTTATTATGAGAATCTTATCTTTCATGCTTGCATAATTTGCCTTCTTAAAGGTCATTCACCCTTGAGAATGATAGATTCTGAGATTTTCAAGGGCAGAAGTGAGCTTATGCTCTTTGTTGGTGAGAAATGTCTCTTTTGAAAACATAGGACAGCTCAAATTTGGATAATAATGGGAACAGAAGATAATGGCTTGCCTTCTAAGAAGGGCAAGGGGAAGGCATAGGTGGGAGGAAAATGACGAAAGGGTGTGGAGAAAAGGTGAAGGCAAACCTTGCACGCTACCAAGACAAAGAAAACCTCCTCATTTTCCTGCCATTACTGGCCTGCCCACAGCACAGATCCCATCTATGCGCATCAGGACCACTGCTACGGGTTCTTGTCTTGTGGAATGTCACTATTTTAGTGGCATCTGGAATGCCATGATCTGAAACCAGACATCTTGCATTTTCAGAGTCTGGGATTTATCTCTCGAGCGGGATGTAGAAGAGGAGGCGGAGTTTCAAGCTCAAGTCAAGCAAAAGGTGCTCCCACCAGAGGATCTTCCACCCCAGCTTTTATTCGTACACCAGGTACTTCCCCTGCTCTGATACTCAGTTTTGAGACTTCTAGAGTGCATGATCTCTGGCATTAGCGTTCTTGCAAATCTTAAGAGCAGTTCTTGTCTTGTCAGTCCTAAATGTGTCAGTGAATATCAGTGGGTATGGTTCATAATAAAGCTGGCTTCTTTCCTTGCAGGGTCAAAAGGATTTGAAAGAGTTGCACTGGCATGCTCAAATTCCAGGTTTGGTTGTTTCAACCGCAGGAGATGGTTTCAATGTGTTGAAGCCATCCAACTTAGAAGGCCTTCTGACATCATGAGGTCTTACGCTTGTTGTTTTTGGAAATTTGAATTGTAACACCATTTTCCTCTACGGAATGCCAGGTTTCAGTGAGCATGATTTTATTCTGAAGATTTCATTGCCCCTGATGATACAATTCGAAATGTTGTTCTGCGCACGGAATAAGCTTTTGCATACTGACAAAGGTGTTTAATTTGAGATAAGGTGTACAGCAGTTTTTACAACCCCCTTTCCTGCTGGCAACATGCATGGAAGTACGTTTTATTCTGAAGATTTCATTGCCCCTGATGATACAATTCGAAATGTTGTTCTGCGCACGGAATAAGCTTTTGCATACTGACAAAGGTGTTTAATTTGAGATAAGGTGTACAGCAGTTTTTACAACCCCCTTTCCTGCTGGCAACATGCATGGAAGTACGTTCTTACCGGCAAGTTTGAGACGTCCTCTTCCCACTCTTGGAAGCTTATAAGATGAATTGAGTTTGGGTTTATGTTATTTCCATCATTTAGTGGAATTTATGGTTTTGGACCTCATGGCTGTGACTTCTGAGGTAGAAGGGTACGCTTTTGACATTCTGTAGTCGCATGAATATGAAATTCCAATGTTTCTCATGTTCACAGAAGTCTAAATTTTGTGGATGTTCATATTATAGTGGGTTGAAAAAAATCAAGCAAACAATCTTAATTTATGACTTGCACAATGTCTTCTGGGAGATGTATCTCTTCTACATGTGGCTCAATGCTTGACCATAAATGTGTGAATCTTATTTAGCAAAAAAAATGAAGGATACTACCCTGAGCATGAATTTATTGAACGGTGATCAGCCCTACCATAAAGGGCCAGCATTACAAAAATCTGATTAGAAATAGAAAGGAGCACAGTGTGCAAGACCAATAGTTCAAATGCGATAGCTCTCTACAGGTGTAACATAATCCATTAGAACATCCTTCATCTCACTACTAAGTTTCCTTTGATTTAAGCATCTACATCCTTTTAGATGCACAGCCTGGACAGACCTTCTACAGCAGCAACCGCGAGACCATTCCCGAGTGCTCGCTTCTAAGCTTCAACTTAAGCTAGCATGATCATTGATTCTTGTTAATAACTTCGCCAAATGATCATTGATTCTTGTTAATGATCATTTGCACTATTGGTGCTCTTAGTACAAATGCAATAGCTCTCTACAGGTGTAACATAATCCATTAGAACATCCTTCATCTCACTACTAAGTTTCCTTTGATTTGAGCATCTACATCCTTTTAGATGCACAGCCTGGACAGACCTTTTACAGCAGCAACCGCGAGACCATTCCCGAGTGCTTGCTTCTAAGCTTCAACTTAAGCTAGCATGATCATTGATTCTTGTTAATAACTTCGCCAAAAACCTGAATAAAAATCCAGTCAACCCATTAGGCCTCATGGATTTTTCTAACTCTATACTATTAAGGGCATTTGGCTGATAGTTACTGTTTGCTTACTAATTAGAGAACTCTTTGAAACTAAATTTCCTACTCGTGTTCCAAAAATGATTTGAAACTATGGGCCTGCGACTATCAATTGATTCTATTTTTTGCTATTGGAAGGAAAAAAGTGAAAGGGGCAGTCAGACTAAGCAAACTAGCCCGTCCAATAATTCCTATTACCACTATTTAAACCCTTCTTCCTCTTCATAATTTCCTCCCAGTCCTTCATATACAACAAAACTACACAATCCCACCATTTCCTACGATTCCTGTCTCATCTAATTGCCAAACTGGCCATTACTTTGATGCTCTTGTCAATGGAGGTCTTGCCAGACTCTGCTCAGAAAACTTTTTGCACTTAAAAATTTTGTAATTAAAACTTGAAGGGGACATCCCAAGACCATTTAACTGATACAAGTAGTGTGCGAAGTGTTTGAAATCAACCAATAGAGGGTATGCATAGCGGACGACTAATAGATCAGCCCAGGGGCTCACATAGGGTGTGATGTAGGTGGAATCACAAACTTTCTTAATGTGCTTAACATTGATGTGTAGAATAACAAGTAGACAATGCTCAGAAGAGGTATAGGAACATCAAAATATTTGTCAAATGGACACGAAAGTGCAATTTCTGTGGAAAGTTTGGTCATTTTGCAAAGAAGAGACTCTTAGCAAATCTTGTGTAAGAATTAGGAAAAGAACTTGAGGAGACAATTGCTCTCACTACTTTCACCACCCAAATCAATCTTGACAAGGGTGATGACTCATTTATCTTTTAAGTTGTTTTATGTATGGTCAGTAAGGGTTCTCTGCCTTAGGATGTCTCCCCTAATTGATTGTTAGTCGTATGTGAGTTTTACCTTGTCAGACGAATGGAAACTCCCCATGCATAGTCATTGTACATTCTCCCAGTTGTCTGCCAAGAGCCATAACTAGAGTGAGTCGTAGGTTGGGGTCATGAGTGTTGTTACTAGATGTGAACAAGCCATGAAGCCTCTTATGTACTACTGTTGGGGTGAGGTCATCAATTTATGGGGGGGAATTGTTGGGATAAATTGATGTAATGGGATGATACCAAGGGGTCAAAGGTCAGTGTGTGCTTGTGTGATCACATGGTGAGGGTGTACATAGAGAGGGTCACATTTGCACTTTATGTGACCATCAAGGGATTGAGTCAAAGGAGCATTTTACTTTCACATGCGTTGTATACTATGATAAAAGAGGTCGGTACCACTGTCTCTTTAGGGAGTGTTTTGGACCTAGCTAGTTTCTTGTCCTACTTAGATAAAATATGCTTGGCGACCTTCATCCATGAGGACGTCTGACACAAGGAGCATTTCCTTACGACACATAGGCGAGCTTAGGGCGTATAGTCAGGCTCCACTTAAAGCATGATCACTAAGTTCTTCTAGCCATACAACACTGACCAACCATGCCTAGAGAGATGACAAGTCTGAGGACCAGAGCAAGAGACATGGCAGACTCACTAGCGGGCTGAGGCATAGGTCAAGCTAGGGGACCTTCCTCCATGCTTACCGAAGCAAGGTCATGGCTGGCGGGAGTGACTGTGGCACTTGCTTGTTGCAAGGTGATAGCTAGGAGATGGCCGTCATGGGTGTTGATGCCTACATAGAGGTTCGTCCCACCCCTTCACCTCATTGTATTTAGTCCTTCGAAGACTTTAATAAGCTTTCTTTTCTTTGTTTCTTTCCTCAAACTTGCTCACTAAATTCCTATTTATCTAGCCTTGGTAATTTGCCTACTCAAATGTTGAATTGACAAGCAAGTTTCTTTGCTATGGGTGTTCCTGGTGTGTATGATTCTTGAATGGGTGTCCCCATTATTTATGATTCTTGAATTTGTCTTTTCATTATTTGATCAATGGTAGATTTGTAAGTTACATGTCATTATTTGACCCTTGCTTATGTTTGTTCTTATGTTTCTTGTTGAGTTTGGACAAGTTTTGTTGGCTTGCTCTACATTGTGTTTTGTGATCTTTGCAATGGTTTCTTTGGTGTTGCATGTGAGTGATGTGGATTGGCTTGTGCTGCATGTGTCTTGTTTGTATTAAGTAGTGCATTGCTTATCCATGTGCACTTTTCTACCTTTTTGTGTGCTGAGTCTATTATGTCTAGTGGTTTTAAAGAACAACTCCGAATGCTTGAGAAAAAACATCATACAAATGAGCAATCCGAAAGGCGTTGATCATGGGAAAAAGAGATAAAACAATTGGCTGTCGAAAACTAGCCTGTTTCTAAAGAACCCAAATCACTGCCTAGGAAATTTCTAGGACATGGGCAAACACCAAGATGCATCCAAAAAATACCTCATTGGCAATAATGACGTCAAAGATACTTGCAAGCCAAGACTTAAAAGGACATTCCTACCTTCAGACGATCACTTTAGAACTTCCAAGCCAAGACTTACAAAGACACTCCTATCTTTAGATGATAACTTTAGAACTTCAAGTCCAACACTCCCAAATGGCACACAAGGTGTAGATGGACATGGTTAGTGGTATTATCCTACATGTGTTATATTATCTTCCTCATGCTTCGGGATGTCATACTTTCAATGCATGCATGTGATTTTGGCCTTGTTTATGGGTGTGTTGTGTCTCTTTTGAGGGTCATGTCGAGAAGAACAGCAACAAGGTCGGCTAGACGTAGGGATTGTTGCGCGGGTTGGAGCCAACCAACTGGGCCCAGAGAGAAAACCGAGGGGTTGGGTCCTTGCATGGAATGAAGGGCCAAAGGCCCACCTTTATAGAGCCCCACAGTTGGTGGGGAGGTAGAGCACAAGTCGGCAGGCAAGTTGGCTAAAGGGCCCAAAGATGCCTAGAATAGAGAGCCCATGGGGGTGGATGCTGGGTCATTTTGCAAAGGTTGCAAAAAGAAGACGGCGGATCAAAAGAACAAGGAGGAGTCCGACTCATATTTAGATGGTGTGATCATCCTAGAACTATTCTTGGTGATAGATCCATGTGTTAGTAAGGTCAGATATGTAGACCTAGAAGTCATAGCGCAGATGCTTGATATTGAGATGTGGGTAGACGGAGAGGTAGAGATCTTTGTGAAGGATAGCAAGCGCTTGGACTCTTCAAGGTGCTTGGATGTTGATACTAATATAAGGGTGGATTTCATGGAGTTCCCTAGGGTTTCAAGTTTAGACGGATGCTATAATTCAGAAGGAGGCATTAAAGGACTACACAAGCCATTGGTATGTGCCTCCATGATATATGGTTTGCTTTCTAGTATGTAATTGATGTCATATTATAGTAACGCACCATAACCATATGCTCCTTTCTCTCATCACCCTGTCTACTAGAGGATGTATAATTGCCTTGCTGCAATTTTCTAGTCATGATGTCATTCTACTTTCTATAGCAGTCTTTAACCATATGACCCATTTTACCACAGTAGTAGCATTCAACATTGTTGTTTGCATTTTGGTCTCTCTACCATTCACCACGACCTCTTTGGCTCCCCCTGTCTCTAAAGTTACCACATCCTCCTCCATAGGATTGGTTTTCTTGAATCTGCTGCATATTTTGATTTCTACCATGGCCTCCAAATCGGCCAGCTCTACCTCTGCCTCTACATGTTCTAGCATTTGAGTAGAAGACAGCTTCTTTTGAAGTTCCTCCTGAAGAAGATGCACCACCATTTCTCTGCTCTTCAAAAATTAGAAGAGCAATCAACTCCTCAAAATCAAGAAAATTATCACGGACGGCAATGGATGTATGGATTTGTGCATAATCCTTTCCTAGACCATTCAAGGTCACAGAAACTAAATCATCATCTTCCACTGGCGACCCAATAGAAGCAAGTGCATCTGCAATCTTCTTCACCTTCATGTGGTAGTCATTGATGCTCATATTTTCTCTCTGCACATTATGCAACTCCTGCTTGAGCTGCATTTTCTTGGCTTGTGTATTTGTGCTATACATTTTTATCAAAGTATCCCACACCTCCTTCGGTGTGCTTGCATCTTGAATATGCACAATCATAGAATCTGAAATACTGATAGACAGCCAGTACATAACTTTTTTGGCTCTCTCATGCCAGCCTTTAAATGCCTGCAACTCCTATTGATTGGGAACATTAGGAATAACTAGTTCTTGTTCAGCTCTAGTAATGAACTCCCAATAGCCTTTTCCCTTAAGGAAATTTGTCATTCTAAACTTCCATGCTTGGAAGTTGTTCTTGTCAAGCTTTTCTGTGACAATCTGTGAAAGAGCATCAGATGCCATTACAGAACATTGCAAAATATTCTATCACTGCAAAGAAACACAACTTCTCCCTCATAAGGGCAAATTTGCAAAATTGATGAGAGTGGTATTTGACCACACAGTCACTTCCTAGTGACGATTATGTGTCAATAGGCAATAAGAATGTTTCTGTTACTCCCAATATCTCTGCGCACAAGCATACAATGTAATTTTTGCGATAACTATTCACCGACCTGTAGAACAGTGGTCGCACAGCAAAAATAGGGCACTTTTCTGAGTGCCTTTGGAAAAATTCCACCACCAAAACGGGCCCTGAACTGGTCTCGAATCAAAATCTGAGATAGTGCACTCTTACACTTTCCGGCTATGTTACCTGCAAAGATTTGCTCCCAATCTCGAAAAAAAAAAGGAAAGCAACATTGATCCTCCCACTAGGACACCGTGAACTTGGTTTGCTTTCTTGAGATCCTTACCATGAACCGAGCTCTGATACCATGTGAAGAGAGTGGGAGAGAAGGAAGGAGTCTCACTTGCAGCTTTCTCACATACACAATGGGGGAATATGCACTAAGGTGGGGGTTGAAAATAGTTTTCCTCTTCTTAGTTGTGAAAGCTAAAAGAACTCTAGGTACAAAAGAATAGGTGAACCCTATATGTGGGTCTCAAACCAAACTCAGCTAACTAAGGCGACATACTAACTGAGCCACGAACTAGAGTACATAAAGATAGCTATCATCTAGCTATTATTCATGGACAGTGTACCAACCGCATCTGCATCTAACAAGTCGGTGACATAAATGCACGATGGTCACCCTGGCATATCACGAGTGGAGCTCGATATCTCAATAGGGACTACCACATGGGCAACACCTCACAACAAACAAAGGCAAACAAAGGCGGGATTGTCCAAGGGAAAAGGTGCATTTGTGGTGGTAGGGAGTGTGGGCAGGCATATGTCCTGCACAGGCCAGGAACAAGGCAGGGAAAATAGTAACATGGGAGAGTTGGTGCCTCACACAAGTTGTATTTGGTTTATAGTGATGTTTGTGGACCCATGCGAGTTGCAACTCTTGGGGAATTCTATTATTTTGTCACATTCATTGATGACCACTAGGTATACTTGGATTTTTGCTTTACAATCCAAATATGAAGTTCTTGCTTTGAAATCCAAATTTGAAGTTTTTGCATGCTTCATGCATTTTATTGCCTTGGTTGAGAATGAAAGTGGGATGAAAATTTCCTACATTAATTTAGACAGGTGGGGTGAATATATGTCAAAGGAATTTGCTAATTTTTTGGCCTCATGTGGCATACATCATCAATGCACTATGCCTTACATTCCTCAGCAAAATCCTGTGGTTGAGAGAAAGAATAGATCAGTCATGGAGATGGCCAGGTGTATGATGCAAAGCAAGCACTTTCCCAACAAGTTCTGGTTGTATGTCGTTATGTTGCAAATTACATTTTGAACAGATTTCCCACAAAGGCATTGAAGACCATCACACCTTATGATGCTTGGATAGGTCATAAGCCCAAGATTTCTCTCATGAGGACTTTTGGATGCTTGGCATATGCACATGTGCCTTCTCAAACATGCACAAAGTTGGATGATAAAGCTATCAAATGCATTTTTATTGGGTATAGCTTAGAGAGCAAGGGGTATAAGCTCTATTAGCCCCACATGGGCAAATGTTTTGTTAGTAGAGATGTTTTTGATGAATCCTCCTCTATGCCTTTGTTGGATTGTAAAAAGTATCCCACTATTGATGCCACAAATCTCTTTAATAGCTTGACACCCTTGTTTCTATCAAATGATCATGATGATACTTACTCATTTTCTTACACTTGGCTTTCAAAACGGCCCTGCTGAGGCTACTCTTTACATCTGCAAGAGGGATGGATTTGTTCATTTTAGTCCTCTATGTGGATGACATGCTTGTGAGTGGGACACATGATGAGCTAATTGCAGCTTTTAACCTTGACATGCAGAAGATATTTGTTACTATGTTTGATCTTGGTCTCTTGCATTACTATCTAGGCATTCAATTTGCTAGCAGTGAGGGGGGCATTTTGATGTCACAATGCAAGAATATTGGACAACTTTTGCAATGCTTTCAGTTTGAGGATTTCAAGCTAGTATCCACACCATTAGAGCCTGGGTTTCACTTCTCTTCTAAGCATGGTAGCGATGCATGTCATGTAATTCTCTATTAGTAGGTAGTTAGTTGTTTGATTTATTTATGCCATACTAGACGTGATCTTCGGTATGTTGTCTCACAGTTGAGCAAATATATGCACAACCCCTCTACACACAATTGGTAGGCTATGAAGCGGGTCTTAGGTGCCTTAAAAGCACTTAGCATTTGGTACTTTTTTATGAGATTGATTCTTCACTTGTTATGCATGGATTCATTGATCGTGATTGAGGTAGATCTTCAGACACCCGTGTGTCACATAGTGGCAACTATTTCATGCTTGGTACTTCATGCATGTTGGTTTAGCAAGACATAGACTACCATTGTTACTTCTAGCTATGTGGCTGAGTACATACTAGCATTTGTAGCTACAGTGGAGTGTGTTTGGCTGTAGAAGCTACTTGCAAATCTTTGTGCATGTCAAGTTGCTCCCATCATCATCTTCATGAATAGTCAGGGTGCTTTGGCTATTGCACATATTTTGGTTTTCCATGCTCACACAAAGCATCACTATCACTATGTCAAAGAGAGTTTATCAACATGTGATATTCAGTTGTCTTATGTTCCCACTAAAGACAACTTGGCAAATCTTTTTACAAAGGTTCTTCCTTGACATGAGTTTGAAGCTTTTTGGCAAGCTTTAAACTTAATACCTTTTGTGATTTGATCTATTGTACTCTGTACAATCATGGGCTACTATACATCGTGCTCTTGCTTGTAGATCCTTTGAAGTTGATTTTGACTAGATATGACTCACTTTCTTTATAGGTGAAGCCATTCCTTTGTTTGATCTTTCTTTCTTCTTCCAAGAGGGATGCCTCTATATCTACTAAAATGGAGACTGGTAGATTAGTGAGAGTAGTCACAATGGTACCATACTCATCAGGTCGACTCTTAAGAAATATAGCAATCACAACGTCATCATCAAGATCAAATTTGATGGTAGCTAGTTGAGTCAATATGCTTTCATGGAGTTTTGTTGTGAGGATATTGATTCTCCCTTGTTTGGCTTTAGATCAGAGAAATTAATGAGTAGACTATACTTGGATCATTTCCCATGTGCTCTAAAGATAGTCTTAAGGTGCCTCCATGCACCATGTGTAGTTTCACAACCATCAATGTGATCAATAAAGGAATCAACCAACCCTAGTACAATTATAGCCAATGCCTTTTCATCCCTAGGTAACCATAATGCTTATCCTTCCCTAGTAGTGGGTTTCTTCTCTTTCCCATTAGCAATATTCCAAATCCCCTTTTTCATGAGTTTGGTCTACCATGTATGAAATCCCTCACCCTCAAAATTGTCTATCTTTGTTTTGGTAGCTATATGGAAGGTCTTACCAATAATGGTAGTATATAATCCCTTTACAACTCTTAGAAAGAACCATCACCATACAAATGCATATTGCAAGTAACAAAATCTAAAAAACAAAGGTTCTTTTCACACTGATAGTAGAAGGGAACTCGGGGTTTGGCTTGGAGGTTGATTAATTTCCTATTATCAAAGCTTGCCTTCTTCTTGATGACCTTTTCAACCCTAATATATTGGTTGTTGGAGGACTCACATGAGGAAGTCATTTTCCTAACATAATTAAGACTTTCAATACATCAAATAAGACTCTCCTCAATTTTGATCTCAGAACCTTGCATACACCCAAGAATTGACTTAAGTCTGAGTCTAGATGCAATCAAGAGTAAAGATACCAAGTCAAACAATATGTTGACTAAGTCAACCTTCCAAGGTGAATAACTGCCAAAAGTGCCTAGGAAAAACAATAGAAACTTGGAGCCCAAAATTCGAGGTGGTAAGAGTAGCTCTAAAAGGGGTTTCTAGTAAAAAGAAAGGTCTTATACCAGAGAATGTCCTCTGACAAGGATTGGTAGAAATTCGTGTAGTACCACTCGTGATAGTTGTGCCAAGTAAATATGTTAAAAAATCTAAATAGTAGGGTTTGTTAACATCCATACAGTATAGTCACAGAATGCAGGGTAAGTGCTGAAAGGAAAAGGGTTGGCCCTCCTTTCAAAAGGTGACATGTATAAAAGACCAAATGGTTGACTTTGGTCTTCATTATTGTATGCACAAGTTTGAAATACAAGCTCCCCCTTCTCCTCCAAGAGTGTCTTTGGAAGTTCTCTTGTTTTCTTTGTAGTGACTTTGTGTTTGTCACTCCATCCCCCTTCACTCTCTCCTTCCCTTGTCCTTATTGCTCCTTTCTCCCCTCTCTTTTCCCTGCTCCCCCTTCACTCTCTCACAAGGAAGTAGCTTGGAGTGGAGGCTCCAATGACATTCCTTCAAGATCCCCACGACACGTGAGTCATTGTCGAGACTACACATTTTTGGCACCATTGTCGGGGGTTCAAAGTATGCTGTTGCATTTGCACTTGCTTTCTTTTGTAATCCACCCATTGCATAAGGCTTCAAGCTTAACTTGGAGCTTTGTTATTGGAGTTTTAGAAGAGGTATGAGGAAGAAGTATGAGTTGGATGGAAAAGAGACGAAAAATTATCATTTTATGTTGAAGAGCATTTTTGAGTGTAGGAAACTTGTTTTTGAGGTTTGTTAGAGTTTTATAATGATAGGAAGGTAGTTTTTTAGATTTCTAAGGTGTGTATGTTGTCAAATCTCACAAAAAACAACCAAGAATGAAGAATCAAGCTGAAATTCAAAGTTGTTTTGTATGTTAACAGTCACCCCTCAATAAATCTCTCATTTTTGCACTCAAATGTTGTTTTTCTTTCACTATTTTTTCATTGAGTAGGTAGACTAGGTAGTATAGCATCCCCCTGGCACACAAAAGCCTGAAAAGAAACTCCAAATCTGTTAAAAATAATCAAAAACCAATCGGCAATATAGCGCATTCCTATCCCCATGGGTTGATAGCTTAGCACTATCCTACTGTTACTGTCGCTATAGCCCTATCTCGACGGTCAAACTCTATTGACCTGTGGCCATAGCGCCTATCCCCATGACCTAACTTTTGACTGTGGTCTAACCCGCCACCCTAATTAATGTGTGTCTACCTATCCCACTAGTCTGACAATCGTTGACTCATGGCCTTAGCACTTGCCCCACGACCGTTGCTATAATAGTATCCCATCGATCGCTTTAGTTATCCCCATTCCCATTGCCATATTTGTATCTCATCGATCAAGATACCCCGCCGACTGGTGTGTTAAGCTCATTCCCACGATTGTTGCCATTTTGCTACCCCCATGCCTATGGCCATATTATCCCACCGTACTCATTATCCTTCCACCTGTAGTCTTAGCTCATCCCTATGACTGTGGGGATACCACCTACATCCCATCCCACTAACATGTGGCACTACCCATCCTATCGATCGGTACCTTAAGAACTATCTTCTCGCCTGTTGCCATACTTGTATCCCACCGACCGACGCCTTAAGAAGTATCCCATCACCCATCGCCATAGTGATATCCTGGCGAGACCAGATGCGCCAAGCTATCCCTATGATCGTTGCCATAGCCTTATCCCTATGCCCATCGAGATACCTATAGTGTAGTCCAGAAAAAAAAATACAAAATTCAAGTTTTAGCCTAAGAGTGCCCTGTTAGAGGTTTTATACATGCATTCGCAATCTGGAAGAATTATGTCCAAGGAGCCCATGCCTGAAGAGAGTGCTTCGAGCTACACTCACCCCACCTTTTGCCCTAGCTGGGGATCGGTCCAAACCAGAAGCTCAATTCCTAGCTCCCACTTTGTAATAAGACCCCGACAAGAGGATCCATCTAGCTCTGATGAGACAGAGAGCTTGGACGAGGAGATGCAAGACCCCACTAGTCCAAGGGCTACCAAAGCCCCCTTCACTACTGTGGCATCTCCCAACTCTCCTACTCCTTCTATAGTGTTCACGTTAAGAGATACATTCTCCAACACGTTTGGACGTTTAGGCTGAACAGATTCAATAGGCATGGAGAACCCCTTTGCTGGCATGTCAATGGGAAGGGAAGGTCAGCAACAACAACCAGCTCTTCTTGAAACATGGACATGGACTGAAACCAACTTTGTGGACCCAGGGCCCACCTCCTTCGCAAGGCACCATTAGTGGGACTCCCATTTGCAACTTCATCTTGAGTATAGGTACAGATAGCACATTGGTAAACTAGTTTAGTAGCCTATCTAGAATAAATATGGATGTAGGAGGAATGATACACTCCAAAAAAAGATATCCGTATAATTATAAGACTAGATACATGACAATTTTTACTTATGTTCCCCGCAAAGTAGTTGGAGGACCCAAGGAGGTTGGGCTACAATAGCATTTTACAACCTATAGAAACATACACAAAATATTTGTGTACCATGAAATATTCACATTTCAAGAGTGCACACATAGTTTGTAGCTCTTTAACCAACAACATAGTGCATAGGGAAATTGTTGGTAATAATAATCTATCTCAAAAGAACTAAACAAGGTAGATGTGATTGAGATTTGTCGATTAAAAAAGAACATGCTACATACAAATTGTTGATAGCTTCATGAAAAGAAGAAGAAAGATATAGTACCCTTTTGTTCTCCAGACGGTACTAGTGAGCAAGGACTAATCTTTTGACTTGACCTAAGGCTAAAAGACTTACCTAAAGAAACTAAAATTTAACATTTTCAATAGGATTCACTTCCACTTGAGGTTCACCCTCTCTCTCTCTCTCTCTCTCTCTCTCTCTCTCTCTCCTACAAAAACAAAGTACAAAGAAATAGCTGATTTTATTGATTTAGTAATAGAAATATTAGATACAACTGGGATTGTCTCACCTTTTTCTTTGGTCAAAATCTTGTTCTCCTTGTTTTTGTGCATGAAATTGAGAGTTCTTGCCTTGATGTCATTTTTGCTTCCTCAAAGCCATAGGCTTTTTGGGGCACTCGGCAGCAAAATGCCCTTCTTTTCCACAATGGCAGCACTTTTTCTCCTTTCGAAAGCCTCTAGTTGCTCTGGTGCAAAATTCAACTTTCCTTTGTAAGGCTTTAATGGACCCCTTGACTTTTGAAGTTAGAGCTGCCTTTCTCCTTGAACTGTTGGGATTGTGTTTCTTTTGGAGGTGTCTCCATCTTTGCCTTTTGAGGCAACCATCATCTGTAGAGCTTTCTTCATTTCTTCAACTACTAGGGCTGAGTGCATTAGATCTCGTAGCTTTGTCTTGCGTTCAAAGCTCACTTGGTTACAAATACTTGGTGAAGAAGCAAGACATGGAATGGAATGGAAATGAAAGCAAGACTAAACAACCATAATGGAAATGAAAGAAAGAAAGAAATGTACAACTGAAGTAAAGTACTTACATCACCAAGAAAGGCTTGAGGCTTGAGTGATTTGACATGAGAAAGTACAATGCCTTTATAGGATAGGCACACACACACTAAGTGTCAAATGTATATGGGATAAGTCCCATAGTGACACGTGGCACTCTAGGATATAAAGTAGTATAGTACTACTCTAGAACACACTAAAAGTCACTCAAATTGACTCCATTTCCTAACACCCCCGCCATGGAGGAAAGGTGAGGGACTATTGGAATGGAACCACGAATAGAGCATGAAGGTCATCAAAACTATGCATGCCGGTCTAGAACTAGACATGGTTCCCACACAATCTCAGAGGCAAGTAAGCATGGCTCAGAGGCTAGTGAGCATAACATAGAAATCTCATGTAGCATGGCTCAGAGGCTCATCATGCATGGATGCATGATCAACTCAAAGGTCTAGGCGATTGATGCACCAACAAATAGACCTATCAAAGCCAAAAAAAAAACACATGGCTCCCACCATATAAACCCCCCTTGGCTCCAAAGACTAATGAGGAACATGGAGCCACACACCAAAAATAAAAAAGAAATACATTATTTTAGGAGGACTGTCCAAGGCAAAGTACCTTGATTGACTCAAGACACATGATTTATTGCATTCATTTTTGGGAAACACCCCCAGGGAAGAGAACCCAAATATATCATGCTTAGAAAGCAAAATCATGATCTCCATCATCCTCTAGAGGATGGAGACAGACAGTAAGAGCATGATCCTGTGTCGGCTGGTCATCTTCTTCTGCATCATCACTAGTGGCGAATGCCACCCAACTGGCATGATTCTTTGATTGTTGTTGAGCAAGGTTCTAGTAGCACTTGTCCTCAGTATGATTGAGCTTGTTGCAATAAGTGCACTTGAATGGCTTGAAAGTCTTTCCTCGTGCTGGTGGAGTCGATGGCCTAGGTCTCCATTTACTGGTGGAGGCAAGAGCCTGTGTAGTATCCGATGAGTAAGATGGAGATTCTTTGTTGCGGCGATAGTTTTCAAGCAGAAGAGACACCATATCTTTGAATGTAGTCGATGCAATGCGAAGTACTTCAAGGGCATTCTCAAAGCAAGGAATCCCTTCCATACTTGTCATGAGGATAGCCATTTTGTCCTCGTCATCTGGGCAACACTTCAAATTGGAGAGTTGTTGAACTAAAGACTGAATTTTTGCTATATGTGCACTCAAGGTATCAGACTCTTCCATTTTCAATTTATAAAATTGCATTTTCAGAAAAACCTTGGAGTTAGTGATC
Source organism: Dipteris shenzhenensis (assembly GCF_047967505.1). Classification (NCBI taxonomy): domain Eukaryota; kingdom Viridiplantae; phylum Streptophyta; class Polypodiopsida; order Gleicheniales; family Dipteridaceae; genus Dipteris; species Dipteris shenzhenensis. The sequence goes on along the minus strand of NC_141609.1, from coordinate 32,198,631 downwards.
TTGTTACCAAATATATTCTCGAGGCATGCCCAAATCTCCTTAGCCTTGGACTTGAAGTCGATGTGATGAATCAATGAATCATCTAGGCCCGATGATTCCGATGGCCCTCAAATTTTGTTGCTTCCAAATCTTGCGTGTTTGAGGCTTCGTTGATGCCTCAAGTGCTTCATCATCTTCAATGGCATTCCAAACATTCTCCTTTATGAGAAGGAGCTGCACTTTTGTTTACCATGTGGAGAATCCATCCCCCTTGAATTTGTCCACAAGAAGAGAGTTGGTGGAGATCGAACCCATAAAGATGGTAGCTAGGAAAGAGAAGAGTGATGAATAGAATGGAGCTATACTAGAGGAAGAGTAGATGGCAGGTACAAGCAAGAGAAGAGGAAGAGATGGTGGGCACAACGGAGCCATAGGTGGTGGGCAAAGAAGAGGAGCAGGCAGAGAAGAGAAGAGTACAGTAGCAAGTAGATCAGTATGGGCATGCTGTACGGGCAGTTAGTAGGGAAGATTAGTAGGACTGGCTATACGGCTAGACAGTAGACTTGTTGTACAATGCAACAGTCCATACAGTTGTAAATCTGGTATGGGTTGAGTAGAAGATTGAATGGCGAGCTGAGCGGCGGGCTGAAGCATGAGCTGAATCATGATCTCTTTGTTGATGAAGCTCTCCAATGGTGAGGCTCAAGGTGGAAGAAAGAGGTTGAGCTCAAGATGGAATTGGAGAAGGCATTCCTCCAAGGGGAATGAGGGAGAGAAGCTTCAATGTCCTCAATCTCTTACCTCAACCTCTTGGAAGATAGCCTAGCTCTGATACCATATGAAGAAGCAAGACATAGAATGGAATGGAAATGAAAGCAAGACTAAACAACCATAATGAAAATGAAAGAAAGAAAGAAATGTACAACTGAAGTAAAGTACTTACATCACCAGGAAAGGCTTGAGGCTTGAGTGATTTGACATGAGAAAGTACAATGCCTTTATAAGATAGGCACACACAGTCTAAGTGTCAAATGTATATGGGATAAGTCCCATAGTGACACGTGGCGCTCTAGGATATAAAGTAGTATAGTACTACTCAAGAACACACTAAAAGTCACTCAAATTGACTCCATTTCCTAACACTTGGATGTAGACCACAGCCCAATACTTCTGCATCTTTGACTTTCCTAAAATTTCCTTTAAGGGAGTAATTTGGAGGTACGCTCAAAAGAACTTCTGATTGTATGTGTCGATGATCATATCCTTGGTTGTCATGGATACACTCTCCCAAGCTGTATGAAAATCATCATAAATCTCTTTGGCTTGAATTGCTTTAAAAATTGCTTCTTGAAACTTTTCCACTTCTTGGGTGCTTCATCCGCTACTAGAAAAGCTTCACCATGCTTTGGCATTGCTTTGTAATATCGAGACTTACAATCTTCAATTTTTGATTTCTCACGATAGTGTCTTGTTCGAAAAGCTATGTCAAGCTGTCAAATGAAATTTAAAGCTTTCCCAAATTTCCCATGCTTTTTGTCAAAAGTAGTGAATTTGACTGACTTGCCTCCTTTGAAGTCCTTTTGTCTTGTTCTAGTCTTCCTCCTTTTGTGCCCATGAGAGGAACGCCCTTGGAATGTAGAGGAGGAGGAAGAAGAATAACTAGAAGAAGGTGGGCTGGAGCCGAGAGATCTCTATTGATGCTTTTGGCTTTGTCTTCCATGAGGCTTTGGACTCATTCCTTTTTTCTTCGAATCTAAATATCTTTGAGCTGAAGGGGAACTTTGGGAACGCTTTCCTAAGGCATGATGTTGCCTAGGAGATTCTTTAGAAACTGAGGGAGATTTACGACCAATTCCTTCTCTTGCAAAGAAGGAATGTGCTGAGGCATCATCTCCTCAAACAAGTGCTGAAATTGAGGTATCTTTCTCAAGGACTGGAACTTTGGATTCTTTTCTTTATGGATTCTTCATTGAGATCTTCATGTGGTGCAATAGCAAGTCTCATACTAGGCCATCTTGTGGATGAACTACCTCATTTTAAAACCATGAGATGAAAAATTAGATCCACTGAATACAACCAATTGCAAAACCCCACTCCTTCCAAGGAGGTAAACGCTTATAGGTGAAGACAAGAGCCGGCCTGATGCGCAATGAAGTAAGGGTGGGAGTGGCTTTTGGTCATATGATTCAACAACTCATCCGATGTTTGGGCCAAATAGAATAGGAACAACCATTGGTCCAAGCTTTGGTACAAATAAAATAGGAAACTATATGGTGACCCGAACTGAATTGCAATGAGCTCAAACAAATAAAATAGGAACAACCACGGGTCTAGGGTTTGGGCCAAATAAAATAGGACACTATATGGTGGCTCGAACTAAATTGCAAGGGCCTCAAGCAGAGGTCAACAATTGCTACTTTCCTACCTCAAACAGAGGATTCTTTGGATCATTGCCACCAAGGAAAGTGGCAAATCTTGGCTTTGATACCATTGAAATGAGTTCCAAGGGCTCCCAAATCCACCCTGCAGTCAATTCACCACCAATAGAGGGGCTATTGGCCAAATCGCAACAGACAGGGGACCACCTGAATCAATTTGAAGGTGCATCTGGGCCAATTCACAGAAAGGTTTTGGCTCCCTAGGTCAATTCGCAGCAAGAGGACTCCAAGTGGCTAGAAATAAATCGCAGCAAGTTCTCTCTCACTTTGGACACCCACACGTGCAAAGAGACAAGGACCAAGGTGCTAGAATAAATTGCAATTCAGCCTGGAAGACATGGGGAGCACTAGAAGGAATTCACAGAGCAAAAGAAGAGAGTTGGGGGAAGGAAGGAAGAACACAATACACCATAGTAGGGGCCAGAAATAAGGGAGAGGAGTAGACTCAGCCTTTTGTATCAGCATCACCTTTGTTGTTTAGTACTCACTTCTTGAGCTTTTGTCAACCCATTGGTAGTGGAAGAATATATCTGAGTTGAGTTTTGTCTATCTCTCTTTCTCTCTTTGAGTGTTGTTTGAGCTACGATCAACAGGAGTGAGAGGAGTGAGTTATTCTATCCTCTACTTTCCAACATGGTATTAGAGCAGGGTTTCCAGCTCTAGAACGGAGTTCCTCAGCAAGAAGGCGACTCCAATGAACACTCATGTTTGCTGCGTGATCAAGTTCTCTATTGCAAGTTCATTTTTTAGTTTGTTGTTTGCTATTACAGCAAGGATGGGGGACAAGGATTCAACTGTTGCCTCTTCAGCCCCTTCTCTTCCTTCCTCCTCCCCCAAATTTCTCTTTTCACCATCCCAAACTTTGGAGAGTCAGGGAAACTAGATGGGTCAAACAGCCCAATTTGGAAGGTGAAAATCCGGTGTCATTTAGTGGCTTGGAAATTGTGGAAGTTGCCAACGGGAGTGAAGGCAAAGCTAGAAGATCTATTGGGGACAAGGGGAAGATTCTCATTCTAGTAGATGGAGAGGAGCTTGAAAGTCGTGAAGATAGAGATGCCGACTCCCTAGCATTAATCATAGGGACCACGGGGGACTCTATTCTTCCGCACATCTAGATGGCTGAGACGTCTGTAGAGGCATGGGCTATTCTGAAGGATTTGTATGAAACAGACAACAAATCTCGTATCTTTCTTCTTTAACATCAACTATACAATCTAGATATGAATGAGGGGGACAATGTTCATGACCATCTGACAAAAGTCAAGGTGGTAAGGGACCAGCTCGTAGGAGTTGGTCAGAAGGTAGACTCAAGTCATCTAGCATTGTTGACGTTACAGAAGCTACCTCGCAATTTCAAGAGTTTCGTGACTGGTCAATGCAGGACAGAGGACCAAGCCTCTCACCTTCAAAGAGCTTGGCCCTTTACTATTACAAGAAGAGGTATGAGAAAAGCTATTTACTCAATCGGACGAGAAGGCTCTCGTGGCAAGGGACTCGGGAAGGGTAAGTTCAAAGACTCCAAGAACAACAAGACTGAGGATGCAAAGAAAAAGAGGCAGATGAAGTGCTTCTACTATGAAAAGATTGGTCATTCTGCTAAGGAGTGCTGCAAGAAGAAGGTAGACCTCAAGGGAAAGAAGAACTCCAAATCCAAGGAGGATCCAAAGACTGAATCGGAAAATGTCACTCTCTTTATCATTACTGAGTACTACTCAGCCTACACAGTCAGTGAAGGAAAGGAAGGCTGGTACGTGGACAGTGGAGCTTCAAAACACATGTCCAACAAGAAGGAATGGTTCAAATCCATGGAAGGTATGCATCCTGATTCCAAGGTCACTATGGGGATAATCAGACATGCCTTGTAAAGTGTGTTGGTAGTATTCCATTCATCACGAATGTAGCAAACGAGGAGTTGATTTCCAGTGTACTGTATGTAGCCAAATTTGTGCAAGAACCTTTTGTCTGTCAGTCAAATGGACAAGCACAACATGCCGGTCTTATTCAACAATGGCAAAGTCACTGTCACATCCAAGGCAAATGGAAAGGTGGTGGCTCAAGGAGTCGAGGAGCATGGGCTATATCGACTCAACGCGTTGTTGGTGCTATTAACTAGAAAAGAAATCAAGGCATGAGGCTAGACACTAGGCATGGCAACGCTTGAGGGCCATGGGGGAAAGGGAACGTGAGGGACGAAGCATTAACATGGGTGGGGTTAAAGGGGTAAAGAGGGTGGGAATGAAGAGGGAGACTATGGCACAAGGGGGAAGGGAGAGGGGAAAGAGGAGCATGTACATGATGGGAGGTGGAATGTAGAGATGGAGACATCAAGGGAAGAGGGTCATGCTTTATTTGAAAAGAAGGATGGGGGAAATCAAAGTACTAGCTAGGTGGCTTTACAAGAATGAGCGTGTCACATCAAGGAATAGCCCCCTCCTTTTATAGCCAAGAGGGGGGGGTCTCTCTCAATAAATGCATCCTCCCACATGCATGGTGTGTGTGGAGGAATCTCCCATGTGGGCTAGGTGGGTACGCACTCTCAATTGTGTGCGACAACCCTTTGCCTCATTTTTTCACATAAATCAAACCCCATATCCGAAGTCTAAGATACTCCCTTGGTCTCTTCCCAATTTGATAATACGTTCAAATATCTAGGAGGACAATTGGCACAAGGAATCTTGCCACCTCATCCTACTTTCCCCATTATTTAACTTGCATTCTTGGACTATCTACACCCCCCCCCACATGGGCCTATCCTACATGGAGGGAATAATCCAATATAATATCCATCTCCACCTATTTTATATTGCTTCTCCCATGGTCCTTGGGCCATGTCTCACTAAATGCAGGCATGGGACTGCCAAGGTGGAGGGGTGGCACATGGAGGAACCATGCCTCCATGGATTATGTACAACACACCTTATGGGTCCTCTTATGTGGAAGGGTGGCACATGGTCATGCCCTGCCACCTCAACCCTGGGCCCTATGCACACCATATTTTATTATACTTTGCCACACATACAAGCACACACACATATTTATGCCTTTTACCTTGGTCAAATGTATCCATAATAGTTCCCCCACCAGGCAGGGAATGCACAGTATTTCCATGCCTGGGACCATCACGCACAAAGAAGGGCTTGAGATAACACTTGTTGATCACCTTCTTGCCATATGGCTCATGCAACTCTTGAACTTGTACAGACCCATTGCTACGTTCCTTGATGACTTTGTATGGATCGGTCCACAGTGGAAGGAACTTTTTATCCATTTTGTGGCCTAATCTGTTGTCAAAGCATAGCACAACATCCCCTTCAGCAAAGTGTCTTTCCCATCCCTTGCGAATCTTCGCTCCAAGTGAGCCTCTTGTCGATTCTTTTGGATCTCTGTTTGACGCAGTGCAAGGCATTGGTTTCTTCTCCTTTGAAGCACCAAAAGACATGTGTCATGTCTTCCGATAACTAAGTGCATCACTGTTTCTCAACCACGGTCTCCCGAGTATGGCTGGGTAACTCCTGCCTATATCTTCAATGTCCACTACATAGAAATTGACGGTGGTGGTCAACCCATTGACAATGATGGGCAAATCCTCAATGACTCCAAGGGTGGCGAGTCGTCAACCATCTGCTACCTTGATTCAAGTGGAGGAATGCCTTGTGCATTTCAAATTCAACTTCTTCATGATACGGGGCACCATGATATTACATGCAGCTCCCCCATCAACACACACACTTTTGATACGACATTTATCTATGATGACATCTACTGTATGCAGGTGCCAATTAACTTCTTTAGAGATAGAAGAAATCTCTTGTTTCTTTTGCTTTTTCTTGCTCCTCCTTGTTGAGAGCCCTTGTTGTAGCTCATGTCTCACCTTAGGGCTTAATGCTATTAGTTGAGGAAGTGTGATGCTTAAAGACCCCGATGAGGAAGGTCCTGAACGACCGAATAGTTTTCTTGCCCTGAGTCGATAGGGAAATCCGAGGGTGACTACTTACTCCTGCGAGATCTTTTAGTCTTCTCTGTTGGTAGGTCTGCCATCTTAGCATCTAAGGGCTCTGAGAAGGATGCCTTCTTCTTGGGGTGGCCCGGTGATCCACGGTTTGGAGAGGGGTCCGAGGTGGTATGACTTCTCTTCCTAAGGTCAAGGACCTCTACATCAGAATCCTCGGTGCCTGATTCACGTAGAAGATTCACCTTTTGAATATTGGGACATTTGGTGTGATAATGACCCTTCTGGTGGCACTCGTCGCATACAACATTGGCACATTCTCTTGGAGAGAGATTGGCTTGATTTTTGATGCCCACCATCTCAAGCCAAAGATCATTCAGGGCCTTGGCTAGGTCATTGACTCCGGGTTCTTTATTAGTAGGAGGGGCCGAGGGAGTAGGAAGGAGGGGGGCTCGTGGGCAAGGCTGGGAAAATCTTCTAGGTGGAGGGTGAGGATATACACCTTGTTAAGGGTAGGCATCTAAGGGAGGACCATACATTTTAGGTGGAGGCGGTGGATACATCCCTGATGGGGGGTGGGGGTATGCCACTGAGTTGGACCCTCTAGGTGGTTGTTGCAAGAATTGAGGGGGTCACGAAGGGACAACCGTCTTCTTTGAAGCGGGGTCAGACTGAACTTTATCAAAATTTTGAGCAATCTCTGGTGCTAGCACCATGGTCTCTGGATTCTCCCATTTAAGCTTGAGGTGGAATTCATCACTTGTTCTTGCTACAAGGTAGCCCAGCACATGTTGAGTCATTCCAGCTCAAAATCCAGCATTTTCCTCCTGCATGGCAATTAAATGGTCCAGGAGCACGACTGCTCGATCTACATATCGATGCATCATCTCACCTTCTTATTACTGCTTCAAGTTTGCCACCTGTAGGTACACATTCTCTCGCTCCTCTTCTTTGTTGAAATACTCGATCATAGCTGCGGTCAACCTCGACCAACTTTGGTGACTTCTCATACCACACTTGAGCCAAACCCTCTAAAAATGTGGGAAGAACCAACAACCATCTATCTTCAATAAGAAAGTTGAGAGAAACACAACAGCGCTTGAAGGCCACAAGATACTCATTTAAATTTTCTTCAACCCGACCACAGAACACAGGAATGTCAGCCATGCTTGGAAAATGGAAAAGAGAGAGGCGAAATGAGGCTTATCTATTGGCAAACAATGGAAAGAGGTAGCTTGAACTGAAAATCAGGTGAAGATACATCCACAAAGCACACATAGGCAGGGTAGGGTGTGATGGTGTATTGTGAAATGCTATACTGGAAGAATCTTCAGCATAGAATAGCTCATAGACAATCTTAAAAGGACCAACCCTTATTAGTTGGAGGCATGATATTGCATCCATCTTTACAGGCGAGGGTTAGAGACATGGTGCTCCATGAGGTTGTTCTCATCAAGGCAAACACGAATGCCACGACAAATGTCAATAGTTAGAGAGCTTGCACATCACCTTCAGCTTCTTCAAGTTCTTATAGTTGCCATGCTATTTCTTCAAGGGGTGTGCGGTTTGGCATCCTTCTTTTGAGCAATGTCCTTAAGGACCTTTCTGATGATGTTCTGAAGTCGGTAAACTTGTATCAAATATGCACAAAACTTAGTTTCATGATGACCACAACCTTTGCATTCCTTACAAATGATCACCCTCATTCATGGCTTGTAGCTTTGTTGGGGCGGTGCATCCACTCGTTTCATGTGTGATTGAAGTACAAGCTTCACGTGCCAAGAAATCAGCAACTACATTTTGAGCTTGGGATATGCTAAATTTATACCTCTTCAAATTGTTTGCAAAGTTCCAATGCTTGTTGATGTCATGGAACCAAGCCTTCGCTCCGCACCTTCCACCTTCCACTAACTTGTTCACACACGAGTTGAGAATTTCCTTACACCTCAAGTTGCTTGATGTGATGTTCTTGTGCCTTCTGTAACCCAAAAATGAGTGCTGAGTACCCAGCTTGGTTGCAAGTACTTGTAGGTGCAGAATTGCTATAACAATACACCTCACCCCGTGCTGAAGTGAGCTTCACACCCACACTAGCAACCTTGGTTGAAGGTTTGTATGCTCCATCAAATTGAAGGATCCAAGATGTCATTACACCAAGTCTAAAATCTAGACATCCCAAGTTTCTCCGTAGTCCAAGATAGGTAGAAGGAGAGGGTGAAGAGAATTCAATACTTGAGCAAGACATTCAGCACCAAAACAAACTTACTATTTTTTGTTGATGGTTTATCTTTCGACCAAAAAGAATTACAACATGAAGCTCAAAATGTGCGCAAAGGGTTGATTAGGTACAAAGGGATTCCTTGGTCGAAACATTACCAAAGCCCTAGAAACCTTTGTAGTAGTGAGGTCGAGAAGAAATCAATCAAGATGAGCTTATCCACAGAAATTAATAAGCAGATGTGCTAAATCTCACCCCAAGCTTGTGGATCATCCCACCCTTGGAAGAATGTCACCCTTTTAATTACCTCCGATGCAGCAAGTAACTCAATCACCGCACAATGAGTAGAGTTGGAATCAAAGCCCTCCTAGTGTATCACTAGTTCTTCATTTTGAACCATACAAGGTGTATCATCCCACCCATCGTCTCCTCGAGCAATGCATTATACAATCAATTATTGAAGATCGACATGAAGATCAAGAAAGAGATCTCACCAATTGGTAGCCGTAATGAGCGGAGGACCAAGCCCTCCTCGTGTGGCATGTGTCGAAGGAGTGAACTTGAAAAAGTTCAGAATCTGCAATCTAGTATGAGATATGAATAGAGCACATGAAGTGAAGTACTTTTTCTTTTTACAGCAAGAGGAAACTCCCCACCACGGTTAGAGAGTTACACTTCATGAGATTTCAACATATAAGCAATATCATCACATTTTGATTACTTTCTATTTGCTCGCCCATTGGTAAGTCTTCCTTTTGTGAATGGGGAGGTCTTGGGTTCGATTCCCACTCCTTAATAAAAGGAGAGGAGAGGAGAAGAGAAAGAGAAAGAGAAGGAGAAGAGGATAGAGGGGCGCATGTGTTGCAAGAGTTTTGCAACCGTGACTAGAGAACACACGTGCAGGTAGATGTGTAGGAACCGCGAGTTGCAGTCGTGACCAGAGAACGACATATGTGCAGGAACCATGAGTTACAACTGCAACCAGAGAATGCACGCATGGGCGGATGCATAGGAATTGTGAGCAGGAGTTTTGCAGCTACGAGCAGAGGATGCACGTGCGGGCGGATGTGCATGAACCGTGAGCAAGAGATGCGCAGAAACAGAGAAGTTTTGTAGTCGCAGAAATGAAGAACTACGAGCAAAAGATGCTGTAGAATTGCACGTAGAAGAGACATAGATGTCACAAATTGGAGGCGCAAAAACATAGAACTGTACATAGAAGATGTCATAGAACCACACATAGAAGAGACACAGATGTCATAGATTGGAGGTGTAGAAACAGAGAACCGCACGTAGAAGATGCTGTAGAACCGCAAACAATCGTAGGAGTAACAGATGTCGATGGATTTTATCCTAGCAGCCACACCAATTCTATTAACTAGAAAAGAAATCAAGACATGAGGCTAGACGCTAGGCATGGCGATGCTTGAGGGCCATGGGGGAAAGGGAACATGAGGGGAGAAGCGTTAACATGGGTGGGGGAAAAGGGATAAAGACGGTGGGAATAAAGAGGAAGACTATGGCACAAGGGGGAAGGGAGAGGGGAAAGAGGAGCATGTACATGATGGGAGGTGGAATGTAGAGATGGAGACATCAAAGGAAGAGGGTCATGCTTTATTTGAAAGGAAGGATGGGGGAAATCAAAGTACTAGCTAGGTGGCTTTACAAGAATGAGCGTGTCACATCAAGGAATACCCCCCTTCTTCAATAGCCAAGAGAGGGGGTCTCTCCTAATAAATGCATCCTCCCACATGCATGGTGTGTGTTGAGGAATCTCCTATGTGGGCTAGGTGGGTACACACTTTTAATTTTGTGCGACAACCCTTTGCATCATTTTCCCACATAAATCAAACCCCATATCCCAAGTCTAAGATATTTCCTTGGTCTCTTCCCAATTTTATAATACGTTCAAACATCTAGGAGGACAAGTTGGCATAAGGAACCTTGCCACCTCATCCTACTTTCCCCATTATTTAACTTGCATTCTTGGACTATCTACACCCCCCCCCCCACATGGGCCTATCCTACTTGGAGGGAATAATCCAATATAATATCCATCTCCACCTATTTTATATTACTTCTCCCATGGTCCTTGGGCCATCTCTCAGTAAATGCAGGCATGGGACCGCCTAGGTGGACACATGGAGGAACCATGCCACCTTAACATTTTATAATATTACTACCATGGATTATGTACAACACACCTTATGGGTATCTTACGTAGAAGGGTGGCACATGGTCATGCCTTGCCACCTCAACCCTGGGCACTATGCACACCATATTTTATTATACTATTGCCACACATACAAGCACACACACATATTTATGCCTTTTACCTTGGTCAAATTTATCCATAACAGTGCACAGGGACCATGGCAAATCCAAATTGTGGCATGAGCAGTTCAGTCGCGTGAATTATGGCACTCTTGTCGAGATGCAAAGTCAAAGATGGTGGATGGACTTCCATCGATTGTAGGCAATGATCGTGTTTGTAGGGCTTTCTTGGAGGGCAAGCAACACAAGGACAAGTTCCCACAGGAGGCCTCATCACAGGTGAAGAAGCCAGTCAAGTTCGTTCATTCCGACATCTACGGACCAATGTCAACAAATTCATTCATGGGTTCGTGGTATTCTCTTTTATTTGTGGGGATTCCAGTCCCATGACCTGGGTAGTCTGAAGCTTATAAGAAATTCAAAGACAGGAAGGCCTAGGTAGAGAAGGAGAGCAGGGAGGTAATCAAATCCTTCTACATAGACACAAGGGGACAGTTCAATTCTACCGAGCTCAATTGATTTTGCAAGAAGCATGGGATCAAGAGACAGGTCACTATAGCTCGCATATCTCAGCAGAATGGAGTTGCTGAGAGGAAGCAAATATAGACAGGTTTGACCATGTTACGAGGAAGAAATCTTTTGAAAGCTTACTACGGTGAAGTTGTGAACAATACCGTTCACATCCTCAACAGAACTAAGACCAAAGTTGTTGATGACAAGACTCCATATGAAGCTTACTATGGTAAGAAGCCAACAATATCTCATTTATAGATTTTCGGTTCTAATGCATTTGTTCATGTGCATAAAGATAAGTGGATGAAGCTTGATTCCCATAGCCGAAGATGTAACTTTATGGGATACAGTGAAGAACCCAAGGCTTGAATCCAAGGCCTATTGTCTTTTCGACCCAGAAAAGAAGTAGTCCTTATCAACAGGGACGTGATCTTTGAGGAGTCAGAGCCATAGCCTACACAAGAGGTTCATGAACTTCCATTATTATCCCCACCCAAGGTCACCATTCAAGAAGTGGAGACAATTGAAGAACCCGAGGAGGAGGAGGAGGAGCATATTGTTCTAGAACTGGCTCCCAAGGCAACTCCATCAGAGAAGAAGCTATCTCAGTGGTATTTGAAGACTTTAGTAGACTCACGAGTCACAGACATAGCAGTTCTGGAGTGCGGCGGTCTCAATGCAACATGAAGACTCCCTCCATGAACTACGCTATGGTGGCTCACCTTGAGGAGCCCTGTTCCTTCAAGGAAGCGAAGGATATTCCAGAATAGCAAGAAGCCATGCAAGTAGAGATCGATGCCATTATGAAAAATGACACCTAGGATTTAGTTCCCAAACGGACCAAGTGGAAGGTGATTCAGACTAAATGGGTGTACAAGCTTAAGTTCAAGTCAGATGGGAGTTTGGACAAGTACAAAGCAAGATTGGTGGTGAAAGGCTATGCACAGCCAGAAGGACTTTACTTTGATGAGACCACCCCCACAGCCACTAGGATGGTGACCATTCATACAGGCATTGCCTTGGCTACTCATCATAGATGGCCTATTTTGCCGAGGGACTTCAAGTCTACATTTTTGAATGAAACCCTGGAGGAGGAGGTATATGTGGCATAGCCACTAGGATTTCAGATTCCAGGATACCAATCAAAAGTATGCAAACTAAAGAAGGCCTTATATCGGCTGAAACAGGCCCCCAGAGCATGGTATCAGCAGCAGATAGATGTTTTCTTTCAAAAGATCGAGCTTCAGTGGAGTCAATCAGAAGCAAATCTTTATCTTGACACAGAGGGGGTTTTGCGGCTGGTATTGATCATGTATGTGGATGACTATAGGGGATCATACGAAGAATATTGCTCAGGTCAAGAGACTTCTCAAGGAGGAGTTCGAGATGATGGACTTAGGCATACTTCATTACTTTCTTAGGTTTGGGTGAAGTAGGGAAAGAGCTGTATCTTTATCTCATAAGAGAAATATTGCAGGTAGCTACTCAAACGCTTTTAGATGGAAGAGTACAAAGCAGTAGTGACTCCCATGGAAGCTGGTATGAGCTGAGTGTAGAGCTGAGTGTACATTATCCATCTTAGCCGATTGATTCATTACTGTATCGATGCATGGCAGGGAGTTTGCTTGAACTCACCAATACCAAACCGGATATTTCCTTCTCAATTGGATTGCTCTATCAGTTCTCCGCCGCCACACCCAAGAAGGCCCATTGGGAAGTAGGTATGAGGGTACTGAGGCACTTGAAAGGTACTTGCACCTATGGCATCACTTACACGAGAGACATTGAGTTGGGAGGTTTTTGCGATAGTGATTGGGTAGGTGATAGTGACACTCAGAGATCGACCTCTGGATATTATTTCTTACTCTCGTTAGGAGCTGTGTCATGGCTAAGTAAGGAACAACCTATTGTTGCCCTTTCTTCTATAAAGACAGAGTACAAAGCTGCTTGTACAGCAGCATGCGAAACATTGTGGCTCAAGTGGATCTAGGAGGACATGAACGTGGCCCAAGAAGATGCGACAGTGATTATGTGTGACAACTAGAGTTGCATAGCAATCGCCAACAACCTTGTGTTTCACGCATGGACGAAGCACATCGAGGTCCACTACCAATTTGTTTGTGAACTCATTAACGAAGGTGTCATAGAGTTGATGTACTGCCCGACTGATGACAACATCTCGGATGTCTTCATGAAGGTGCTTCCTAGGGAGAAGATGGGACACCTCATTCGACACATGGAAATCGGCAACCCACAATTGTGTCATTGAGAGGGGGTGTTAGATATGTCACTACCCCACCTGTGAGCCCTTGATTTGAGGGGACAAGGGGGCAGGAGACTATAGGGGGATGGGGGCTCAGTGTATCTTACTGTCTAAGGGCCGTACCCTACGTGGAAAAGTGCGATGGCACCATGAGCCCATGCGAGGGCATCTGCAACATGTGTACCAACCAACAATAGACAAAAAGGCCAAGCATATGGGGCCTTATATAGGCCAAAGGGCTAGCCTAGAAACCAACTAGAAGTTGGTCTTTTGGGAGTTGGTGTGGCAGACAAGAACCGACTGGAAAGTCGGCCAGTTTAGGGGGCTTGCTGCCTACCTATATAAACCCCCTCTTGCACACACTTGTCTTCATCGCCAGCACTGACAGCTTGCACCCAAGCAAGCGTGCATGGAGAGGAGTAGAATCAACCTTTGAAGAAGTAGGCCTTTTCGCAGCCTTTTCGGCAAGCCACTTACAACAATCCTTCTTGTTGTGCCCAGCGATGTGGTGGCAATGAAAGCAACAATGTTCTTGGTGGTACTGCTTCTGTTTGTTGGGGTGTAGATAGCCTCTCATAATGCCTGCTTTAGCCTTCTCATCTAGAGTCATCTTGGGCTTGGACTCCTTGTTCTGACCAGAAGCATGTATAGTTATCGCCTTCTCATACATAAACTTGAGGTCCTAATATACTCACATCTAGTGCAAAGCATCAAAATTCCTATGCAGATTATGGACAGAGATGCACAAATATACAAAATGTCTTTAAAAATGCATGAGGATGTCATAAATAGCATGCCATTTGAGACGTAAACCTATCATTTAAAACTAACCTGCATAGCCAGTCATTGCCCCTTCATGCACACATGTATGCTTTGAGTATCCTTCGGAATTTCCAGCACATTTTTCCCATGTATATACAATGCGGTTGGGTGCCACTAGCCAATTCCATAGCCAGTTCAAAAGTGTGGTAGCCAAAAAAGTTTGCAATTAATGGGAAGAATGGCCTTCCATCTTTATATCGTGGTAGCCAAAAAAATTTGCAATTAATGGGAAGAATGGTCTTCCATCTTTGGTATAAAGACACAACACTCCCTTGGGTTTTGCAAGCACTTGTAGGCAATATCATCAACTAGCAGTGTGTTTGTGCTATTGTATTGAGGGTTGTCATTCCAAAACTTTTTTAGGTTTTTCAAAAACACTGCTATGTTAGTACCCGTAACCTCACAATTTGGACCAAGTTATTCACAATATTCCTATCCATACACTCCACTTAGATGATCCTTTTCAACTAGAAAGCACTTGCACAACATCTCTCTCACTCCATGCACCTTTTTATAACTCCAAATAAAGACCTAAAAGTGCTTAAGCACCCATTGAGGAAACAACCTTGCATCTTGATGCATGAAAACTGAAGCTCTAGGAGTGTGTGACACCCAATATAAACACTCACAACATGTAGGAGTTCTACATCCCACATGAATTCCCACATGAATGCTGCAAGCCAGTACAGCAGTCACATCTAAAATCAGTTCCCGGTCCTCATCTAATAGTGGTGGGGGGTTGTATTGAAGGTCCACAAAAGTTTGTGGAGGCGGTTGATGAGGAATTTTATCAATACATTCCTCCTACTACCCAATTCCCACAATTTGTTCCTTTTGCTACTCAATTTCCTCAATCTATCCTTCCTTTTAGCCACCTCTCTGTTCCTCTTGTTGCCCATGTTTCTGTTCCTCGTACTGCCAGTTTCCTCAATTTGTCCCTCCTTCTGGCCACCATTGTGTTCCTTCTGCTACCCACCTTTCTGTTACTCTTGCTGTCTAGCTTCCACAATCTATCCCTCCTCCTGGCCACCTTTTTGTTCCTCTTGCTAGCCACATGTCTGCCTCAAACGTGTTGATCTTTGAGTCTCACTTGTGGAAAATAGCACAATTGCAGTAAAAAGACTTCAAAATTTTAATGCTTGAAAGTTTAATTTAAAAAACAAGCAACACATTATGAAGAATTTAGTTCTTAAAACTTGAAAGTTTTAATTCAAACTAGCAAATTATAAAAGAAAAATAATATTGAATACATATGCAAGGTGTTAGAGTCCATTTCCATAAAGTTTAGATAGTGGGACATTGGTGATTGAATACAAAAATGACTTGTATTATTACATAAATACATGAATCCAAGAATCATACATATTTTCAATTTGTTCATGCCCATCCATGATGGGGGCATGGTAATGGTGAAGCAATGTGGAAGTGCTTCCATTGATCTTCAATCCACATATCATTTGCATGCTGGATGGGATTTTCCTTGGCATACTTCTCTCGATTCCCAACTTGAATGCACATTGCTAGCCAATTAGTGACATCTTGAATAAGATAAAAAGAAATCTATTTTGTGTCTTGATTGAACAATTTCTCTAGGATTTTGCAAGTGCCTTCTAGATTCTAGAGATGCTTATATGCACTATCATCCAACAAGATGGTGTTTTTTTCATTGTAGTGTAGCTGGCTTGCCCAAAAGTTTGTCAGGTTTTTGTAGAACACAAGCTTTTGTTAAGGTTGGATCGATCACAAATCCTATCTCTTTCACAATCCTTCTATGTGTACATTGCATGGAACCTGTGCCATCGATATGGGAAATAGCTTTCCAATAATGCCAATTCCTTCTTTTGCATGCAACATGGCTAAATAAACACATCAAAGTGCAAAATAAACCACTCCAAAAATCTTATAGATTCATGTCAAATGAAAAGCTTTATCCACTTCTCTTGTGGTGTTTCCACACTCTTCATATTTTGACAAAACAGAGGTATTTTGTCATGCTTTGTGTTCACATATGCTAATAACACACCATTCATGTCTAGAATCAATGATCTCTTGTCCTATGGGACAAGGGTGGACTTGGTTCATGAGCTATGACATCCTCAAATCCTGTTGCATTTTTTCAAGTGTAGCATCTTCTGTAGGGGGGTCATTCCCTATTCCTAGCATCTCATGTGGAAGTGCAACACCTTGTGGAGTGGCCACATCCCTAGCTCCTGTGACATCATGTGATAGTGCTTCAACTTTGGTGGCACCCTCAAGTATCCCATTTCTTCTTCTCTTGACATGTAGAGGCATACCATTATTGTGCAAAATAGAAGCTTCTATTGGTTCATCATTATCAACCATCGAAATAGCACTTGAATTTGAAGAGGAGATGCCAACTAGACTATCTATACAAACAACATACCCTTCACCATTGTGCCACATAATTGACAATAGAGACTTAAGCACAAATGCAGGATGCTCTTGACATGGTAATTGGGACTTTATTAAATTTGCACTACAACATTACAAATGGAGCATTGTACTTTAGCATTTGAAGGGGGGAAACAAGTCATTGTAAAAGCATGTATGGTTTCAAGGGACACATAAGTTAAAAAGAGTATATTCAGCCCTGATAATTGGGATAGGAGCACCATTTGCAATTTGTTCATGTGAGGGGAGTACAAGATTGATGGCTCTAATGTCTAAGCAAACTACAATTTCTTGCAAGCTCTAGGCTTTGATTGTCTGTTTCCTTGTACTTGCATGTGCAGGGGGTGTGTTTTGCTTCTTCCCTTCTTCTACATCTACTACACAACAAACTAATACATTTTAGAAAATCAAAACTTCTATAAACAAAGCAGCAAGGACTTGATAAGGAGTTGGTATCTAACTCTGTTGAGTGGCAACATCAACCTTGCATTTTCCAGTCTTCTTGTCTTCTTCTTTGCTAATTCATGGAGCTATTGGGAGTGTACACTCATCCTCCTCCTCTACTTCAATGTTCTACTTCTCTACAATATACAAAGTCAAGATTGTCATCATGTGTAGCAAAAATCCACTACCATGATTGTTGTGGAGGATGGAGTATACCTATAAATGGTACATCTTTGGGAGCCTTCTCCTAAGCATCACATTTTCTATCATTCATAGATGGTTCATGAACAATATCTGGTTGAATACAATAGTACCCAGCCTAAAGACGTAATGGTAATGGTTGTAATGGAATTTTTGTAAGTTATAAATACACTACCTCCACAGATTGCCTCAGTCGCATTCGCCTCTCCAATACTAGCTAGAGTGTGTTGTCCCTCTAAACTCTCATTTGGCAAGTGTGTAGAGCCACCCTCACACATGTACTGATCATATGAAAGTACAGTAATTAGTATATCAACAATACAAGATAAAAAGCATGTCATGGACCCTATCAGTAGATATGTAGATACAAAACCATGAAACTTTCTGGAAATATTACCATCATTTCATCCCTTAGACACCACATTTTTTTGGTGTGTGGAGCCAACCTAGGAGAATTGATTGTCTAAAAGTAAAGGAGCTATTGCTTATCAATGCACATTCCATACAAAGTATCAAAAATTGTAATCAACAACATGAGCCATACCCCCAAAAAAATTCCCAGTTGACAGAGACTAGACTTTAACATCTTCTTCAGATACATGCACACTTGTGAATTCTCCTTCAATGAAGAGAAAGCTTTGTCAATATTGTTTAGAGCGGTGACAACTAACTAACTAATGACACTTGAGTATTACATAGCTCGCTAGGAAGTAATAACTGGTTGGTAACTAGTAGTTGGGTACAAGCTAGCAGATACTTGATGATGGTATGTAATAGCTAGGTGTAAACTAGTAGAGCTAGATGGTAAGACAAAGGCAAAGTGGTGAGTAGTATTAACTAGGCGGTAAGGAGTAGCTACATGGTGACTACTAAGTAGTTGGTCATTTGGAAGTCTTGTTAAGTAGTAGCTAGCAAGTATCTAGGTAGTTAGTTAGTAAGCAGTACATGGTAGCTAAGTAGTAGCTCGGTGGTAGCTAGCATATGGGTGATAACTAGTAACTAGATAGTATGTAGTAGATAGCTACTAACTAGTAAGTAGTAATTAGCTAGTAATCACTAGGTGGTAAGTAGTAGGTAGCTATCTACTAAGTAGCTAATAAGCATTAGGTAGCTATCTACTAGTGATTACTAGCCAGCTAATGCTTATTACCTACTAGGTGGTAAGTAGTAGGTAGCTAATAAGTATTAGTTGGCTAGTAATCACTAGCTAGTAAGCAATAACTAGCTCTAGTAGCTAGAAAACCAGAAAGTTGTAGCTAGCTACAATGTGATAAGTAGTAGGGAGCTAGTAAGCATTAGTTGGCTAGTAAGCAATAACTAGCTAGTAACTAGATGGCTAGGAACTAGCTGGCTAGTAAGCAGTAACTAGCAAAAACTAGCTAGTAACCAGCTGGCTAGTAAGCACTAACTAGCCATAACTAACTAGTAACCAGCTGGCTAGCAATAACTAACTAGTAACTAGCTGGCTAGTAAGGAGTAACTGCTAGCTAGTACTGGTAGCTAGTAACTACTACCTAGCATCTACTAGCTATCCAATTAGTAGCTAGTTTTTCCTAGGAATAATTTCCAAGTACTTAAAACTCACTAGTTAGTGTTGATTAATGAAGCATATTGCAAGTGCAAGTCAAACAACCCAAACACAGATTCATGTTCAAGAAATACAAGTGAAACACCACATAATGCTTACTCTTAGGTATTTTGTTGCACGCAAAAGGGGTGAACCCTATGATTTGCACCCTTGTAGCATTCGATATTGGCTGATTGCATGAAATTTTGACACATGTGATCTCCATCTAGCACATATATGCAAAGCACATGATGTGGTAGGGGTCTTTGTAGGAAAGCATGCAAACATGCACCATATCATCATCTGTTGTGGCGAGGCGATGGGCACACCTAACACATGCACCTATTGTGATGGAAGGCAACTCTTTTTTGAATGCAGGAACCTTGGAATAGCTATTGGGATGAATGCTACATGTTGCCTAGTTTCTACAAAGTGCAGCATGCATGATCCAAAGTCAACCTCTAATTCAATCTTTTGCATCAGTTTGTCACGTGACTTCAACAACTCCTATGAATTCAAACACATATTAAACACCACAATAGAAATGAACTTTATAAAAACATAGAAGTGAGAGTTGTGCATTTACCTGTGCATCAGCAACTTCTTTGTCAAGATCCTTGGAAACATTGTGGCTCTCAAGTATGTTGTTGTAAACACTCTCCAACATTCCAATGTCATCCTACAACTTTTTTTTCCTTGCTTCATCAACATTAGTTTCAAGGCTTTTTTGAAGGGATGTAATATTCAAATTCAGGCTGCCAACAACCATGAACATGCCTTCTCTTTGCAGAAGCATACATTTTTACCTCCTCCATCTACATAGTTGCCTTTGTGGATTATTCCATTGCTGTCATCATAATTGACTTTTTGTTAGCAAGCAGTAACTCTACATTTTTTATATTTTCAGGTGCTAACTCATCGACCATAGAAGGTGACCAAAAATCTACCTTACTATCATGATGAATGCTAGTTGCTGTCTGTGAAGTCAAATTTGTCCTTTCAAACACTACCTACTATTCAAAACCATCTCCACCCTTGGAGAATCCATTCACAATATGCCACCTCCATAATTTGCTATTACAACTCCTTTTTCTTCTCTAATTTTTTGATTGACTCCCCCGCAAATCCTAGCAACACCACAGGGAGTACCTTTTCAGTACTATGGGCATCTTGCTTTCCATACTCATAGGCAAATCCCCTTGCAAATGTGAGGCTTACTTTGCTATTCATGGGCCTCTCTTGATACACTTTGTAGTTTAGCGAGAGCATGTCTTTTTACCTATCTTTGCAGACCATTCTACATTTAATTGGCTTTGTCCCCTTTTGGCCATAGCTCATCCAAGACATATGAGGATGATAAGTGGCAAGGGTCACACCTATTAAGATGAGCCCATATTCATCATTAAAGTCCTTTTTTATTTTGCAAAATTGTTTCTATTACAAATTTTCAAAATGGGGCGCATGGAACTTTGACATAGATATCATACAACACAACAAGTAAAAAAGTAGGGAGCTCAAAACTTTGACCTTACTTGAGCTAAATCATAGCTAAGGAAACTTGGGAGACAAAATATGAAGGCAACGAGCCAAAAGTCTTGTACTACAAACACTGAAACCTTCAATGTAAGCTGTGAGAAGTGGCTGCAAACCAGAACCGACAAGGAGAAAGTGTCGCAAGATGATCAAGGTTGGAGATTTGTTGAAGAAGAAAACACAGATGTGGGAGAGAGAGAAAGATCGATGTCCACAAAGAGGAAGTTAGGGAGAAAGAGAATGCTCATCCACTAAGAGAAAGCTAAGAGGAAGCTCGAGCATGCAAGTCATGATTGCATGCGCTCGAGTTTTAGTTATGATGCTTTTCAAATTTTTGAACTTCAATTAACTAGTGCCAACCACTATTTACCTTAAAAAGTGGTCCACCTTAACATGCATACACCCTCTCACTCAATTGAGTTTGGAACTTGATACTTATGAGAATGAGAATGCCTTTTATAAATTCTTGGTTCTATTTATCTAAATAGAGTTTAGAAGTTGGATCCTTATGTGAATGAGAATATCTTTTATAAATTCATGGTTCTATTTATCATTAAGTGAACGTAGTTGATATTTTGTACTTTTATGAATGAGATTTTTTCCCCTATTTCTCTTGTTTTTTCATAGAAAAAGGATATAATTTCTAATAATACTGCTAGCAAGCTAGGAATTGGGAGTGGAAACGATGTCCAAGCCCAATTCTCAAGCTTGGAACTACCTTTGTTGCAAGAAATCCTGGAAAGCTTCAAGGCACTCTCCACAATTTACAACAAAAGGTAGTGAACAGGAATTGTTTTGTACATCTATTCACACAAAACTTTTAAACACTCAAAATGGTGTCCAAAAGCATGTAGCTAGCAAGGAAAAGGGGCATAAATAATTGTTCAAAGTTTGGTAAATGAGAACCATGACTTGACAAATGAAGTAGAGTTGTAAAGGCAACAAATTGAGGCATTGAACTCAAGAATACACAACTTTAAAAGCACATGTCTTGGTTACAAGTAGAGGGATAGGGTTATTTGACCAATGGAGTGATTAATGGATGTTGATGGTGCCCCAGTGGTGCAATGAGGTGTAGAGTGCAACCCACATGGTTTGAATTATGTCCTATCTTTTCCATTATCCTTGTTGAATGTACTTTCCATTTTATGCATTGTTTCTCTCTATTAAATTCATGTTCATAAAGTATTTTGTAGGAACTTTATTAGTGCCTTTGTTGGAAAGAACACTTGCAACAAAGTTGATACGTGAGGAGTACCATAAAAAAGAAGGAATTCATTTCCATTCTTTAAGATCCAAGACGACATGTGTTGCACCTTGTAGTATTGCAAGAGGTGGTCCATGATCCACGCAACATAGTCAAACCATTAGAAGTGGTGCACGCTTGTGATGTTATTAGAAATAGCAATCAAGGACACATAGCTATCATAATATTTTTTATAGTGCAATTTGTTGCAATGGTCTAAGGAACCCAATGTTGCCAAGAAATGAATATATTATGAAGGAAGAAAAATGTCTAATTTTGTTGTGCAAGATGTATTAGGTGGTCTTTTGCACATTCCAAACACAATGGTGTTACATAAGGAACAAGGTACTCAAAAAATAGTACAGTAAAGAAAGATCTCAAAACATTTACATGCATTTGAGGACACGAAGTACAAAAATGTGTTCTTGGATGTACATGAGGTGCAACTTGCAATGGTCCAATTCTATGACATGAAGGTAGGAGGTGAGTATAATCATTTAAATCCTCACTTCATGTCTTTTTAAAGACATTAAGTTAATGAGAACTTGTACATATGTCTTTATGGGAATATCAATGTTTTTAACCACAACATCAACTAGGGCATCGAGGTCTTATATATCAAGCTGTTCTTCAAATTTGTCCTCGCATGTGCCTATTGTGTCCGCTTTAGTATTCAAACACTTGTGAAGGCCATGTATACCTTGTTTAGATGCATAGTAGATATCTCTACTTTCTCTCTCTCCTGCACAACCTAACTTCTCTTGCCCACCCTAGCCTGTTCATTAGGCAATTTACCTTTTGCACTCCCTCTTGTGCCATGCTTCCCAGCTTGCAGTGATTCTACATCATTGCTTGTGTTGATGTACTTGTCCATGGAGAATAAGCATTAGGGATGGATTTACCACCTACAGTCAATGTACAAATCAAAATAGAAAGTTAATTGAGACAAATTAGCATACTACTGTAACAATAACAAACTTAGCATACTATAGGTAGCTAGCATGGAAGAAATAAATAGATAGAGAGTGTTTGTTCCTCATGGATTGGCCAATGTTGCTTGAATTTGTGGTCTCTTGTTCCAAGCTAGCACACTATAGTGCTAGTTAGTATACCGCAAGTCTAGTTAGCATGAATGCAACAATACATGATGGGGTGCTAAATAGCATTGTAGTATGCTAACTTGCAATATGCTAACTAGCACAAATCTAATTAGCATAGAGGAAGTAAGGATGAAGAGTTGTAGGTTCTATTGCAAAGCTTAAAGCTCTTTCGTCCAACATAAAATTGCATGGAGGAAACATCATGCTTCAAAAAGATTCACTACTCTCAGGGGCCTTAGAGAATCTTCAATATAAGTTTTCCATGGGTGGAGCAAAGGCATGAAGATTTTTCTCTACTCATGGTTAAAATTGACATGGCCTTACCTATGGTTTTTGGAAGGCGCTATGTGAGTGCACCACAAATTTAGAAGCTTATCCTAATGTCAAAAATATGAGATATGAGAGTAGGTACTTGAAGAGCTCTAGACAAGTTTGCAAAAAGTTTATGACAACCTTCCATGACTAAAACTGATGTGCAATTGTTTAAGGATGCTATCACCAAGTTTACTCAAGCCTAAGGTGAAACACACATTACCCATTACATGGTACAGTCAACACCACCTATTGACTTTATTGCATGTAATTTTCCTTGTTCTCTTAAACTCAAGTTTGTTATTTTGGATGCATTACATTATTTACTCTCAAAGTCCATGGTTTATAAAAAAGTATGGCTCTTTGAATGTTTGGAGTGTCCAAGGTATCGAAAGGTCGTATCACCAAGCACGAGGTGCATATTTAGAAAACATGCATCATGGCACTGGGATGGCTCAAAGTGATGCTCTCCATGAAATTTTGGAATGGTTTTATTGTGAATTATTGGAGAAAGCTTTGCAAGCACTATTAGTTCAAGCTATCCATGATGCAAATAAAAGTAAGCTGCTGCGAGAGTTTTGGAACAGGTCACATCCCACAGAAAAAGTAAAACAATGGATGGTCGAAAGAGTTCATTGTGGAAGAGGGTAGAATGAACCACCGTGCTCTTAAGACTTTCAATGTACACATGTTTGTGCAACCTAATCAATTTTTTAAATCAAATGAACCGAAGATGTACTTCTGTATGCATGGGAGGCATGATGTGTGAATCTTCAATCTGAGTAGTCTTTGTTTTTTTTAATCGCATAATTTATGTGTTGCTATGTCACTCTCTCTCCATAACGAGTATAATGTGACACTACAAGAAGGAAGGTGATGTGAACTGTCATTTTGAGGCATGACTGCATTTTTTGGATATGTATGATTTTGGGATTTTGTTGTTCCAAGGGCTTTCTTGCTCACATATTGTTTAGTCTCGCTCACTATTTTTGGAGTTGCTCACTTTTTTTGGCTCAGTTTTTGGTAATTTTCCCTCTATAGAACCATTGAAATACTTCTTTGAGGCTATTTGCCTTCTGTACTCCTCCAAATGTTGTATGTATCAAAAAAATGTATTTTGTGTAGTGCAGTGAGACTTCTCCATACCTTGTGTGGAACAAATTTCAAGGCATTCATATTTTTTAAAAATCATGGGTGGTTGTTATAGATAATATGTTGCAATCATAGAAAATATTAGATCAGTATTTTGTGTTAGAAAGTACCAAAAAGATATGCCTAATAGGATGAATTAATTTTTCTTACTGTGTACTCCACCAATAGATGGCTTGATAGGAATGTCCTTTCCACTTGTTAACTTCTTGAGATCTGTTATGATATGAACACCTTCTCCATGGAGACCCATGTCTGACAATACTTTTTCCAATGCTTTAAGTGCCTCCTTCCTATCCTTTTCTAGTTGGAGATTCTAAGAAAATCCAATATATAAAAAAACTAAGTCTTCAATGATTTGACATAAAGCATGCAATGTTCATAGCATGGTTCTACTCTTGTTAGGCATATGCTCTATGTTATTATCCCCACAAAGTGTTGAATGAGAGCCTTTCCATACTGTGTGCTCCTTGCTCCTCACAATCCCTAAACTCCCATGCACATATTGTTGCACACCACTCTTGAACTGCTCCCTATATTGATAAAATGATGTCCTTGGGATTCCATGCATCTTGTACCATGCTCTACAACATGCATCTTGACCATTTACCCTAAAGTTGTAATGTATCCTACCATAGTAGTCATGATGCCAAGCTATTGACAACACATCGTATATAAAGTTTGTACAAGACTCCAAGGAGATACCCCAAAAGTTCTTCCTTATAGTCATTAAGAGGTTTCACCCAGCATGTTGGCAACACCTACTCCCACAACAATCGATGGAAGAAACCTGTAAACTGAATCTAGTGACATTTTGTACATTGGTGTTGAAGGCTCTATTTGTTTAGGCACCCTATTAATGAAAGTGTACCTTCTTTTCTTTGAAGTTGGATCATCCCTTTTCAACATTTGATCATTGACCACCTCATCTATGCCAACAACATGGTCCATGGGCACATATTGTTGCAATGGGCTTCCTTCAAGTAAGATAATCTGCTTGATGGGCCACTTACTAGGCTGAGAAAGCCAACATCTTGCATAGAAGACCCTAAGTCACTTCCTATAATTTCTTCTTTCCTTTCAATACTCACACCAATTCAATTGTTACCCAATAGGTCAAAGTTTATAGAGTCACTTTAGAAAACATACAAGATCACACCTTCCCCCATAGTCTTTGTTTTGCTCTCATCCCACAAGACAACCTTTTTCTCTTTCCAAGATTCATGAAAGAAATTGTCAATTTCCAATGAAGAAATTGGCATTGCCTCAACATAAGGTTGCTCAGGCTCACTTGCTACGGCTTCTTGAGTTATCAAATCATCCATAGAATCATGAACATGTTTTAGAGAGCCCTTAGGCCACTTGACAATGCTCCAAAGTGCCTCACCAATAAGCACAACATCCATAGTGGGAAATGGCAAGAACATGTCACTATTGATAGACTTCTCCACTATCACCAATACATTTCTGCCCCAATTTTCACACCACTACAATAGGCCTCCAAATCTATTGCACACACTGCAACAATTCCAACCACTTCACTCCCCACCATTATCATGACCTTGTCCCCACTTCTGATAGCCATCACTTGTCATTGCGATTATGGAGAATTAATTATGAAAAAACTAAAACCAAAGAATTTCATAATACCAACAAAGATGTCCTTGTAGTGGGGAAGAATGGCACTAGTGCCAATCTCCAAAATCCATGAATGAGTCTACAAAATTTTTTGTGAAAGCATGAATTATTTCCCTATAATTTTTGGTAATTTGACAACGTTTTCTAAAGCATGAATTATATTCACCATCATCATGACCTTGTCCCCGTATCTAATAGCCATCCCCTCTCTTACAATTATAGGAAATTAATTATGGAAAAACTACAGCCAAAGAATTTCATAAGACCAATAAAGATGTCCTTGTAGCAGGGGAGAATGGCACTAGTACCATTATCCATGTGGGGTTGTGGAGAATGGCACTAGTGCCATTCTCCATGTGAGCCCGGCTTTCCTAGGGAAAATGGCACCAATGTGAAGAATTCCATAAGACCAACAAATATGTCCTCGCAATTGGGGGAGAATGGCACCATTTCCATTTCTCTATGTGGGTTTGGGGAGAATGGCACTGGTGCCATTCTCCATGTGAGTCTGGCTTTCCTATGGACAATGGCAATAGTGCCGATAGCTAAGCATGTAATAAAAAACACCTCAGAGGAATGAGGTAGAAAGAAACCAAGGTTGAGGCTGAAAATGCCAACTCAACCTTGTAGAAGTCTCAGCAAAGAAGGGAGAGTCTCTCCAATCTCTAAGAAAAGTAACTCTCCTGGAGGAGGCTGCTCGAGATGATCCCTGCATGGTTGCCCAAATGGCCATTAGAGTGTGTACCGTATCTGTCCAAGTACTGGCCAAGTATTGCTATCATTTTTGACAATGACAAAGATGGTAAATCTCAAGGAAGTAATGGTAGAGGGTCGATTTTGGCATAGGAGTCTTGTGGGTGTTATCCATGAATCACGAAGAGCACACAAAAGGGTTTGTCTGAGACCTTGTATTTTTTCTCATTTGTAAGCTCACATGATGGTTTGATGGATCTGAGCACCTGTTAGAAAACACAAGGCCATACACAGTAATTAAGGACAATATTCTTTATTTTGATGAGGACGATGAGTATGAAAAAGAAGCCATTGTGAAGCATGGGAGTGCATCGGATGCTATTGTAGTAGGGAACATGAAGTTGTTGTTGACGTCTTTATTGATGGAGGTGTGGCATTACAAGCATTGTCAAGCAAATGAAAAGTGATCGCATTGGTCAAGACATCCCAATAGGTGACAGAGGTCGAGGCTATGTGTGTGGCACATGCATCAAATAATCCCCATATTAAGATTTGGTCTAGTAGTGAGAGGCCTCTCGAGACACATAGAGCTGATTCACCTATAGATAAAGGAATGAAAGAGGGTGAGCACCACATTGAAGACTTGCAACCTTTAACTAAAGCAAAAGTTAGAACTTGATGCTATCCCAAAGATTACATTGGAATATTTGGACCAAGAAGGTCTTTAGCTACTCATTTATTCCTTGTGTATATAGTTTCAAAAGAATTTTGGCAATATAATAATATGCCTTTTATGTATTTTCTCGATTTCACATACTCTCATTATATATTAGAGATTGAACATATGGTATGACAAAATTGTGTGATATAATGACATGGGAATGGCACTAGTGTCATTCTCCCTATGTGGGGTTATAGATAAGAGATACTATTGGCATTCTATGTGACCTTGTATGGAGAATGGCACTAGTGCCATTCTATCTTTGAGGTTATATAGAAATGGTAATATTGTGATGCTCCTTTCTTGAATCTATGTTAGTTGAAAGCATTACAGAGATTAAAAATTGCATAGTATTAACTATTCTGTCAAAGTTTGGATTTGGGTGCTTTCTACAAATCTATTAGAGCCTTGGGAATGGCACTAGTTTCATTCTCCCAATAAGATTATAGGCAGTATCCATGTCATCATTTGGAGAATGGCACTTGTATCATTCACTCTATAGGTTATGGATATTTTATGTTCTTTTGTCCACGTGTGCTTTGACTGAAACAAAGAGAATAAAACTATGATACAATATCTATGCTTTCAGATAATGCATTGTATATTTATTTTAGGACATGGGGAGAGGCAGTAGTGCTATTCTCTCCTCCCAATAAGGACATAACAAAAGGCACTAGTGGCATTCTCCATAACCTTATAGGGAAAATGGCACTAGCAACACCCTAAGAGAAGAATGGCACTAGTGCCATTCTCTCTATGAGTTGAGAGACAAAGGTTGCACTATTTGCATTCTCTATGGACCTTTAGAGAGATTGGCACTAGTGCCTTTCCCCAATAAGACAATGGAATTATTTATGGCGATGGATAATGGTCGTAATTTATAGTTCTTTATTGGAGCCTTGGGAATGGCACTAGTTTCATTCTCCCAATAAGATTATTGGAGAATGGCACTTGTATCATTTACTCTATAGGGTTATGGATATTTTATGTTCTTTTGTCCAATTGTGTGCTTTGACTGAAACAAAGAGAATAAAACTATAATGCAATATCTATGTTGTCAGATAAGGCATTGTACATTTATTTTGGGACATGGGGAGAGGCACTAGTGCTATTCTGTCCTCCTAATGAGGATATACAGAAAGGCACTAGTGGCATTCTCCATAACCTTATAGGAAAAATGGCACTAGCACAACCCCAAGAGAAGAATGTCACTAGTGCCATTCTCTCTATGAATTGAGAGAGAAAGGTTACACTATTTGCATTCTCTATGGACCTTTAGAGAGATTGGCACTAGTTCCATTCCCCAATAAGACAATGGAATCAATGAACGACGATGGATGATGGTCATACTTTATAGTTCTTTATTGGTTTCGTATGCTTTTATGCTTCAACATTGTTGAATACACTCTAAAGAATGAAAATATTTCGATTATCCTCAACTTCCATAGTGACCAATGATGCATGGAAGGATATGGAGACATCAAAGGTAGAGGACAACATACCACCCAAAACAAGGACTATCAATGACACGATGTATACAAGAGGTATAGAAGGAAACATAACACCAAAAATGGAGACAATTGCAAGGAATGTCATTAATCCTAACTTCTAGAAGAGAACATGGATGAACATACTGGCTTAACATTAGGGACAAGACTAGATAATCTTATTGTTGTTGCAAACATGTATGAAAACGTAGCACCTGATAATTTCGATGAGTTAGAAACCAGCAACTTCAAGGAGAATTTGGATCTACATCCACATACAATTTCTTTGGATATGCCACAAATAACAATCATATTAGACCTGAATGGCTTGCTATTGAGTCATTGCCTATTCAAGTTGCCAATAGATCTGTCTATTATGCACAGCAAGAATAGTTATATGGTTGTTTGTCTTGGATGCATAGAATTCCTTAAAATCTTGCTACAAAGATTTAATGTAGGTATCTAGTCAATTGTGATGGAGCATAATGTACTTGATATGGTAGGAAAGCTGGAAAATTATGCAAATGAGCCTCCCTTTCTTTATTATATGGTCTCAGCAAGGATGCTACACTTATAGTAAGACGAGGATAAATAGGCCCGACAAGGTTGGTGTTGAGGCCATGTTCAAACCCTTAGCAAAAATCTCAAAGGCATTTGGATGTGATGCTAGAAGGAAAATCCTTATTGATGACTCCCCATACAAGGCGGCTTGCGTTAGCCCTCCATCAAATTTCATATTTCCTTCTATGTTTGATGTACAAGACAAGGATGATAATACTCTACTGGAAGAGTTGATGCCTTACTACAACTCAATGAAGCAAAAGATGTGCGTAGCATGATCGAGACAAATCGGTATGGATAATTACCAGTGATGGAGGGGCATAAGGATTTCAACCTCGTCCAAAAAGTAATTGATAAATGGAGGGAGTAAAATCATGCATGGTCAAGAATGGAATATAAAACAAGAAATCTTCCTCTTGCAGAACCAACTAAGACAGAGGGCTATAGGTGATAATACAAAACCAAAGAGTGTACACCCTAGGGCAACCCATGATGGTGATGGCCAGGTGCTTGAACTCAATGCATCCCAAATAATACTTTTAAGGAATGCTCCACAACTCTCTAGTATGAATGCTATGCAAGTTTCTCAATTGGCTATAGACCTAGGGTATACAAAGGTCACTATATCAAGAAACACATTGCTAAGGCCTACATAAACCGACTACAGAATGCATATTTTCCATGAAGATACAAATGCCAAAGTGTTTTTTTATTTTACCTCAAGTTGGTGTAACTATTGTTGCAACTAATTGGAATTGTCTTTTGTGATGTAGAGAGATATGCGTTCAAACCATGCTTGAGTAGGTACATACCAGAATGAGATCCATTTGGACCACCAAAATTACCTATCCCTATCAACAACTAAGTGTTCTGGATCAAAAATGTTGCTTTCGACGTGCATGAGTCAACCATTACAGGTGTTGTTTGTGCATGACTCCACCAAGAGAGGGACTACTATTCTCCATGATGGAGGTGAAAGAATTATGTAGAGTTCATCCAAGGCTAAAGAGGTAGTCCATCCAAGAAGACCCTACTATCCCTATGAAGGATATGGTACATATTGTTGGTGATGTTCAGTATGGTAACGTGGCAAGGTTTATCAACACAACAACGGAAATACCAATGCAAAGGCAAACATTTGTTTTTTTTAACTTGACGTTCCACCTTGTCCATGATGAACATAGATATTGCAAAATATGGTCACATTTGTATTGAATCCATAGATGATATACATGCAGGAGAGGAGCTATTTGCAGACTATGAGTTTTAAATAACAACATTATATTTCTTTATGCATTCATTACTTATGGGAGACTTTCTTGCCAATTGTGTAAATTGGTGCATAATTGTTGTGTGTGAATAATATGCAACATGTTCATAACTAAATTCATAATGGATTTTGAAGGAGTGTCACTCGTGCCATTATTTCCAATGGAGTTGGCACTGGTGCCATTCTCCCCACCGAGGCTAAAAATTGAGAGTTTCTTTGGAATCATGTTTTATTCCAAGGCTTTCAATGGTGCATCAACAAGATGTTATGTTTTCATCCTAAAGCATTTTTTCCTTTGCAATTAGTAATCAACATGAGATATAAAGTTATCCTTTTACAATAATGCTAGTCAGTCTAAACATTGAAAGTGCACGATAAATGATTGTCATTGTTGCCACCTAATTTTACATCAAATGCTTGTCATTGCCACTAGAAGTGCTAGTTTTTAAATGATGAGTTCCACATGTGTGAATAGTCATAGTTGCCATTCCAATAAATCTTCACCTTTTTTATAATCTCGAGATACCCGAGCCCCACTTTTGATGCATTCAATTGAATCTGATATCCAACAAAGGGCTTCAGTCAAAATCCATTGACTAGATTTGGTAAAGTATATTCATGAAAATCTTGCAGTCAAAATGTTCCTTGACCAAAATCCTCAATTATTACAAATGGACCATCATATCTCAACTTCAACTTCATCTAGAATTTCCCCCATTAGGCAAATGATATGGAATTTCCCCGATTAATCTTTCTCCTGATTCTAATCTACTAAGATAGTCCACCATGAGATGTTGCTTTATTGGGATGTCTTTGTATTGTAATACTTGTAATAAAAGTATCTAGTGAGCCAAACTTATTGATGATTGAGTCTTATTCATCAGATATAGTAGATCTTGATGGAATACCACTAGATTGCCCAAAGCTAGTGTTAGAATTTCTGCAATGCATAGACCATGCCCAAGCCTTCTCTCTCTGTGATTTCGTAATTTCTTTATGCCGATGATAATGTTTGGCTTGCATAATAAATTACTTAAAAGTAATTGGAGCTATGTGTCTACATCACAACTGCCCCAATAGCGACGTAGGATGCATCCACAAACATATGTAATTCCAAACCCTAGTCCGATGGAGCTAGAATTGGTGCTACCACCAGCATTTTCTTTAACAGCTGAAATGAATTTTTATAGTCTAAATGAACTGCTCATTTATCTTTGTTAAATTTGTCAATGGTTGTTGATAGACATAAGAAAGATACATCAAAAATCTATTCTACCATTTGAGCTGCATGACTACCTTCGCATTGCGTGGTGGATTTGTTTCCTAGATAGCAACAACTTCTACATAGATCATAAATCTATTCTACCATTTGAGCTACATGACTACCTTCACATTACGTGGTGGCTTTACTTCCTGGATAGCAACAACTTCTACATAGATTATGTGCCCAGATAGCACACATACCTTCAAACTACAAAAGCACATATTGTAGTATCTAAGCTAAGTTGGGTTTATTGACATTTGGCAAAACACATCCACAAATGCTTGATGTGCTTTTCCTTCCTCCCAAACACACTAAAGTCATCTAAGCACACCCTCATGGAAGTTGTCAAATATGGTGTGAAGACTTTTTGTATCCACCCTTGAAATGCTCGAGGACACATTTTTCAACCCAAAAGTCATCACATTACTAGTGAAGACTCTCCATTCCATTACAAAGGACAATTTATCTTTGTCCTCCTCAGCCATTTGGATTTGATTATATTTGGTAAATCCATTCCAAAAACTATAGACTCCATTTGTAGCCACTGCATCCAACATGGTGTCACAAAAATAAAGAGGGAAATTATTGGTTGTTGTGGCTACATTTAACTTCTTGCAACCTATACACACTCATAGTTTACCATTTTTCTTTGAAACTATAAAAAATTTGAACCACCCTGGGCATTGCGTAGTGCAATGACCCCTAACACATGGTGTTGGGAAGCTGAAAGTACCAGGAAATTCTTTGTTCCCAAAGGTCGAGACGAGTCTCATTGAAAGACCATGTGTATAAAAAAGGCTAAGATGGGTTGGATTGTGGTTGTCTACAACATTTGCACCACCATGGGCATTTTCTACTACAATGACCCCTGCTCTATGGTGGTGGGAACCCAAAAGAGCTTGGAAGTACTAGAAATTTTTTATTCCCAAGGGTTGTGATGAGTTTCATTGATAGATCATAGTCATGAAAAAAGCTAAGAAGGGTACAATATTTGAACCACCATGGGCATTGCCTAGAGCAATGCCTCCTACCCCATGGTGGAGAAAACCCAGAAGTACTTTGATTCCATGGATTAGGAAAAGTTTTGTTGATAGATTGTGTCCACCATTAAAAAGGCTAAGAAGGGTTGGATTATGGTTGTCTAAAGTTTGAATAAACGTACTTAAGGAGGCTAGGAGTGGGTTCTAGCCTAGTGGTCAAGGTGGAGTTTAAGGCTGGGTTCTGGCTTTGGTAGGTCATCGAGATAGAATGTCTAAAGTTTAAAGAAATATGCTTGATGTTATGAATGGCTTCTAGCCTATAGCTATGACATTCCGTGGTCCAATTGAGTAAGTGTGTATGGAGTGGGGTGGTATATTCTCATCCTAGTCTATATACTTACATTCTAATCCTAAATACTAAGTAATTTAAACTTATAATTTAGCCTAATCCTAATTTAAACCTAAGTAATGTATTCTAATCCTAATCTAATACTAACTAAATGTATTTTAACCCTGATTTGATTACTTATATTATATTCCTATAATCCTTGTTAGATATAAATGCTCCACTCTTGTGTAACTATGCAGGAACCAGCTAACTCTACTTGTAAGCCCCCATATGAGGAGAAGGCATTTGAGTAGCTCGATTATCCGGTTGGACACCAGATGGGGGCCATGTGTGGCCTGATGGCTAGATGGCTTCAGATAGAGTTGGCACACTGCCAACTAGGCTACATGCAAGTGTAGGAAGGCATCCCATGACTGACCGCACTGAGGGTAGATGGAGCATTTTCTAGGGCAGAGCTCACTCTCGGGCTGCGAGGCCCGTTTGGAGCCCTAGATGATCTCGGATGGCTCTGGGTTGAACAAAATCCATAGGTAAATTGCTCTATTTTGCGCCACGGCTCTAACGTGTGGTCGGTGGCCTATCGACCGTTTTGGGCCGATTGGGTCGGTCTCCCAATTGGGTCTAACTGACTACCACTGGTGGCTATATCACTGGCTACAGCAACCCTGATTCCTTAGCATCCAGCCTTCGTCCTCTACTGTTTCCAGCATGCCATCGAAGCTTCGCACATAGGATCACACAACTGGGAGGCAACGCCATCTATTGTATCAATTTTACAGTAATCAAAATTTTGATTCTCCATACTATTTGCTTTTCTCTCTTGCATTCGAGATCTTCTAATCTGTTGAGCACAGACGTTGTATTGTTTTCTTACATGGTATTAGAGCTTGGGCTCTAGCAAGAAGATTTGGTAGTGTGTTTCTATTTGCGAGCAATTGTGAGAGATGGCCCAACCTACAAGACTGCAAATCCCATCGTTTGGAAAAAGCAAAAAGTTGGATGGCACTAACTATCCACTCTCGAAGTTCAAGATGAAGACCATCCTAAGCGCATTCGAGCTTGGATACTACTACTAGGGTGGACATGAAGCCGGTTGCGAGACTGAATCCAGCAAATGCAGGACAACAGATAGTACCAATTGCGGATCAAATTCTCACGTGGATAAGAAGAAATGCAGATGCACTGTGTTCTATTGTCTACAGTGTAAGTGATTCTGTCATGGCGTTAATTCAACATGTCACCATAGCGGAGGAGGCATGGACGGTCTTGAAAAATCAATATGAGACCATGAATCAGATGCGGATTCAAAATCTAGAGACTCAACTCGTGAACAAGAAACTGTCTGAGTCTGAAACGATAGAGAAGTTCATCACCACGGTGAAGAATCTGCACGATCAGATGACTATGATTGGCATCACCATCACCAGTGAGAATCTAGCATGAAGGTGCATACGGATTCTCCCACCAAAGTACGACGGTCTTGTTATGGCACTGAATACGCAGAATAGAAATCCACCCCTCAACTTTGAGGATTTCAATGCAATGCTTCTGGAGGAGGAGATGCGTCAAAAGACAAGGACTGGAGAAGATTCGGCTTTCTTGGCTAGATCAAAGAAAGGTAAGGGTAAGGACTCTGGTAACCCATCTTCTTCTGATGATAAAAAGAGAAAGAAGAAGATCAAGTGCTTCTATTGCAACAAAGCAGGGCACAAGCAGAATGAGTGCCAGAAGAAGATTGCAGATGAGAAGAACGGAGTAAAGAAAGAGTCCAGCAATAGCACACAGGCCGTACTAATAGAGCTGTTCGTAGCAATTGAGGAGATTTGCACAGAGGCAGTTCATGTACCTGTGGATGAACCTTGGATTATTGATAATGGTGCATTGTGCCACATGACCAGTCGGAAGGATTGGTATACCTCTCTACATCTGGTAGGGAATGGCATCCTGGTAGCAGTCGGCAATGATGCAAAATGTCCAGCAAAAGGAAAAGGTACGATTTCTCTCAATTCAGATGGAGTTGTAAAACAGTTGTCTAATGTTCTTTATGTGCCAGATATCAAGAGCAACTTGTTGTCCATTTTTGTTATCACAGATGACCTCAAAGTTCACTTTGATAAGAATGGCACACAAATTTTGGATCTTCAAGGGAAGGTCATTGGTAAAGATACACAGTGCAACAACATCTACGAACTCTCAGCTTTTAAAGCTCGAGCTGATGTGAGCAACACTAAGCTGTGGCATGAGAGGTTTGGTCATCTAGACCTTAGTTCTTTAAAGGAGATGCATAAAAGTGGAATGATTGCAAACCTACCAGAAATTACAGATTTGCCCGATGTATGTGAAGCTTGCATGATGGGCAAGCAACATCAGTAGCCCTGGCAAAGGCTCCTCTAGAGCTCTGTTCACATAGATCTCTACGGAAAGATGGAGACGGAAGCTTTGGGTGGTTCCTACTACTCCATGACGTTGATCGATGACTACAGTAGAAGGATATGGATATACTTCTTGAAGACTAAAGACGAGGCTTTTAGTAAGTTCAAAGAATGGCATGTAATGGTCGAGAAAGAAACGGGGAGGAAGGTGGAGAAGTTGAGATCAGACAGAGGTGGTGAGTTCACATCAAGTGAATTCGAAAGTTACTACAAAAGTCACAGGATCAAGAAGCAAAAACCCTCACCACATACATCACAGCAAAATGGAGTAGCAGAGTGCAAGATGCACGTCATCTGCAAAATGGGCAGGAGTATGATGAAAGAGAAAGATTTGCCAAAGTCTTTCTCGGCTAAAGCATGTAACACGGTAGTTTACATTTTGAATCGTAGCTACATGAAGGCTGTGAACAGGATGACTCCACTGCAGGCCTTTTCTGGTAAGAAACCTTCAACTGCACATTTCAGAGTTTTTGGATGTGACTATTTTGTGCATGTCCCTG
This sequence comes from Dipteris shenzhenensis, assembly GCF_047967505.1. Classification (NCBI taxonomy): domain Eukaryota; kingdom Viridiplantae; phylum Streptophyta; class Polypodiopsida; order Gleicheniales; family Dipteridaceae; genus Dipteris; species Dipteris shenzhenensis. The sequence continues at coordinate 32,162,316 of NC_141609.1, read as the reverse complement.
ATGCTAACAGGACCAAATGGGAACCGAAGAGCCAGAAGTGTATTTTCTTGGGCTACAGTGAAAAGGCAAAGGGTTACTATCTCTATAATCTTGTTACCAAGAAGGTAATAGTAAGTCGCGATGTGGTCTTCTCAAAATAGCCGCATCAATTGGAGAAGGATGCTTTCTTCCCAGACAACCAGGACCAGGATATCCATCCAGTACAACCACCAACAGCAGACCGAACTCCCCCAATGGTGCTTGGGAGGATTCAAGATAAAGAAGAGGAAGAAGAGTCTACAGAACCACAATAGCAATAGCCATTCCCAAAGTTGGGTAAAGTAGTTTTTGGATGGCAGAGAACCTCCAGCCATTGAGGAGGAACCATCCGAACACCACCAGTCCAAGAGATTAGAGGAGCAAAGAAGGGCGTAGGAACACTTGGTCAACTACACTTTGATGACAGAGGTGATCCATGCTGAAGAACCCAAGTGTCTTGAAGAAGCACAAGGTGATGATAGGTGGATGGAGGCTATGCAATCGAAGTATGGCTCCATAATGAAGAACAACACTTGGGACCTTGTGGATCGACCACCAAAACACAAGGTAATCGACACCAAGTGGGTGCACAAGACCAAGTACAAGTCTGACGACACATTGGATAAGTACAAGGCTCGACTCATGGCAAAAGGATTCACACAGGTACATGGTTTTGATTATCAAGATACTTTGCTCCCACAGCTTGGACTAACCACAATTTGCAGTGTTTTGGCTTTAGCAGCATAGGAAAGTTGGCCCATGTTTTAGATGGATGTAAAATCCACCTTTCTAAAAGGAGATCTCAAGGAGGAGGTATACATGGAACAACCACTGGGTTTTGTGATCCCCGATTCAGAGGGTAAAGTCTGTAAATTGAAGAAGGCACTTTACGGGGTAAAACAAGCCCCACGAGCATGGTACCAGCGGATTGATGCCTACTTTTTGCAAAACGGGTTTAGGAGGAGCCCATCTGATGCAAATTTTTATATCTACGGAGAAGGAGGCAGGTGTATGATCGTGGTCCTTCATGTGGATGACCTTGTCATAACAGGGAATCATGAAGAGAAGATCTTGTAGACAAAGCATTTGCTAGGAAGAGAGTTTGAAATGATAGATGCATTTTTGTTTGGGGATTGAAGTTTTGGCAAGAGCCAAAATAGATCTTCATTTCACAGCTAAAGTATGCTGGAGAGATATTGAAGGCATTTGGCATGGCTGAGTGCAAGATAGTTGGCACTCCTATGGAGGTCAACGTGAAGCTCTCAAACGAGGATTCATCACCATTGGTGGACAAAGCGAAGTATAGAAGGCTTGTGGGCAATTTGATTTACTTGTGCAACACACGGTCGGACATCAGTTTTGTGACTGGTGTACTAAGCAGGTTTTCCAATAAGTCCCAGGAGAACCATTGGAGGGCAGGGATGCAGGTGCTAAAATACATCAAAGGCACACTTGATTATGGCATCACCTATACCAAGGGCAACACCTTGATCAGATTCTGTGACTCGGATTGGTGGGCAAGAGACGTGGACAGCAGGAGATCAGTGATAGGTTACTGTTTCTCACTTGGATCTGGAGCTGTGTCATGGGTCTGCAAGAAGCAACCCACAGTTGCTCTTTCTTCTACTGAGGCTGAGTACAAATCAGCATGTTTTGCCTCTTGTGAGGTAGTGTGGTTGAGGAGGATTTTAGGGGACATGGGTGTAGTGCAGAACAAGCCTACACAGTTATCATGTGACACTTAGAGTTGCATGGCAATTGCAAAGAACCTTGTGTTCCACACTCGCACAAAACACATTGAGATTCGATATCACTTTGTACGTGAGCTCATCATGGATGGAGAGGTCGGCTTGGTGTGCTATCCAGCTACAAAGAATGCTGCAGACATCTTCACGAAGGCTCTTGGAAGAGGCTTGCTAGAGAGGCATCTTCATCGACTTGGCATTGGGCCGAAAAAGTAAGTTCACTTGCAGGTGGACATTGAGGGGGGGTGTTAGATATCAATGTTCCACTCTTGTGTAGCTACGCGGGAACCAGCTAACTCTACTTGAAAGCCCCCTATATGAGGAGAAGGCATTTGAGTAGCTCAGTTATTCGGTAGGTCCTAGTTTGGACACCAAATGGGGGCCATGTGTGGCCTGATGGCTGGAGGCTTCAGATGGAGTTGGCACACTACCAACTAGGCTACATGCAAGTGCAGGAAGGCATCCCATGACTGACCGCACTAAGGGTAGATAGAGCATCTCCCGAGGTAGCTCACTCTCAGGCTGTGGGGCCCGTTTGGAGCCCCAAATGATCTCGGATGGCTCTAGGCTGCCGAATGGAGACCGCAGTTAAGTTGCACCATGGTTCTAATGTGTGGTCAGTGGCCTATTTTGGGACCAACCTCCAGTCGGTCATTTTGGGCTGACTAGGGCAGTCTCCCGTGACAAAATATGAAGAGGGGAGAGGAGAAGAGTGGAGATGAGGAGAGAGGGCACAGCTAGAGAGCACACCACAAATGACTAACTGTACACTAGAATTAGTTGAAAAAATAGAATATATACAAACCCTTTTAGGGTTAGGGTTAGGGGATCTAACCCTTTCCTTTATAGCACTCTATAAGGTTAGTGCTATGCACATATGATCACGTGATGGTGCTATGCACACATGATCACATGATGTTGAGCGTGAACTCTCAACACCTTCCCTCAAGATCAACATCATGAAGTAGGCCTTCCCTCAAGATGATGATTCTGGGGAATCGAAGAAGGACTGAGCATTACATTCCATCACACCCCTTTAATGGGAATGTCCTTCCTCTGCATCAAACCAAGATCTAGTCGGTGTTTCTCGAATAGCTCTTTACCGAGTGGTTTGGTAAAGATGTCTGCAACATTTTCTTTGCTATCACAATGCTGCAGTGTGATGTCACCAAGTAACACTCTTTCTCTGATGAAGTGCTCTCTAACATCAATGTGCTTTGTTCTGGAGTGATATACTAGATTTTTGGCCAATGCTTGAGCCGATTGATTATCACAGTATATTGTTGTTGGCTTTGACTCATCAAAGTAATCTGTTTCTGACAATAGTCTTCTGAGCCATATAGCCTCACATGCACCTGTAGTGAGTGCTCTATATTCTGCTTCAGTCGAAGACAAAGAAACAGTTGGCTGTTTGTTTGACAACCATGATATAGCACCTTGACCAAGGAAAAATGCATATCCCTGTGTCGATCTCCTGGTCTCATGATCTCCAGCATAGTCACTATCACAGTATCCATGCAACCGTGGATGACTTCCTCTGTATTCTATCCCAAATTGTCTTGTACCTCTGATGTATCTCAAGACTCTTTTGGCTGCATTCCAGTGAGACTGTTTTGGATTTGCCATAAACTGTGCTAGTGAGCTTACTGCATAACAAATATCTGGCCGTGTGATTGTCAGATATATAAGAGATCCAATGAGTTGCCTGTAGTATTTGTCATTGACTGTAGGCTTTTCTGAATCTTTAGTAAGTTTCAAACTCTGTTCCATGGGAGTGGCTGCAATCTTGCAATCTGCCATATGAAACTTCTTCAGAAGACTGTCAACATATTTGAGCTGACTCATGAATGTGCCATCTGAATCTCTCCAGAACTCAATTCCAAGACAATAGTGCATAAGTCCAAGATCTTTCATGTCGAACTCTGCAGATAAGTCTTGTTTTAGCTTTCTGATGAAGCTATCCTTGCTTCCTGTCACAATCAGATCATCTACGTACAAAAGTGCAATAGTAATATCTTCCCCTTGAACTTTGTAGTAGAGAGTATGATCTGCATTGGACTTCATGTATCCCAGATTAGCAAAATACTTGTCAATTCTGCTGTACCAACTTCTGGGTGCTTGCTTTAAGCCATAGAGACTTTTCTTGAGATGGCAAACCTTGTTCTCTTTTCCTGGTTCAACATAACCGGCTGGTTGTTGCATGTAGACATCCTCGTCTAGATAACCATTGAGAAATGCATTCTTGACATCGAGCTGATACACATTCCATTTACTGAGTGTCGCTAGTGATATCAAGAACCGTATGGAATCCATCTTTGCTACTGGAGCATAAGTCTCATCATAATCTTGGCCATATTGTTGTGCAAATCCTTTTGCAACTAATCTGGCTTTGTATCTCTGAATACTGCCATCTGGATTATACTTCACTTTGTATACCCATTTGTTGGCTATGGCCTTCTTTCCTGGTGGAAGGTCGCATAATTCCCAAGTGTTATTTTTATACAAAGCATCCATTTCTTCATTCATAGTAGTTTGCCATTCTGGCTTATCTACTGCGTCTTCGAAGTACACTGGCTCTTCTGTAGCCATGATGGTAGTCATAAGAGCATAGTTGGTGGTTTCCACCTGAATTGCTTTGCCTTTCTGAGCATATGTCAATCTGGCTGGTGGTCTGCTTTCCCTAGTAGACCGTCTGAGCTGCTGTGACGCTGATTGGGGTGTTGTTGGCAATTCTTGCTCTTCTTCATCAACCTGTTCTGTAGATGACTGTGAAGTCGATGCTTCTATCTCCTGTGTAGGTGAGGTTTTCCATTCTGATTCCTCATCAAAGATTACATCTCTGGAGATAATGACTTTGCGGTTGATGGGATCATATAATTTGTATGCTTTGCTTTCTTCACTGTAGCCAACCATGATGCATTTGCGTGACTTCGCATCCAATTTCCTGCGATGATCATCATGTATGTGGGCATATGCTATGCAACCAAATATGCGGAGATGCCCAATGCGTGGCTTGTGTCCAGTGAATGCTTCATAAGGAGTCATACCTTGTATCGGTTCGGTAGGAAGCCGATTAAGCAAGTAGTTAGCGGTAGCTATTGCTTCTGCCCAATACTGATTCGGAAGATGCTTTTCACTAAGCATTGCTCTAGCACTGTCTGCTAAAGTCCCATTCTTCCTTTCAGCTATTGCATTTTGCTGAGGAGTATCTGCACATGTGAATTGTCTTTGAATGCTGTGAGTTTTGCAAAAGTTCATGAAGGCTGAAGACATGTATTCACCTCCTCTGTCTGATCTCATGACCTTGATCTTTCTGCCTGTTTGGTTTTCTACCATGGCTTTAAATTCTTGAAATCTGGCAAACACTTCAGATTTTTCTTTCAGAAAGTAGACCCAACAATATCTGCTGTAGTCGTCGATGAAGGTCAAGTAATAAAGTGAACCATTGATGCTGCGGGTCTGGGCATAACCCCATACATCTGTATGAATTAAATCAAGAATACCTCGTGCACGAGAGGTACTTCTGACAAAGTTGGTTCGCTTTTGTTTGCCGAAGCAGCATGCTTCACAAACCTTTCCAAGAAACTGTAGCTTCGGAATCCCAATTGCCATATTTTGATTCCTGAGATCTAACAAGTACTTGAAGTTGACATGACCATATCTCTTGTGCCATTTTGCAGATAGTGGCATCTGTTGCATTTGAGCTGACATGGCATGCTTATCTGGTACTGTAGCTAGCATCATTATAAGCGTCCTTCCTTGACACCTTTTGCTACTAGCTGACCTCTTTTGGATTTGTCTCTGATAGTGCATTCATCACCGTCGAAGATGACTTTGTAGTTGTGTTCTGTCATTTGACCTACTGACAAAAGGTTCTTGCTGAGCTTCGGAACATAGAGCACATCTTTGACTAATCCTTTTGTACCAGTGAAATTGTTCATAGGGATAACACCTGTCCCTTGAACCGGATTCGGTGTATTGTCTGCTGTATAGATGACATTCTTTTGACCTTCTAATGGCTTCATTTCTGTGAACCATTCCTGATGATTTGTCATATGAGATGATGCACCGCTGTCGATGTACCAAGGATCCTGTTCCACTTGGTCGACTTGATAGCTGAAATCCTCTTTGGGATTGAAATCAGTGTCTAGGTGCATTGTATCAGTCTGATGCAATTCCTCACTTGCAAGAAACATATTTCCATGTTCATTTGCAAAATGACTGTGACTAGAATGTCCACCACGATGATTTCCTCTTCCTCTGGAATTCCCTCGATTACTGCTGGATTGACCGCCTTGGTCATACTGCTTCTTGCGGCAATCTCTTTCATAGTGTCCAAACTTGTGACAATAGTTGCATTGAATGTTTGACACATTGGTGGATGCATTCCCTCGTCCTTGGAATCTTCCTCGGTTGGAATGATTTCCTCTTTGCTGATTTTGATGTTGCTGAGGATGCTGCTGATGCTGATGCTGATTCTGACTTTGATTTTGTTGATGATGATGACCACTTTTTTGATATGATCTACCTCTGTTTCTGCCTTTGCCTCTGCTTCTGTCTGAAGCTGTGAATGCCTGATCATTAGAATGACCTTTACGTGCTTGAATGGCCTGAGTCCTGAGTTCTTCACCAAGTAGAACTGACTGAAGTTCTTCAAGTGTTGGAATTTGCCGTTGGATGGCAATACTCTGGACCAGATTCTCATATCCTTCTCCTAGTCCATTCAGGATTACTTGAACCATTTCTACGGGATTCATAGTCTCTCCTGCTGCTGCAAGTTGATTGTTGTAGTCTTTGATGCGGAGTACATAAGCATGACCGGTTTCACTGCTGTTGCGGAAACTCTGGTTGATCTGGTTTCTCAGGGTGAGAATCCTGGATGTGTTCTTGGACTCGTAGAGAGCTGCGAACATATCCCATGCTTCTTTTGATGTCTTGACTGTGTTGAGCTGTCCTAGCATGACATCTTGCACATTCTGCTTGATCAGGTGATAGGCATACTTGTCTTTCTTATCCCATTCTGCTTGAGCTCGGGCAATGGCAGGATCTGCTACTGGTGCGGAAACTGTTTGTGTAGATGTAGATCCCGTTGCTGGTGCTGTGACAACAGATGGAGTAGAGCTACTGGTGGCTGGATCGGCCAATGGTCTAGGTATGGATCCATCAACATACTCCCATTTGTCCTGAAGCACAAGAATGGTCTCCATTCGGTATTTCCATGTACCGTAATTGGAGTTGTCTAACTTAGCAGATGCCTCCAGATTGAGGTTGCTAGTCGACATGGTGCAAACAATGTACTCAAAAGTGTCCTGAAAAAACTCTGTATGAATCAACTGCAAATACACTGAAGATGCCAAGTGAAATCTCTGTACCGTCGGTGAAGATAGAACTGCAGTAAATAAGATCTGACCTGTGTTACACGGCTTGTGGCAATGATGCCGGGAATAGCCAAGAGGCTTTACAAGGCTGAAAAAATGATGTGCACGATGCCATGAGATAGCCAAATAGGCTTTACAATGGTGGCACGTGTGTGTGAAATCAAGTGCTATCTGCCCACTGAACCAATCTGCAATGCCTCTGAACTCTGAAGTCTGCTCGCTGAACTGATGAACGTAAGGTTTCAGGTAATGTAATGATGTGAAATCGGATGTGAGCGTATGGACTGACTCCGAGTAGGTACTAGTCGGGAATTTCGGGCATGGCTTAGATTGGCAACTTGGGGAATTCAAAGCGTCCCCTCTATGGCGATCTAGTCTACTCTGATCTAGATCTAAACCAACCATCGATCGATGAAAGAGCAGCAAATAATTCCTTTTCCTTTGTTCTTTTTAAGTGCTGGGTCAGATGCATCGATGTAGAGGCAAATGTGTGTGAAGGAAGTGGTTTTGTCGGCGAGGCTTAAATGTGAGTGTAACTTGCGCCGAAATGTGCGCGTGATGTAACGAGCGCGTAGAGCATGAAAAATCGAGCGACTTTCCTTTTTGGAGCACCCTCAAATTCTTCCTGGATCAAGAGATATGACTTGATCTAGGTGGAGGGGCAAAAGGAGTGCAAATGGTGCTCAATGATGATGTGTCACTGTGAGTCACATGCAGTGATGATGTGGCACTGTGCTTAGCAAGAGGTGTGCCAGTGAAGCTCTGTGCTGAGGTGGCAGGAGTGTGCACATGCAGTGTGTGCACAGTGTGCCTGGCAAGGGACTGTGCCTGCAGGGGTCAGTGCTGACTGGACTGCTGAGGTGGCACAGATGATGTCAGCAGGGTGACATGGCACTGATGACGTGGCAGCTGACGTGGCAGTGATGACATGGTAGCTGACATGGCAGTGATGACGTGGCACAAATGACGTGGCAACTGATGTGGCAGTGATGATGTGGCAGTGATGACGTGGCAAATGGATAAGGGCCACGTGTCAGTTGATTGACCACACCTCTGTGTGGTGACCCTTGTGATAGGGTGAGTGGATAAGTCCACGTGTCACAAGGAGGATGATCGGAATCTTTGAGATTCTGACGGAATCTCAAAGATTCCGTCTTCTTCTTCGATGGAGCCGTCAATGGAGCTGGGTTGAAGGAGCTGCCGTTTGAGGCGTTGTAGAAGGCGTCGCTCGGTGTAGAGGCTGAACAGGCTTTGCTGGAGGTCCATCGGAGATGCAAGGTAGTCGCTGGCGGTAGATTCTTCGTTGCCACTCGGGAGTCCGTGGAAGGTGTTGCTGAAGCAGATCACGTTGCCGCTCGGGAGTCCGTGGAAGGTATTGTTGAAGCAGATCACGTTGCTGGCGTTGTCTTTGGAGCAGGTAGTAGGAGCGCTGGAGGTAGAAGGTGGTGGCAGCTCGTTTAGCTATGGCGCTGGTGGACGGGGCTTGCAGCTTCGTCGAGGGATATGCCTGCGTACATGAAGCCTTGGAGAGCAGTGACTGGGCAACCAGAAAGGGGGCTGCTGAAACACTAAGTCGTATTGCCGCCAATTTTGAGTCTCAATTAGCTTGCTTCAAGTCTACGACTCTTCGTGCGCTGGAATCCTGCCGATTTGACAAGGTGAAACAGGCGACCTTGTTGACGGAAGGATTTACTAGCAGACTCGATTAAAGGCACTGAAGCCATTGTGTAGTCGAAGGAGCTCTTGCTGGAATAAGTCGAGTGTGCAGGCTGATGGAGCCGAGGTCGTTTGGAGCCGTGCAGAGTTCGTTTGGAGACTTCAAGGCTTTGTTTCTTGGGTGGATGGTGAAAGTGTTGGCGACGGCTGCGTGACGGAGCGTTGCTGTGTGGAGCAAGAGGCTAAGCCCGATGCCATGTCCTGTGCTTGCAGGGAGCTCTCTGTTGATGAAGAGCTGCTTTGGCGGATCGATGACGAGCTAGGGAGCTATGCTTCTTGAAGGTTTGCAGGCTTCAGTAGTCCTCAAACCTTTCAAGAACTTCTCAAAAAGAAGAACAAGATCTCTCCGTGTCTCTCTCACAATCGAAGTACCTTACAAAACTCAGAAATGTCTCTTTTGAAGCTCTCAAAGATGGAAATCACTCTCAGCAGTCTCTCACACTATGAAGAACCACTCAAAGGAGATGAACGGATGGAATTTTCTCTCAACGGAAGTGAAGGGAAGGATCTCACAATCACTCAAGAAAACTCTCAATCTCACAATCTCTCTCACACTCTCAAGAAACTCAATGTCTCAGCGAAAGACAAGGGAGCTCTGATACCATGACAAAATATGAAGAGGGGAGAGGAGAAGAGTGGAGATGAGGAGAGAGGGCACAGCTAGAGAGCACACCACAAATGACTAACTGTACACTAGAATTAGTTGAAAAAATAGAATATATACAAACCCTTTTAGGGTTAGGGTTAGGGGATCTAACCCTTTCCTTTATAGCACTCTATAAGGTTAGTGCTATGCACATATGATCACGTGATGGTGCTATGCACACATGATCACATGATGTTGAGCGTGAACTCTCAACATCCCGATTGGGTCTAATTGACTATGACTGGTGGCTATATAAGAGCAAGCCTGTGAAGCCCATCATTATCACTAGCTATAACAACCCTGATTCCTTAGCATCTAGCCTCCGTCCTCTACTGTTTCCAGCATGCCATCGAAGCTTCGCACACAGGAGTGCACGGCTGGGAGGCAGCACTTTCTATTGTATCAATTTTACAGTAATCAAATTTTTTATTCTCCATACTATCAGCTTTTCTCTCTTGCATATGAGATCATGTTATCTGTTGAGCACAGACGTATTGTTTTCTTACAATCCTAACTAATACTAAGTAAGTATAATACTAATAATTTAGATATATTTTATCAAAATAATAATGAATTTAGATAAATCCCAATCATATTTTAAATTCAATTTACTTATATTTAACCTAATCCTTATCTAAAGCGCAATTATGCTTCTGCTTCTGGCTTCTTAGAGGGAAAAGCTTGCCGGTTCCTACAAGGTTGGTTCTTCAGTGGTGGTGACACTGAGAAGTCTGTGATGTGTGATGTGAAGGCAGGGGATCCCAAGAAGCTCAATTTCTATTGGGACCACTACTTGCACATTTCAGTAGAGGGTTTCATCATCCCACCAAGGTACACTCAAATCCACCTACCACATTCACTCAGGATTGACAAGTACAGGTGTCATCATACCGACTCCTGCCATGAAAAAACACAAATGTAAAACAAAAATCACGAGACCAACAATGAAGCACAAGAAAATTCTCACGAGTTTTTGACATCAACTCTAATATCTAGTATTGCAACATCAAGTCTAACATCTAGCATTGCCATGTCAATTGTGATAATACACTCCCATGTGAATGCTCACACACATTATATCAATTGCCACATGGGAAAGTTGGTAAGATTAATCCTAGTTAGGTTAGTTTCTAAGCATCATATTAGTTTATTCTAGTAAGGACAAGCTTTATTTTAACTAACTAGCTTTAGTTAGACAAATTGACTCTGTTTAGTTGGACAAACCTTATCTGGTAGGCTTATAGGTTAGCCTTGTTACATTAATTGATATAAACTAAACCAATTGCTGGCTGGCATCATCAGTTATATCAGTGGGAAGGTCTAGGTTAATCAAGTCTACCCCACATTGATTACTTCTAAAAATCAAAGATCAAAGGAACTCCAAAAGAAAGGTCATGAAGCAACAAATTGGTGTCCCAACACAAGAAAGGGTAGTGGTGCATGCAATGTTAAAGAAGAGAGAAAAGTTGATGTTGGTACTACATAATATTTTTTCTTTGCAATTCAGGGGGAAAAGTTGATGTTGGTACCACATCATATTTATCCTTTGCAATTCAAGTATCAACAACTGAAAAAGATTATGAAGACAAGAATTGACTACCACGAGTGACCTGGGGTCCACTACCCATTATGCCAATGATATTGATGCACATGGTGATGAAAAGTAATCTCCTCATCTATAAGCCCCCATGTAATGAGAGTGTGTGTCACATGCACCCCTGCACTTGGGTATAATGCGACACAATGGCTACATCGACAAGTGCGTTATAGTTCCCAAATAGAAGATTTTGTTGCATGGTGTGACCCCTTGTCCAGGGAAAGTTAGGCACAAGCTATGTAGGTCAGTCTCTCAGTCTTAGGTCAAGTCAGAAGATCAATCCTTGTTCCCTGGTACCCATTGGAGAACAATATGGTAGTGTTTCCATATTAAGACTCTAGGTAGGTCTAGGTCCCAACCTAGGGTAGGAGCCCTTTTTGGCCCCCTTACGGCTAGAAAAATGAAGGAGAATGGGTTGGGGAAGGGCTCCCTTTATAGGATGCCCTACACCCCTCCTAGGCAAGTATTTATGGGGACAAAGGCCCTCCAAATCTAGCACAAACTAGCTGACTCAAAAGTCAGCCAGGTTGGCTCAGCTTTAGACCCCTTTTTAAAGGGGGGATCCTTGCCTCATTCCTCACCCAGCCTCCCAGCCTATAGCACCCCTACAAGCTCCTCTCCAGCCCCCTAGTGCAGCCTTGACACTTTTAGAGATTGGCCCTGACCAGTTTCAGCTCTTGGCCCTCAGTTCAACCTTCCTGCAAGGTGTCTACGGAGCACAACAGTCGGAGAATGGTGGGGAAGGGCTGCCTTTATAGGCTTCCCTGCACCCCTCCCTAGGTAGGTATTTATGGGATAAAGGACCTCCAAACCCAGCCCAAACTAGCCGACTCAGAAGTCGACTAGTTTGGGGCTAGTTCCGCCTCCTATTTAAAGGGGGGCTCCTTGCCTCATTCCTCACTTAGCCTCCTAGCCTTCAGTAATCCTACAAGCTCCTGTCTAGCCCCTTGGTGCAACTCTGACCCTTCCAGATATTGGCCTTGATCAGCCTCAGTTCTTGGCCCTCAATTCAAGCCTTCAGTTCAGCTCTTGGCCCGCAGTATATGCTAAACTTGGAGGATGAGTTTTCTCGTCTCTCCCAAAATTGGTTGACTGTGTTGTCTTACAGTAACAAGGTCATCACACTAGCGTAGCAATTGGGTGTGTCTGAAAGCAATAAGATGAAGCAATTAATTTGGGGATTGGACACTAACATCCATTTTTCTGTCCAGAACTTCGATCACCCGCGGGTGCTAACTCTTGACCAGAATCAAGAAATGATGTTGAACGAGGGAAAGCCCAAGCATGTCCAAAAGTATTCCAAAGTAGGTAAGGATTAGAAGAAGGACAACCAGTACCAAAAGAAAGATGGTCATTGTACAATCCCTTGACCACATGGGAATTTGCTACAATAGTGCCCCCCCATCCATCTTTAGTTTTGTTAATGATTTGACTCTTTACTCCAGTGCATTTAATAACATAGAATTCAACACCTTCTTCATTTCCTAGTTCTACATTCATAGCAAAATTGTCATCCACACAAAGAGCATCGCTCATGCTAGAGAAGGTTCATCATATATAGTGATCTCCTCTACTTCATCATCCTTGCTTTCATCTAGAATGGGTATGATTGTGTGATAGATCCGTGGCTTCACATGTGATTTGTTGATGCATGTGTTGTAGTTACCTTGCATGCAAGCATTGCAATAGCATGACAGCTTCTTACTATTATTTCCTTGCCATCCTCTTTTGAAAACCCTTGAACATTATGCAAGGAGTGAGTCTTTTGAATGGCTTTGTAGTCCCATTTACTGCTACAAATTTCACCATCTTTGATCTCCCAAAACACCCTTGCCACATCCCTCCGTTTTGAGGTATGGCTAGATTTTGCACCATGGGGCAAGTTAGATCTCAATAAGGCCACAACATCTACATCACATTGTAATTTGGTCCCATTTACCTTTAGTTGCACATGTGTTAAAGCTCTCTTCACTACTACACTTGCCGCATCATACTCACCCTTGCAATGTCCAAAACCAAATAAATTATAGGTCATCTTTATGTTTGTGAGTCCTACATATGTGGCAACAAAGTAGAATGACCTTTTAGCCTTGAACTGGGAGGCAACACCATCAGACCAGTCACCAAACCTAGTGCTCTGATAATGAGAGTTCTTTCCTTGGTAGCCATCCATAATGCAACATAAAGCAATGTTGAACAAAAAGAGTATCATGCACTCTATCATCTGAGATAAAGAAATGCAAGGTCTTCTGCACATCTACTCCATGCCGAGTATATGTGATGTGAACAAAAATGGTAATTTGGCATTATAACAGGTAGACATTAGATCCCAAAATCTACCTATTAGTAAACATATGGTATCTTCATGAATGCATTCGGAGATTCTGAAAGAGAACACACCAACTCAAGATTGAGTGCAATAGAGATGATCAATTGAAGTGAACAACTACATATTTCTTATATTGCAAATGCTTCTGTAATAATAGCATATAAAGTAGGCATAGAACTAGGCAACAGAGTCCAATCAACAACACATGAGTCGAATGACTAACTAACACCTAGATATATTGCTAGGAAACACTAGGTACATGTAGCTAGTATAATGACAACAAACTAGTCCTACATCCGACTTGCATCTTGATAACTACTTTGTAGCCAGCTTGTTCATAGGTGGCTAGTTTGTAGCTATCCGCGACTAGTATGTAGCATGGTAGTATGAACTTAGTTAGCTTGCACCATTTGCCCTTAAGGGGTCCCCTTTCATGTTGATATGGCCCTTGAGGGGTCCCCTTTAGGGGCAAGGGTCATATTGACATGCCATATACGTCCAATGCATGTCGATATGGCCCTTGCCCCTATAGGGGATCCCTCAAGGGCCATATAACGAATTGCATCACTCTATATGGACACCATTCATATGTTTTACACCAGCTTGTTGGTAGGTCCAGCTACCCAACTAGTATTCAGTATAACAGCATGCAATTCACTAGTTTCCCCCTAGCTTGTTTGAAACTAGCTAGTTTGAAGCTAGCTAGTTTGCAGTTTGAAGTTACTTTAAAGGGAGCTAGTTTGCAAAATAGGTAGTTTAGCAAGGTAGTATGCACCAATCTAAGCATGGAACCTTAAACCATATGTAACCATGATCAGATATAGGAAGGAATGCGTATCACAACATACACTAGATTTAGGCAACATTTACAATTGGAGATACCTACTTTGCAGCCGGCTTGCTCATAGGTGGCTAGTTTGCAACTATCCAACTAGTATGCAACATGGTGGCATGTAGTTAGCTAGTTTGCACCATTTGCCCTTGAGGCTCCCCTTTCATGTTGATATGGCCCTTGAGGGGTCCCCTTTAGTGGCAGCAAGGGTCATATCAACATGCCATATATGTCCGCCGATGCATGTCAATATGGCCCTTTCCCTTAAAGGGGACCCCTCAAGGGCCATATCAATCTTTGCACCACTCTATATGGGCACCATTGATATGTTTTGCACCAGCTTGTTGATAGGTCTAGCTAGCCAACTAGTATTTAGCATAGCAGTATGCAATTCACTAGTTTCCACTACTTCAAGCTTAACTTGAAGCTTTGTTAGTGGAGTTTTAGTAGAGGAATGAGGAAGGAAGTGTGAGTTGGATAGAAAAGAGATGGAAAACTATCATTTTATGTTGAAAAGCATTTTTGAGTTTAGGAATCTTGTTTTTGAGGTTTTGTTAGAGTTTTAAAATCATAGGAAGGTAGTTTCTTAGATTGGTAAGGTGTGTATGTTATCAAATCTCACAAAAAACAACAAAGAAACAAGAATCAAGCTAAAATTCAAAGTTGTTTTGTGTGTTAACAATCACCCTGTTGGAGTTGCAAAAAGGATTCAGGAAGTGAGGCAAAAGAGAGAGTTTATTCAAGAGAGAGACACCCAATATATAGGCTCCACTTACATCCAATAGTGACATCACATGTGAGCTCAGTAGAACATCTAGATCCACAAATCTCTCAATCAGTTCCATGATTCTCTCAATCACACACCACACACCTAGATTCACTCAATCACACCTACTGACACCTATCAAGGCACACCATGTGTTCACACACTCACAACCTTAGACCTTAGGACTCTAGATCCCATTACATCAATTTGTCCTTCATTCCCCCCCACAAATTGATGACCTCAACCCTAGTAGTAGTCCATGGGAAATTTCATGGCCCACCTCTAGTGGCAACACACATGATCCACAACTTGGTACTCACTCTAGTTGCATCAACAGTAGACTCATTTGGGCATCCTCATCCCAACATGATCTCACTCTGACTTTGGTTTGAGAGTTTCTCCAGGCCAATAACTCCAACACAAATGTGGGCCTTCTTCGAGATGCAACAGGCACTCCCCACTTCTACCACCTCAACATGGATGTGGTGTGAGCCGCCTTTGACCTATCACTCATTAGCAACAAATATGCAATGAAGAAGAAGGTGCCTGAGGCCCTGAATAAAATCTATCACTATGGCTGCAAAAAGAGCAAAGGGCACATCCATTTCACAGAGATCATCAAGCCAGAAGTGGAAAGGCTAGCAAGGGCCCTGCAGTGGTGGTTGACTTAAGTCAGGCACACTAACCACCACCAATCAATCGTGCCAAACATCTTATTGTAGCTAGCAGAACCCGGGTCATGAATTGGGCTGATTACTTCTGTAATCAGATGTGGGAGGACCTCAAAACACATGGAGAGGTCATTGGCAATCCAATGTTATACATGTCAAATTTCTATCATATGCTGCAGCAGCATCCACCTATCGGCTATGGGTTGGCCAAAAAGTCATCCATGGGACCGGTACTAGTACAATAGGAAGAAACCGAGGTCAAGTCAAAGTGAGCAAATACAGGGCCCAGTGTTGCTCAGGCCAGTCGTCCCACGCAACCTTCAGCCTCTCGCACAATATGAGGATTGCCAATGACCTCGAGCAATTGGACCCTCAAGACAAGGGCAAAAGTGTACAGCAGGAGCCCATCTTGGTGGACCACCTCCCAGGTGATGAGATAGTCATGATTGGCCTCCACCCAGGAGCTCAACCTATCCTAACAACCCCCCCTATGCCCCAGGTCTCGGCCTCTGCCATGGCCCATCCTCAGGAGACCACCTCCTTTGTCACCAGCTCCTCTTCTCCACAGGCAAGCCTCACAGAGGCCGTACAGTTTTGCAAGGTGCCCCATTATCGGGCACCAAGTGGTTATAGCCACATGATAGCAGAGCAGCTCTCCCGTGCTGACCAAATGGAGCAAAAGTTATTTGAAGCAATGGCATAGCTCCCACAAGTGGCACGAAAAATTCTCCAGAGTCAGCAAGAACATGCCTCACAACTCTTTGCGACTATCATCCAGGCACAGCTCTCTGCATGTGATAGCCACACCCTAATGGTCGCCGCCCAAGCCACAAGACAAACGGCCCTAGATTGAATAAAGGAGTACTACACAAAAGCTGAGGAGCTAGGGCTGTTAGTCACCAAGCTCAAGGATGAGCTCACCGCCATAAGCGAATCCCTAGTCCACCAAACACTCATGGATCAGGCCGACAAAGCAGAGCCCGGCGTCCGAATGGCAATAGAGCAAAAGGCATAAGTAGAGGCACAACAAGCATGGACTTAGGTATGCTATGAACGCCAGATCCAGACATTGCAAGATCTCTTGGCATAGGAACGAGCATTGACCGTGTCCCTGCAAGAACAAAATAAGTAGATGCATACCCTTGGCCACCTAGAAGACTCAGGGTTGGAAGATTGTGAGTAGCAAGAATTTCAGATGTACATGGAGGTCTTTGCACAATTAGCCACCTACACACTCGCCCCATGCACTATCCCCCAAATGCTCCAAATGCACTTCGACACACTCCTCGAAACCATCCTCCACTGTAATCTCGATCATTTTTTCCCCATTCTCACCATGTCCTATTTCTCATTAGACCTTTAGCCATGCAACCTCTCTCTCCTTTGCCCCTCTAACCTCCAAACTCTCGCTGCCCATCCCATTTTGCTTAATTTCCAGGCATGGTGTCGTGTCATCATGGAGTCCACAAGTTATCCTACGGACCATGATGTGATGCAATTAGCAAAGTCCGAGGAGCTTAGCATGTGGGTCTGCACTCCAGATAGTCTATAAGTTGACATTAATTGCATGCAGACCTATGGTTGAGCCTCCGTAATACAAACACAAGGGCATCTCACGGCTTACCAATCCATCGCCTATGATCCCATCGGCATAATAATCCTCTTTAACTGGGTGCTACAAGCTCTCCAAGACTCACTTGAGTCCTTGGTGAGCAATTTTGAAACAATCCATGTAGCATATCCCGAGGAAGTTACCGAGGAGGAAGACCAAGAAGCCATTACAGTATTTAATTCTACCACCCCCCTGCTAAGGTTCCACAACCACCTCCCCTGGATCCCACCCAACCCACCCAGCAAGCCACCCAACCCCTCCCACCCCCCATTCCTCACACAAATATTCTAGATTACTTGTCAATTCCTCTAACACCACTACTGCACAGCATGGGACCTCCCCGTCCATCTCATCTAGTGCTCCGATCAACCTCCTAGAAGAGGCCCTCAATACGCTGCTTAAGGTAGCC
Organism: Dipteris shenzhenensis; assembly: GCF_047967505.1. Lineage (NCBI taxonomy): Eukaryota > Viridiplantae > Streptophyta > Polypodiopsida > Gleicheniales > Dipteridaceae > Dipteris > Dipteris shenzhenensis. The sequence continues at coordinate 32,144,597 of NC_141609.1, read as the reverse complement.
AATTTTGTACATACACCCACCAATACGGTGCCCATAGAGATTGTGGAGGAGGAACCAATGCGATTGAAGATGATGAGGTTCCTCAAACTCCTCCCTCCTCCCCGCTCAAAAATGTACAGTGGAGACCCGACCTGCAGTCATTCCAAGAACTATTGGATATGCACATCCAAAGCGCACAAGAGGAGGTTACCACCTTGCCCTTGATGCTCTAGTTCCCATGACTGATGCCAATGCCAGCAGTCTATAGCCTCATTGGTGTACCCCTTCCTCAAAAAGGAGCAATTTTGGTGTTACTACTGTAATGCCCACGTCGATCGTCGGATCCACCCCTTGTTGTGTGGCTGCATCGCTAATAATGCATTTTTGATTGCATCATGTAGGGTGAAGAAGATAGAGGAGAGAAGCTGTAGCTTTTGGTCCTAGAATTGGCAGGGCTAGTTAATGCTTTTGTGCAAAATCCGTCAAATGGGTTCATGCAACCTTTGAAAGGGGTAGTATGAAAAATGCGTGCATTCAAGTAAGCTTATGTACCTACAGCATCCTGTTGAGTGTATAGCTTGCCCCCCCTACGAAAGCATAATTTTTATTGATTGTCAACCTTTTCTTGACATTCTTGGCTAGGAAAAGTTTTGATGATGGTCCTATGTAGAGGTGGAGGACAAGGTTGAGGGCTGTACAGTGGGTTCCTTTGAGGGCATTGTCAATATTTTCATCAACAACCAGAGCTCACCATCTATCAACCCCCACTTTCATGTGTAAATGTTAACCTATAGGGTGTAGCCATTGGCACACTAGGCATGATTGCATTCATCACCATGAAAGATATGGAATGTGTCTTCATTGTGCAAAGCTGGGCTACTGAGGGCACATTCGCGAGTCAATTCTTGCACCTCCAGGGGGAGGGCAACTTTGGCTAGAGGGGACGCCTGAGACACACACACACACACACAAACACATGTGTACATAGAGAGACAAAGACATTGATGGAGATGATGACAGAGACACAAGGGTGAGGAGGAGGAGGGAGAGCTTGCATGGTGGCTATGGTATATGAGGAACAGACAATGAGAGTGATGATGATGATGTCATAGGGGTTAGAGGAATGGGCAAGGGTAGGGGAAGAAAATAAGAGAGTGTGAAGGGATGAAGGAAGGGAAGGCCACAGAAATAGGAAAAGGAAGTTGTGGGATGTGAGAAAAAAAGAGAATGTGAAGGGATGATGGAAGGGAAAGGCCACACAAATAGGAAAAGGAAGTTGTGGGATGTGAGGAAACCATCTTCTCAACTAGTTCTTCCCTATTGCTATGCTCTTTGCATGGAATCTGTGGCTCCATGGCCGAGAGAAACGATTAATCCATGTAATGCACAATACCTTCACCACTTAGCTTCAATTCATGCATGAACATGTGTGGTTCACCACTAGGTGTATGAGAAGCATGGATCTATGACAGAGTGATGGAATTGATATAATGCCCAAGTGGCGTTCCCTTTTACTCTCCCACTATGTCCCAATCCTTTCCCATGTTGTTACATATGTCCCAATCCTTTTCCATGTTGGTTGTAACAAACATGAGGACAGTGTATTGGCTTTGGATTTGTATGCTTGGATGTCATGGTAAGGTATCCAACTGAATGCCCAAACATTTAGTTGCATGCACGCGCACGCACGTGCACACACACACAAATTTTATACACTTTGCCCCACGGTCTCTTTTTTAGCACAATGTATTATCACACATTCACACACATGCAGATACACCCTAACCCCTCCCTAGGCCCCTACCTTACTCTCTAAAACCCTTAGTGTTTCTAATTATTTTTTATTCTTTTAGATATTTTCCATTTCTTAAATTTTTATTATTGTTTAATTATAATGCTACTAACTCCCCTTCCCCCCTATATACTCTTTAACTATATGGACCCCCCTAGCCCCCTACCTTACTCCCGAAAACCCCCTTTAAGTTACTTTAATTGCACCTTTATTGTTATGTATTAGTAAAATTTCATCGTTTCCCTTTGATCCCCCTTTATTGTTATGTATTAATCAATCTAGCCTACACGCTTGCTCTTACTTCTACTTGCTCCCCCTTGCTTTGCTTACTCAACACACCTACCCATAACCCCCCATTAAAAATTTACCATCCCCAACAATTCGGTCACACACACACGCTCACACTTACACACACTTTCTCTAAACCCTTAGCCACATCTTACCCCCACTTAAGGCAACTTCCAAACCTCCAAAGTTCCAAACCATTAAAACCCCTCCTACCTAACTCTCCCAACCACCCGCTTGTTTTTTGCCACCACTACCAACCGTTATGCACCGCCACCCTTATGCACTTCCACCTTCTTTATGCCCACCATTTGGCACCGCCACCCTTCCTCTCTTGCATTGAGTACTATGAATATGCCTTTCGAGCTCGTTGTCCTTACAAGTTCTATCATTTCTCCAACCTACTTTTGACTGCTAAGCTTCTTCGCCAACTCGTACCTATTGTTCTACACTCAGTCTTGGTATATGGCTCGCCAACCCCCCTCTTGCCTTCTTCTCAAGGCATCTTAGCGCTGCTTTCCCTTTGGCCTCTTGTGAAGTCTCCCATAGGGTAGCTTGCCTCATAGTTCGACGATTTCCTTACTAGCCCTTTGCGACTACCCTTGCTCTCATACACGGCTATGCCTTTGTTCGTCTCTTTCCGCTTTCAGGTTCCCGTTGTTGCTTCCATAGCGTTAGTCTTCTCTGATCCATTAATGCGCAGACTTGCGACAAAGAAGCCACTTACAACGTTTTGGGTACATAGCGGACTTAGCTTTGGTGCCTACTTTACATAGTCTCTACTTCAATTAATGTCAACTCACAGGGTTCCATGTTCCCCTCAATTTCTGTAAACATGTACATTTTCCAAATCTCCTCAATAAATGTACAAAATATGCAAGTTTCCAAATTAAAGAAACAATCTAAATGACTTGTAAGTTTCAATGTTTGAGTCCATTAACTATAATATTATTGTCAGTGCATGGTTAGAAGGTTGAATCCCCACCCATTGATTATTTTTTAGAGAGAGAGAGAGAGAGAGAGAGAGAGAGAGAGAGAGTCACTAATAAAAAAATGTAAATTTCAAATTTTGAAATATATAAAATATTTCATTTTTGAAAGTAGGTAGTCATTGCTCTTGTTATGTATTACATGTTTCCATGTTTAATTTACAACTCTTCTCAAGTAGAATTTCAATTCCTTCTAGAAGTACACAACATGCTAGTCTCCCTATGTTACTATATCTCATAGTTATAATTTAACCCCCACAATTTGATTAGAGTGAATTATGTTTACTTTGTTAATGCAAGTACACAATGCGTTTGTTTCTAAAATGAAGTCAATCACGTGACTAGAAGTCAATCCTCAAATGTTAATTGCGAGCACATCTGGCGTCATGTTTTCGATCATAGAGTTTCTATCAAGTTCATCAAGACATTTATATATATATAGACAATAAAATGGGCCACAGGGGGAGTCACATAGAAAAAATGTGACTATTACTTGCATTCAAGACGGACAGCTTTTAGTCATGTTTTCAACAAAAATATAGCTACTTAGGGGTATCTTAAAAAGCATTTTGAAAAAGAGAAAGGTTGATTTTTAATCTTACAATTTTCATAGATAAGGGATCTCAAAAGTAGGCATTGAACACACTTCACAAAGGGTTTACATATAGTGACTCACTTGAGACAACTAGCTCCCCAATATAAGATATTTGCAAAGTTAAGTTAGGATATTTATATTTATATTTACCATATATTTATGTTTGTGACCATGGACAACATAATGTGTCGATAACTGTCATTGAGTTCACATATAACTCATTAAGACGTGTTTTTGATAAAATAATTTATAATTGTGATGCACAATATAATGTCTTAATAATCGAAGTTGTTCAAAAATTGGACCAAAATGGGCAAAACCCAAGGCCTACACTACAAAGAGCATGAGGAAACTCCCTAACAAGGCATGTTAGATATTATGAGCAATAAGAGAACCATCCACCCACCAATTCATCTCTCTTTCCAACTATCTTAGCCAAATCCAATAAGCTGTGTCCCCTCTCCCTTTGCAATATAAGTCGCACTTTACCCAAAATAAATAATAATAAAAATTAGAAGTTGTTATGATAGTCATTTAAGAGGTTTTTTAGATAATATAAAACCATGATCCCATAAGATCTATTTACATTTGATTTTTCACGTACTTTTTCCCCTACTTGAAAGCTTTGAGTGTAATTTTTCAACATGCTGTTATCCTCGCTCTCTAAAAACCTCTCTCTCTCTCTCTACCCGCCTTAATCATAAACATATATTTAAACATTTGATTCAAGGAGCATTACTATATTCGACAAATTGGCTACATTATATATATACCATAGCATAGCGGAAAACTTCCACAGCCGATTGAAGTGTAACCATACTCGCAGCGCAGCGAGAAATGCTTATTATAAGAGATGGCCATAAGCGTTGGAGCGCGATGAGCGCTACATTATAGACGGTACAATGGGTCATGCATTTCTCTGCAATGAGATAAGGTTGTGCCAAAATGCGGGAAGCCGCTTAATGTATCCTGCAAGCAACGCCAGGAAATCAGAAAAGAGAGTACGTTTGGCCACCCTGCAGTCGCGTGCAGTCGATAAATGATTTTTACTACATCAAGACAGACCTCAACAAACGACAATCACGGACAAGTTTGGACTGTCCCAACGAAGCTAGTGTGCAAGCTGCATTCTTGAGAATGGGCATTCTTTGAGAATGAGCTAGTGTGCGAGCTGCATTCTTAAGAACGGGCATTCTTGAGAATGAGCTAGTGTGCGAGCTGCATTCTTGAGAATGGGCACGCCTTATTTGGCGACACAAGCGACGAGGCACGCATTCAACAGACAGCAACGCAAAGAAGGAGGACAGAGAGAGGAGTCATGGGAACTTACGCGGCGCAGTTGGTGGAAGGGCTGAAGGGGTAGGGGAAGGAGACTTTGCATTTCCCGGGCAGCGAGGAGACAGCGGAAGGGATGGTCTTGATGGTTTTGGCCTCAGCTTCGAGGCAGCGGCAGATGGCCTGGCGGGCGGCGGTGGAGGAGGCGAGGGCATGGAGGGCGGAGACGCCGGCGCAGCAAGCGGGGGAAGGGGGGGGGGCACCTTTGGTGAGGTAGCCGATGCAAGAGACGAGGGATTTGGCGACGACGGTGCAGGAGACTTGGGCATGGGAGGGGAAGGCGAAGGAGGCGAGAAGAAGAAGAGAGCAAAGCAAAGCAACAAGGGAGGTGGTAGAAGGAGCCATCGCCATAGCCAAGAGCTCGCAAGCTCACAAAGCTTGTATATATGAACTACATACAATACAAGGTTTTGTGAAGAAGAAGATGGTGATACTTGTATTGCAAAGTATTAGTCCGTTATATAGAGCTTTTTGAATCACCCTTTCTTACCCTCCTTTTATTTCTTTGCTTACACCTCCTCCTGCCCCCCTCTCGTACACCCATGTGACTCCTCACCTACCCCTCCCTTCTCCTCCCTTGCTTCCTCTTTCCTCTTCTCCTTTTCCACCACGCCCCCCTTTGTACATCCCGTCGGTGTCTTTTAGTTATTGTCCCATCCCCACTTTAAATTTATATACTTCCTCACCTCCACTAGATTGATTGTATAGCATCCCTCAGTGGCTCCCTCACCTCTAGTAGATTGATTGTATCACATCCCTCTCCTTGAGCCGGCCATGCATGGCCACTTTATGTGAGAAAAACACAAAAAGGCATTATGTTGCTTGTCATTTATGTTGATGATTTGATCATCACATGTAATAGTGATGAAGATATCCTTCATGAAGGATTTGGGAGAGCTTCGTTATTTCTTGGGCATTGAGGTGATTAGATCCACAAGTGGGATATGGCTCTTGCAGAGGCAATATGGATTGGACATGCTATCCAAATATGGGATGACAAGCTGTAAGCCTATTTCAGTTCCTTTGGAGCAGAATGTGAAGCTGAGCGCAGATGCAGGTGAGCTTTTGGAAGACCCTACTATGTACAGATGCATAGGAGGAAGTTTGATTTATACGACTATTACTAGGCCAGATTTGAGCAATGTTGTTGGGTTGGTAAGTCAATTTATACAGGCTCCAAGGAAACCGCATTTGGATGCGACTAGACGCATACTGAGGTATGTGAAGTCCACATTGCAGGATGGACTATTTTATGAGACTAGGGTTCAAATACAGTTGCATGGATACACTGATGCTGATTGGGCTAGTAGTATTTCTAATAGACGATCTAGTAGTGGATATGTGTTCTCTTTAAGGAGTGCTGCAGTCACTTGGAGCAGCAAGAAACAACCTACAGATGCCTTGTCGAGCACAGAGGCTGAGTACGGGGGTGTAGCAATGGCTGCAGGTGAGGCAGCTTGGTTTCATAAGCTACTTTATGATATGCATCAGTCTATAGATGGGCCAGTTGTCATTTATTGTGACAACACGAGCAGTATACACTTGGCAAATAACCCAATCTGTCATGCTAGAACAAAGCACATTAAGATGCATTACCACTATGTGCGGGAGAAGGTTCTAGAAGGTGTTATTGATCTAGTTTATGTTAGCACAGAGGATCAAGTAGCTGACATATTCACAAAGGCATTGGGTGCAGAGAAGCTGTGCAAGTTTAGAGACCTGCTTGGTGTGCAAGAATTGGGACAACTTTTTGCCTACACCATGCCTTGCAGGAAGGGAAATTTCTAAATAAAGTAAAAAAAATTCTCTTTTATTACATTTTAAATATATATATATATATATATATATTATAAAATATGTAAATATAATATAATTGATATAAAATATATATATAATCATTATTATATAAATTTTTATACAAAATATACAAGTAATATTGGAAAAAATTATCAAGTACTATTAAAGATATATAATACCATTTATACATATTATTGTTGTAATTATAAAAAAATAATCAAAGTAATGAATTATGCAAATCATTAATACTCTTCTCCTTCAATTATTTTAACATAGTATTATCTTCAAAAAAACAAATAAGAAGAAATAAATATCAATATATAGAAAATATACATTATAATGAATTAATTTAATTAAAAATATTAGAAATAAGACTATGCAATAAGATACATCATTATATTTGACAAATTTTAAGAATCAAACAATATGGAAATCATAAACTAATTGAAGAATTAACATATCATGCAAAATGTTCAATAAACTTCTTTTACATTTTCTAAAGTATTTCAATAAAATCATTATTAAAACAACAATATAAACATGAATAAAATAAATTACTTAAACATTACTATTGAAATAAAGAATAGGCAATTACATTATATCATTTGTATTATTTTAGCAAAATAAGTAGTATGTACAGAATCATAAACTAATTGTGGAATCAGTGAATGATGTAAATAATAAATACTCTTTTCTCACTTTTGGTAAATTGTTTAACAATAATACATATATGTAAGAATATATGTTTAACCAAAATTGTGGTTCATATCAAGCATGAATATGGTAGGAGGCTTATAGCTAAAAAAATATTAATAGAGACTTTGACATCACTCATGGATATTTCTTGAATTTAACTAATTGATATTCTTGAAGTCTCCATACTCTTGGCACAACATCATCACTCATCATTGTAGTATGATTACTCTAGAGTTACTAGACCATGGTAATTGACCCATCTTGATTATGTATTTGTCTTGATGATTTTGAATAGATTTTTACTCATTCATATTATTTTATGAGCCTTAAGTACCTTGTTGATAAGCAAAGTTTATGATGTTATGCTTGGCTAGTTCCATAAGTCAATTAGAACTCATTTGACTCTATTCCAAAAGATCTCTCAAATTGATTCCCTAGGCATCATCTTGAATTTAAGATATTCAACCTTCTATTCTTATGTATATAATAATCATAGGCATGGACAACTTATTGATATTTGACGATTATGAAGACTCCCATCACCAAGCTTATTATAAGACATATCTATGAAATTATTTTGTATAGTATCAAGATGATACTCATCACTAAGAATATTCAAGTTTTCATTTTTATTTATATAATGATCATGGGCATGGCCAAGTTATTGATATTTAAGGAATCTGAAGACTTTCCATCACCAAGTTTATTACAAGGTGCATTTATGAGTACCATTTCACAATGATACTCATCACCTCAAAAATCCTAAATCCTAAAATCCTAAACATTAAGTCTTAGAACTTAGCTATAAACCCTAAACCTAAACCCTAGATCTTAAACCTAAACCCAAGACCCTAAATCTTAGAGCTTAAAACCTAAATCATTAATCCTAGATTGTAAACCCTAAACCCTAGGCCCTAGATTCCCATTCCTAAACCATAAACCCTAAATATTATGTCTTAAAGCCTAAACAACAAACCTTGAACCGTTAGCAAAAATTTTATTTTTGCAAAATATTTTGATTTGAGCAATGCATTTTGTGGCACCCGACCTATTACTTGAGCAACTAGTGGCATCTTTGTCTCATCTTTATCCAACCTATTGCTTGAGAAAAAGGTTAGGATGCAACAAACTCTTGCTCAAATCCAAAAATCTTATTGATTCAAGCACAAATATTGTACCAACTTATTGCTCATGAAACACATTGTCTTTACTTTATGTTGCATGTAACTTGTGCTTAAATCATTGTCTTGATTCAAACAAGAGGTTGTGTTGTACTCCAACCAATTTCTCAACTCAAGGGGTCACTCATTATATGTCAAAAAATGGTGTAGGTTAAGCAAAAAGAAATTTTAAATTGGTGTATTGGAAAAAATTAAAATTTTGTACAAATAGAGGGGTCATTCTAATCTTTATGGTTTACACATGAGGTATTTTAATAAGATCCCTTGAACACACATGATATATAGGGTTTTCAAGTAGTCATCCTCCAAGAGTTCCTCACACAATAGGTTGCCTCTGTGTTTTGTTGCATGCAATATGTTTCTCAAGAAACACATAAGCTCAACTTGCTGCTTAATTCATTAAAATCTCTTAATTTGAGTAAGAGATTGGGTTGCACCCCAACCTCTGCTTGAGAAAAAGGTTGTTTGTATGTTGTGTTTCAAGAAACCTACTATTGCTCCATCGATCCAATAAATATTGAGGGTGAGTAATACCTCGACCTTAATGATGTGTTGAAAGAAACCGGGCTTTGAGAGGATGAGGCACCATACCAGCTCTCGAATGATGCATGTGAGGATGTCATTGACTTTGGCACTCCCTTCAATCCAACAATCTATGAAATCGCATGCTTTGATGACTCAAGCCTCATCGATTTAGAGGCCATCCATCTCACATAGAAGGTGATCATAGAGGTTGAGCTAGAATACAAGATGTCTAAGGATGAGTTTTGGGATTTGCAGAGATCGTTGTTTGGGGACAATGATGAAGAACCTGGCACCTCCAGTCCTCATCTCTCATGATGCACCACTAGAAAAGGGGGTCTAGTTGGGCACTATAGTAGCAAGTACTCTTTGCAATGAGGTAGAATTGATATGAACTTTGCTAGCTTAGGGCTTAGGATTAATTATTATATTAATGTCATTGCTTGTTTCAATTTCCCATTAGTATCCTCTACATTTTTGTATGTTCTATTCTTACATAGAAAATCCCTGGTCTGTCTTCAACCAATAGCGCATCAAAATTCAAGTTTCTTGATAACAATCCTAAACTTGAAAATTGCTCCTGATTTTTCACACAAATGCCCTACAGACATCTAGTTTCCAAATATGGAATATCACGTGAAAATAGGCCTTCGAAGCACCGAATTTGGTATGGTGCAACTAGGTCCTACTTTTTAAAAAAATAGATCCCTTGGTCGCATCGTATTAGGGCCTATTTTCACCCGATATTCCATATTTGGCAATTAGATTTCTGTAGGGACTAGTGGCTTCAATTAAAATGCAAAAAGCTAAAATCATCTAGGTTTAGGGTTTTGAGAAAATTTTCATCAATGATCGATTCCTAGATATTTTGTGGCTTGACAAATATGCTATGTGTAAGGGTGGAAGTAGAGGATCTACTAGGGGAGCAATGACTTCAATCGGTCCCGACATTGGCAAAGTGATTCCACACGTGTTTGTCTTCCATCTGTCATAATGTGAAGACGTTCTCTTCATTCCCTGAGTTGGTCTTCTCGTTCATTTTGATGTTCCGTGGAGGAAATGGCCATCTACTCGAAATCAAAACTATCCATAGATGAGGGATCAAATTCCACTTGCCAAGATGGCCGCCAACCTTCTAGGTCACCTCAACCCAACACTAGTGTTTTGTCCTTTTGGCTTTGCATGGTAATCAATGTCCAACCCTGAGGTAGCATAGTTTCAAGTGTAGATGTATATGTCTATGTTTCATTTAAGAAAGCATAAATCTAACATAGGTTGAAGCCATGCATGAAAAATATGAGAAAAGAAAGGGGTGGGGTTTTTGAAATTTCTACATGTCTCGCTAAAATACAGGCCATAAAATATGGATACAACCACCCCGCTTGTGACGTAAACCTATAACCTATGCAATCAAAATTGGTCTCCCAATTGTATTGTAACTATGTCCTTCATGTTGTGGCAAATACAATATTGAAGAGATACCTTTGGTAAATAGGAGATAAGGAATGCTTCACCATGTCTAAATGGAAAGGATACTAAGAGGAGAAAAAGGCCCCTCTTATTTGCACACTTTGGAAGAGGAGAAAGAGTAGTTTTTCACCTTGGAAGAGGGTTTGGGAGAGATTTGGAAGAGTTTTGGGTGTTTTGGATAAAGTTTTCAAAAAATTAAATTTTTGGAGGGAAAAAGTGATATGGTTGATTAAGAGATGGGAGTGGTTGACCAAGGGAGGGGATGGGGGTAGTCATAAAAAGATAGATGAGGTGGGGCATAAAAAGATGAGTGAGGCACATATGTATGTGTGTGTGTGCGTGTTTGGCAGGGGGGGGCACAAGAGGAGGCCTTGTGGGGGAGGTCTCTCCACCAATGAGATGCCTTTGTGGTTTCTTTCCAAAATTAAAGGTTGGAGCTTCCTCATTGGTGGATTGCTAATTTTCTTATTTTACAGTTGCATGAATTAGCTCTTTAAGTTATGGGAGCTTTTGACTCCAAATCTCCCCTAATGGAGGAGATAGATCTTTGCCCAAAAATTTAAAGCAAAGATTTTCTTGCTTAGCCTTCTCATATTCCTCTCTTTTCAAAAGAGGATTTGAGGTTTCTTGGGCTATGCTCCTTCTTAAATTGCCTCTTTATTTTTAAATTAACAAATTTATTGAATCTTGGAACAAAAATACTTTGTTCCAAAGTTCCATCCAACAAGGGATATTTCCACTGTATCATTGTATATTTGGGCATTCTTGTAGGGCTTCTTTCAAAGGTTTTAGGAGAAATTCTTCTCATGTCAATCTTATAGTTGTCTTGAAACCCTCACACAATCTCTCGTCTTTTCTAATTCATCGATCCCTTTTGGAAAGGTCCTTATAATTAGCTATGTGTTGGACAAAAATAATTCTACATATATTGCAATTATCCCAAGATTATCATGCTCTTCTAACCCATTTTCAGATAAAAATTCTTTTAGGAAAGCTTGTTCAAACTTAGCCCAATACAGTGAAACCTTATTGGTTTCTCTAAGGCTCATCCACAATTTATACATTCTGTTTCCAAGGAACACTCTCGCTTCCATAACTTGATTTTTTAGAGGGTATTCTTTAATTGATGGATGTGTTTCCATCGTTGTAAGAACGTGTTTATAGCATCCTTGTTTCTTTCCTTTTCTTCCCCACTCTACATTGGTGGCTTTAATCCTTTAAAATATTGGAGGTTTCTTTAATGTGGTAGGTAGACCCATCAGTGGTTTCTTTTAAATGATAGTAGACCCCTCAAATTGATGTAACCCCATCTCTATCTTATGCCCGTACTTCCCTCAAATTAATGTATCCCCCCCGCTATCAAAAATTGGAGGTTTCTTTAAAATATTAGAGTTTCCTTTAATGTAACAGATAGATCCCTCAAATTGATGTAGCCACATCTCTATCTCATCCTCTCCCCTCTTTATAGGTGGAGAGAGAGAGAGAGACAGGGGGGGGAGAGAGAGGGAGAGAGAGGGAGAGATAGAAAGAGAGAGAGAGAGAGAGAGGGAGAGAGAGATAGAGAGAGAGAGGGTAGCGACATCTCTTGCTACCCTCTCTCTCTCTCTCTCTCTCTCTCTCTCTCTCTCTCTCTGTGTGTGTGTCTCCTTGTCTCTCTCTGTGTCTCTCTCTCCCTCCCTCTCTCTCTCTCCGCCCCCCCCTCTCTCTCTGTCTCTCAAATTTTTGGCCTACCGTAAGGTAGGCTATATTGATGATTCCTCTCTTAATTAGAAGCTAAAATTCACTAATTTTTTGGCTTGCCCTTTGGGTAGCATTAGCAAAGGTTCCACTTTTTCAAAGCTAAAAATTCCAGATTATGGGAAATTTAAAAATTCTTCTTTGTGCAATTGGTTCATTAATTATTGCAAGTGTTTTATTGTTGCAAGTTTATTAGGTTTATTTATTATTGTAGGCTCCATCGTCAAAAAGCTTTAATGCTTACAACTCTTTCAAGTCTTTCTTCCCTTGGAGCTGCCCTCTCATATTATTTTAAAAAATTTTAGCCTTAGTTGTGGATTTTATGTGGTTTGGGTTACCTTTGATTATATGCATGCCACTTGTAAAACAAGATGGTTTCCTTTAGAAATCCTCCACATTTGTAGCGCCTCTCTCTCTCTCTCTCTCTCTCTCTCTCTCTCTCTCTCTCTCTCTCTCTCTCCCCCTCCTTCCCTCCCTCCCTCCCTCCCTCCCTCCCTCCCTCCCTCCCTCTCTCTCTCTCTCTCTCTCTCTCTCTCTCTCTCTCTCTCTCTCTCTCTCTCTCTCTCATCACTTTCAATTCATCATCTCTGCCCTCTTTCGCTATTTCGATCTCGGGTAGGCCTTATGAATGATTTATTATTAGTCACCTTGTTAAATATTTCTAGCTTTTTTGTGATTCGTTGAGGCTCCACTTTTTCTTCCCCTTTCTCTTTTTGGTCCCCCTTTTTTTCAGTGGTTCAACTTGTTCATCAAAATTCATGCCATAGCCTGCATCGATTACTTACTAACTCTGCTTCCTTCTTCATCCTCACCATGATCTCTACTCTCTCCTTAAATGCAGTAACGACTAACCTCGTCAAAGCAGCCATGGATGTTATGCATGCGTACATCACCCATATGGAAGAAGAAGCTAAAGGGAAGGATGCACATGCTTTTGAAGAACACATGCAACAACAGCCCTGATATCTCAATGATTTTGATTCACAAGTGAGCATGGTTATGTTAATGAATGGAAGGTCAAGTGAGCTACCTTATTTTAGTGTTTGTGGCACCAAAAGCATTAAACATTCATCAAAGGAACTTCTATGTAGCCCAAAGTAGGCTTACTAGATTTGTAGATGATTTATTAACTTTGGATACATGTCGAAGGAAGGGCCAGATCAGCTCAATCACAACAAAGGTTTAGGAGCTTGTATTTTCTTTATGGTCTGCCCATACTCATGTCTTGCCAAATAAGAAGGATGTATGCCAAAAGAAAATAGGGTTTGAAATCACATGTGGAAAATCTAGTATATCTCCTTGAAATACGTTAGGTTTAGTCTTCATGCCTATCATTTTGGCAATATCTTATCTACTTTTTCAAATTTAATCTTTTATTTTTAGACTACATACTACCTTGTTGCATAGTACTTAGGTGGATTCATTCTACGAGTTGCGTAATAGCGAACTGCAAAGTCCTCATATTGACTAGCTACTAACTAGCTTTCTTGAAACTAGGTTGTTAGTTGCTGTATAGTAGTATACAAGCTAGGTCTCTGCAATCTAGATAGCTACAAAGTAGCCTTCATAATTCTAGGTAGCTACAAACTAGCTTCCAAAGTAGGTAGCTCTAAACCACTAACTAGGTATCTGCAAACTAGCTTTCTCTTGCATAGGTCTTTGCAATTTAGGTTGTCGATAGTTGGTTATGTACAACCTAGCTAGCCACAAAGTAGCCATCTACAAACTAGGAATCTCCAAACTAGGTACCTACTAACTAGCTACTTGCAAATTAGCTGCATGCAAATGCAAAGTAGCTATTTGCAAACTAGGTTTGTCCAACTAGCTAGATCCAAACTATATACCTTCAAAGTAGTTATCTGCAAACTAGCTAGCTCCAAACTATACCAGCTAACTTCAAACTAAGTCCAAACTAGTAAGTAGTTTGCTATCTCAAACTAGGTAGCTCCAAACTTGCTATTTGCAAACTAGTTAGCTCCAAACTAACTACTAGCAAACTAAGTCCAAACTAGTATTTCGTTAGCTAGCTCCAAAGTACCTAACAACAAACTAAGTCCAAACTAGTATGTCATTAGCTAGCCTGAACTACCTAACTACTACAAATTAGGTCCAACCTAGCTAGCTACTTGCAAACTAGTTAGCTTCAAACTACCTAATTATTGATATGTCCCTTGAGGGGTCCCCTTTAGTGGCAAGGGCCATATTGACATGCATTGGACATATATGGCATGTCGATATGGCCCTTTCTCCTAAAGGGGACCCCTCAAGGGCCATGTCAACATGAAAGGGAACCCATCAAGGGCAAATGGTACAAGCTGGCTAATTGCATATTATCATGCTACGTACTAGTTTGATAGCTACAAACTAGCCACTGTTACCTGGAAAAGAAATCAAGACAAGAGGCTAGACACTAAGCATGGCGACGCTCAAGGCCCATATAAGAAAGGATAACGTGAGAGCGAAACATTATCATGGCTGGGGAAAAGGGATTAGAAGGGGAGGGGATGAAGAGGGAGACTATGGCACAAGAGGAAAGGGAGAGGGGAAGGAGAAGCATGTACATGATGGGAGGAGGAATGTAAAGATGGAGACATCAAGGGAAGAGGGCCATGCTTTATTTGAAAGGAAGGGAAGGGGGAAATCAAAGTACTAGCTAGGTGGCCTTACAAAGAATGAGCGTGTCCCATCAAGGAATAGTCCCCTCCTTTTAAAGCCAAGAGAGGGGGTCTCTCCCAATAAATGCATCCTCCCACATGCATGATGTGTGTGGAAAAGTCTCCCATGTGAGCTAGGCGGTTACGCACTCTCAATTGTGTGCGACAACCCTTTGCCTCATTTTTCCACATAAATCAAGCCCCATATCTCAAGTCTATGATAGTCCCTTGGTCTCTTCCCAATTTTATAATATGTTCAAACCTCTAGGAGGACAAGTGGAGGGTTGGCACAAGGAATCTTGCCATCTCATCCTATTTTCCTCATTATTTAACTTGCATCCTTGGACTATCTATACCCACCCCACATGGGCCTCCCCTACATGGAGGGAATAATCCAATATAATATCTATCTCCACCTATTTTATATTACTTTTCTCATGGACTTTAGGCCATATCTCACTAAATGCAGGCATGGGACCGCGTAGGTGGAGGGGTGGCACATGGAGGAACCATGCCACCTTACATTTTATAATATTACTACCATGGATTATGTACATCACACCTTATGGGTCCTCTTATGTGGAAGGGTGGCATATGGTCATGCCCTACCACCTCAACCCTGGGCCCTATGCACACCATATTTTATTATACTATTGCCACACATACAAACACACACACATATTTATGCCTTTTTCCTTAGACAAATTTATCCATAACAGTCCCCACCCCCAGGCAGGGAATGCATAGCATTTCCATGCCTGCGTCCATCATGCACAAAGAAGGGCTTGAGGTTACGCTTGTTGATCACCTTCTTGCCATATGGCTCATGCAGCTCCCGAACTTGCACAGACCCATTGCTACGTTCCTTGATGACTTTATATGGACCGGTCCACAATGGAAGGAACTTCTTATCCATTTGGTGGTCCAATCTGTTATCAAAGCATAGCACAACATCCCCCTTAGCAAAGTGTCTTTCCCATCCCTTGCAAATCTTA
Source organism: Dipteris shenzhenensis (assembly GCF_047967505.1). NCBI lineage: Eukaryota > Viridiplantae > Streptophyta > Polypodiopsida > Gleicheniales > Dipteridaceae > Dipteris > Dipteris shenzhenensis. Next base: position 32,128,570 of record NC_141609.1, on the reverse strand, counting down.
GCATCCAAGTGGGCCTTTTGTCGATTCTTTTGAATCTTTGTTTGATGTAGGGCAAGGCGTCGAGTTTCATCTAGCTTCTCAAGTTGCACCAATCAGGCCTCTACATGTTTATCTTCTGTCATCCTCTGTTCTTGTGCCAATCTCAAAGCCGGAATCTCTATCTCCAAAAGGAGTGTGACTTGTAGATGTTTTATGAGTGATGTTGTAAGCCCATACGACTTCTGTGACCTTTTGATCCCACTGGCTCCTATTCCCTATAGCATTTTTTCCATGGTTTTACAAAGGAGGCCATTGGTCTGCTCCATTTGACCCATGGATGCTAGATAATAGATACTAGAAGTGTGATGATCAATACCCATGCAATCCATGAGTAACTCCACTGCTTCATTTAAGAATGGACTCCCATTGTCAAATACTATTTCCATGGGTGTCCCAAACCTTGTGCAGATACGTTCAAATATGAAATTTGAAACTGCCTTACCATTTGCTGTGGGGAGGTCGATAGCTTCAGCCCACTTAGTGACATATTGAGTGGCTACCAAAAGATACTTCTTTTTACGAGCAGTCATGGGCAGGGGCCTGACAATATCTATTCCCCACTTCTGAAACGGATGGATGGACATCACTGGGTGATATTGCCCAGGACACAAATCGTTCCTACCAAAGAATTGGCATGGTTCACAAGTTTTGCAATGCATAGTGACATCCTTGAACAAGGTCGGCCAATAGTACCCAACATGTAAAATCTTCTTAGCTGTATAGTCACTGGCATAGTGGCCTCCATAAAATTCATCATGATAATGCTTCAATACCTTAGGTACTTCATCTGCATCAATGACCCATCTTAGTACCCCATCCATGCCCTGACCGTACAACACCCCATCAAAAAGGGTGTAGCGCCTACTATCTCTGCCGATCTTTTTTCTCTCATAGCTAGTACTTTCTGGAGGAAAGGAGAAAGCAGTCAGAAACCTGTAGATACCGCTATACCATGGATCCCCAACTTCTATGGCTGCTACAAGGGTTATATCAAGGCACTCCTCTCTATCAATCAAAGCATTCTTCAAGTTGGAACAACCCCCTTTTACAATTTTGAAAGAAAAATCATATTCTTGTAAAACTGCCAACCATTTGGCCAACCTGCCCATGGGATTTGGTGATTGAAGAATTTGCTTTGCAAGACCAGTGCTAGTGAGTATAATGAAGGACTTTCCAGCCACATAATGCTTAAATTTCTCAATGTAGAACACCAAAGTCAAGGCATGCTTGTCAGCCTCTGAGTAGCATCGTTCGGTGTCGAGCAATTGTCAAGAAGCAAATCGAATGGGATACATGAACCGATCCTCCCTTGCTAGAGAAGAATACCTGCCAAAGTGTGCTCACCAAACCCAAGATTGATATAGAAAGTCTTTGACCAATCTGGATTGCATAGAATGGGTTCTAAAGCCAAAGCATTCTTGATTTCTGCAAACCCATGATCACAATCCTCATTCCAAGAGAAATCAACCCCATTTTTCAATAGCGTAGTCATGGGTCATGTCAAAGCAGCATATTGATTAATGAAGCGGCAATAGTATCCTACTAGATTGACAAATGAGCATATCTGATGTGTGGTTGTTGGCGGGGAGAGCTTGAGGATAGCTTCTACCTTCTTTGGGTCAGGCTTGACACCCTCGGATGAGACAATATGTCCCAGTAACCTCCCTTGAGTGGCTCCAATGGTGCATTTCTCAGGGTCGAGACTGCCATTCACATCATTGACCCTTTGGAAGGCCAACCTAACCTTCATGATGTGCTCCTTATGTGACAAGAATATACAGAAATCATCTAAAAACACCTCCAAGAAATCCCACAAATAAGGAGCAAACACCATCTGCATAAATCTTTGAAAGGTAGCAGGAGCATTGGTGAGTCCAAATGGCATTACTTTGAATGCAAATGTCCCCCAAGGTGTGGCAAATGTAGTTTTAAGCACATCCTCCTTAGCAATTCTGATTTAATACAACCCAGAGTAACCATCACAGAAAGTATACATCTCATGACCACTTACCTTCTCAAGAATAAGATCTTGAAAGGGAAGAGGATGATGGTCCTTCTTGGTGGCTGCATTGAGTTTCTTATAGTCAATGCAGACCCGCCACTTGTTGTTTTTCTTTAGGGTGACTACCACTGGTGAAACCCATTCAGTATTGTGAACCAAGATAATAAACCCAGCTTCTACAAGTTTCTGCAACTCTGAGCGCAAAGCATCGGTTTGTAGGGGCCCTAATCTCTGATACTTCTAAGCCACAGGCTTTGCATCAGGCTTCAGCTCTATCTTATGCTCTATGGCAGTCACATGGTGAAGGTGGCAGTAGCTAGTTGCGAAGAGGTCAGGGAAATATTTGAACATTTCTAGGAACTCGTCTTTCTCACTTGGAGTGAGGTCTAGGGAAAGCATAGATTCAAGCTGTTAAGGACTAGCTATTACCTTTTCTGCAGGTGGCAGGGTCGGAGACACCCCCATCATGTAAAATTCCTCCTCTGAGGACTCCTCCCCCCGTCTAATTCTTCCATTGATTTAGACACCAAGGATGAGAGAGTATCACTGTCTTCTTCTGGTTTTGTGGCACCTAGTTGCACCAGGATCTTCTCCTTAGAAGCACCAAAAGACATGTGTCATGTCTTCCAATAGTTGACTGCATCACTCTTTCTCAACCATGGTCTCCCGAGTATGGCTGGGTAACTCCTGCCTGTATCTTCGATGTCCACTACATAGAAATTGATGGTGGTGGTCAACCTATTAACAGTGATGGGCAAAGCCTCAATGACTCCCAAGGTGGCAAGTCATCGACCATCTGCTAACCTTGTATCAAATATGCCCAACACTTAGTTTCATGATGACCATAACCTTTGCATTCCTTACAAATGGTCACCCTCCTTCATGGCTTGCGGCTTTGTTGGGGTGGTGCTTCCACTCCCGTCATGCATGATTTAAGTACAGGCTTCACATGCCAAGAAATTAGCAACTATATTTTGAGCTCAAGGGATATGCTGAATTTTTGTCTCTTCAAATTGTTGGCACAGTTCCAATGCTTGTTGATGTCGCAGAACCAAGCCTTCACTCCACACCTTCCACCTTCCGCTAACTTGTTCACACATGAGTTGAGAATCTCCTTGCACCTCAAGTTGCTTGATGCGATGCTCTTGTGCCTTTTGTAGCCCAAAAATGAGTGCTGAGTACTCAACTTGGTTGCAAGTACTCGTAGGTGCAAACTTGCTATAACAATACACCTCACCCCCCAGTGAAGTGAGCTTCACACCCACACCAGCAGCGTTGGTCGAAGGTTTGTATGCTTCGTCAAATTGAAATAGCCAAGATGTTATCGCACCAAGACTAAAATCTGAACATCCCAAGTTTCTTGGTAATCCAAGATAGGTAGAAGGAGAGGGTGGGGAGAATTCAACACTTGAGCAAGATGTTCAGCACCAAATAATCTTGCAATACTTTGTTGATAGTTTATCTTTAGACCAAAAAGAATTACAACTTGAAGCTCAAAATGAGGCACAAAGGGTTGATTAGGTACAAAGGGATTCCTTGGTCGAAACATTACCAACCATAGCCAAGCCCTAGAAACCTTGGTAGCGAGATCGAGAAGAAATTATTCAAGATGAGCTTATCCACTGGACTTAATAAGCAGATGCACCAAGTCTCCCCTCAAGCTTTGGTAACATCCCACCCTTTGAAGAATGTCACCCTTTTAATTACCTCCGATGCAACAAGTAGCTCTATCACCACACAATGAGTAGAAGTGAAATCAAAGTCTCCCCAGTATATCACTAGTTCTTCACCTTGAATCAACCACGGTGTATCATTCCACCCATCGTCTCCTTGAACAATGCACTGAACAATCAGCCGTTGAAGGTCGACATGAAGATCAAGAAAGAGATCTTGCCAATTGGTAGCCGTAATGAGTGGAGGACCAAGCACCAAGAAGTGACATAAATATCCACCCTCCTCGTGTGGCGTGCATCCAAGGAGTGAACTTGAAAAAGTTTCGAATCTACGATCTAGTAGGAGATGCGAATAGAGCACATGAAATGAAATACTTTTACTTTTTACAGCAAGAGGAAACTCCCCATGGTTGAGGGTGGGACCGGTACAACTAGAAGATTTAACAACCAAAAGATGCGACCGGAACTGCAGGTAGACTAGAGATGCAAAAGCAGGGATGCGCAGATGTGCAAAAACTATGACCAAAAGCAAATTATAGGCACAAAAGCTGAGAACCACATATGGAAGTTGTTGCACAATCACACCCAGTCATAGAGGAAAGGAACAAAATGTTATCATGGGTGGGGAAAAGGGATTAGAAGGGGAGGGAGTGAAGAGGGAGACTATGGCACAAGGGGAAAGGGAGAGGGGAAGGAGAACCATGTACATGATGGGAGGAGGAATGTAAAGATGGAGACATCAAGGGAAGAGGGCCACGCTTTATTTGAAAGGAAGGGAAGGGGCAAATCAAAGTACTAGCTAGGTGGCTTTACAAGAATGAGCATGTCCCACCAAGGAATAGCCCCCTCCTTTTATAGCCAAGAGAGGTTGTCTCTCCCAATAAATGCATCCTCCCACATGCATGGTGTGTGTGGAAAAGTCTCCCATGTGGGCTAGGCGGTTACGCACTCTCAATTGTGTACGACAACCCTTTGCCTCATTTTTCCACATAAATCAAGCCCCATATCTCAAGTCTATGATTCTCCCTTGGTCTCTTCCCAATTTTATAATACATTCAAACCTCTAGGAGGATAAGTGGAGGGTTGGCACAAGGAATCTTGCCACCTCATCCTACCTTCCCTATTATTTATCTTACATCCTTGGACTATCTACACCCCCCCCCCAAATGGGCCTATCCTACATGAAGGCAATAATCGAATATAATATCCATCTCCACCTATTTTATATTACTTCTCTCATGGACTTTAGGCCATATCTCACTAAATGCAGGCATGGGACTGCGTAGGTGGAGGGGTGGCACATGGAGGAACCATGCCACCTTACATTTTATAATATTACTATCATGGATTATGTACATCACACCTTATGGGTCCTCTTATGTGGAAGGGTGGCATATGGTCATGCCCTGCCACCTCAACCTTAGGCCCTATGCACACCATATTTTATTATACTATTGCCACACATACAATCACACACACATATTTATGCCTTTTTCCTTAGACAAATTTATCCATAACACCACCTATGAACAAGCTGGCTACAAAGTAGGTACCTCCAAGCATACATGTTGTTGCCTAAATCTAATGTATGCTGATACACATTCCTTTCTATATCTGATCATGGTTAAATATGGTTTGGGGTTCCATGCTAGATTGGTGCATACTACCTTGCTACAAACTAGCTACTTGCAAACTAGCTAGCTTCAAACTAGCTACTTGCAAACTAGCTTCGAATTAGCTGCTTGCAAACTAGCTAGCTTCAAACAAGCCAGGTGGAAACTAGTGAATTGCATAGTGGTATGCTGCTTCACCTCATATAACTGATTAAATGGGCTCCATTTATGTCCATTGGGGATGAACCCTACAATGAAGGCTTTTCACAGCTCTCCCAATTGACTTTTTCTTCGAGGGTGAGAGCCCTATATCATTGGCCTACTTTGCCATCCAAACTAAGACTAGTATACAATGGGTCTCTCTCTCTCTCTCTCTCTCTCTCACTCTCTCTCTCTCTCTCTCTCTCTCTCTCTCTCTCTCTCTCTCTCTCCTTTCTTTGTTTGCATCATGCTATATTGCCAATGTTTACAAGATAAATTTGCAAGATTTGGATCTTCTTCTTGTACACAGCAATGAAAAAAATCTAAATATTGATTCTCTCAAATCTAGAATATAAGCTTGTAGGAAAGCTTAACATGTGGGGCACTCCTTTCATGTGATGTTTAGCCTCTCCTTATCCTTTTACTTCTCTTGCAGCTGTCCATGCAAGTTCATATGCTGAGGTCATGCCACGTTCTCTCTCCTTCAGACATTGACATATTTAGTGTAGTGGCTTTTAATTCAAATGATTTATGGTAGCTTGATGTCATCAGCGTCCCATCACTCTAAACTCTTTTCATGTTCTCTCCACATCATTTGTAACTCAAGGAAAATTTACTAGAAAGGTTAAAGAGTAAATAATCAAGAAAAGAAGGAAACATGTAGAATTGGGCACCACTCTTAAGAGTACAAGGCGGCATGAAACTCATCCATAACTAACAAAAATTTGCTTCTAAGCAATATATGATATATAAATTTAATCCGATCTAAGTAAAATCTATTTGGATACATCAATATAATGTATATCAGTTGTGATCTTGCATGCAAAAAAATCCTCAAAAACCTTAAAATGATACCTGGTGGCACTAGAACTTTAGCTTTTCATGTAACACGACGACATGCAAATAGGTCATGGCATCATGATTCCAACCTACTCTTGAGAAGTAGTAACATCGTGAGATGCAAGCGAGCCCTTTTACTTCTCCCATCATGCATGAGCTATTGTATTGTTTCTCGATACAAACATCACAATGCACACACCAACAAGGGTGATGAGCGATCCTACACCATCCCAAACATTTGGCATCATCCCATCAAGCGCCCAAGACCATAGGAAAGAGATACATATAAAGCATCCACCGTAAAGAGCATAGGTACGAGAGAATTCTTACTTTTGCAAAGTGGGGAGGATGCCCGAGGCCAAAAGGATGAAAGAACCCATGAGCAAGATCCACTAGTGCCAACCATCACGGTGCCATTTCCACGTGCATCAGCCCCTAGAGACTTCACAAATAGTTGTTGCAGCAACTAAGAGGAGGATGGAAGTAGCAACATCGGTGGCAGATTTGGCCAATTTCATGATGAAGGTTCTTCCTCGACCTAAGTTTGAAGCTTTTTGACAAGCTTTAAAATGGGAGTGCTCGAATTACTCCTAGTTCTAACATGTTCATGGCAACCATGAATGTGTTAAAACTGGGAGTAATTCGAGCAACGAATTACTCCCAGTTCAAGCCATGCAACTAATTGTATACAAGCCCTCCTAGTCACTAGTTCAAGCCATGCAACTGATTATATACAGGCCCTCCTAGTCACTGTATATCCTACGTACATGTGTGGTGCTCAGTCCAGCATATAATTAGATGGGCAACCATAAAAAGTTATGTCCATACATTAGTAAGATAAATCTGAGAGAGAGAGAGAGAGAGAGAGAGAGAGAGAGTTCCCACCTGTGTGTGTGTGTGTGTTTTTATGTGTGTGCACGCGCATGAGAGAGAGAGAGAGAGAGAGAGAGAGAGAGAGAGAGAGATTATAAACAATTATAGAGACCTCAAATATCTAGCGCAATGGAGATTGAATGAACATGAGAGAGAGATGTCAAATATCTACGCAATGGAGATTGAATTAACATGATATATATATATATATATATAGAGAGAGAGAGAGAGAGGCATTATAACATCTACAAAGACCTCAGGGGAGATTAAGCTAGCATATGTGTGTGTGTGTTGTGAATCTCCATTGCATATATATTTAAGGTCTTTGTGTGTGTGTGTGTGTGTGTGTGTGTGAGAGAGAGAGAAAGAGAGAGAGTGTGTGTTAGAGAGAGAGAGAAGCCCTTCTAAACATCTACAAAGACCTTAAATATATATGCAATGGAGATTCACAACACACACACGCATGCATGCGCACGTGTGAGAATCTCCATTGCATATATATTTAAGGTCTTTGTAGATGTTTAGAAGTGCTTCTCTCTCTCTCTCTCTCTCTCTCTCTCTACACACACACACACACACACATGCACGTGTGTGTGTGTGTGTGTGTGTGTGAGAGAGAGAGAGAGAGAGAGAGAGATAAATGTGAGCGGAGGCCTCATGCATATATATGCAAAACACACACACACACTATCTCTCATATGCACACACATATCCCCAATCCTAATAATGTATAATCACAATTTTACCCAAGCACTTAGTTTTAAATCCAATCTATTTATATACTATATTTAAATTTAATGTTATATTTTTGGGGTCCACATGACTATTCTTTGCTTCTTTAATATGTGTTAATACAATATTGTAATAATTACGTTTCCACCCTTATTAGGGCCTTATCAGTTTTTGTCCCTTCAATATTTTCTCTCTTTTTTTCCGAGAAATAACTTCTATTAACGATGAAAAATACCCAAGAGCAAAGCTCATGGTAGAAATACATCATATAAGGCATGAGAAATAAAACACGGTAAGTGGGTAAAAAAGTGATTTGCACAGAGAGCAACAAAAGCACCAAGGTTGAGGTTGAAAATATCCTTACCCTACATGCTCATTATATTTATGTACTGAAACATTTGCATAGCCCATGATGAAATTTTCATTATCCATTTATCTATGACTAAATGAAAATTTGCTTATATATTTAAATTGCTAAAGGTAATGCTTGGTTATTATTTATTATGAAAATATTTTTGATATTCAATTATAAACCTGACCCCACAAATGAACCTTTAATTAACCTACTAACTTATGGTGTTATGGACTACTTATTAGTTGGCAAAGCATTTGTTTGTAATTGCTAGTTAAAAGTCCACTTTAAATACTATTAGAAATTTTGCTAGGTGGAACTATGTGACGTGTATGCGTCGCAAGTTTTATAATGGTACAAGGAGGGCATTGGATAGATAGCCACTTTTAGCTACTCAAATCACATAAAATATGCACCAACTCTAGCTATTGAATTGGCTCCAAACACATACTAGATGGGGATTGCTTAAACACCCTGGAAATATTCCAATAGTCCTATTGCATTATTTTTGCCTCATCAATTTGAATGGCTAGACTCGTAGAGGTATGGATTCATTATGATAAAATGACCTACTCTGCTTTGCATACTTTGTTTCTTCTACCTCAAGCACCACCTTAACTAATATACATTACAATTAGGCTTCTTCTCTTCTCCCCAAGTATCTTTCCCAATACTATGTGACTTTTCTTATAGCTAGTGGCCCTTTGTATTTTTCAATAGCTTTGAAATTTGAATTTGTCTAGCAATTCGTTCTAATGAATTGGAAATGGTAACCTTGAGTTCTTATGAATTTGTTTAGCAATTTATTTTAATGAATTGGAAATGGCAACCTTGAGTTCTTATGTTGAGCCAACATTTGACCACTGCAAGGGTTTTGCAAGCCTTTAACACCTTCTTGTTTTATGAACCCCTTCATAGAATCTTGGTTACTTAATGCACAATCTCTCAAGATGAATTAAGTAATAATTATGCTCTTGGCTTGTTTCTCTATAATGTTTACTTGCATTCTCTTTTAATAATTTGTTTTGTATTTTAAAACTCCATTGTCTCTTTCTTATACAATCAGGACTTAGACATAGATGGATTGAGTTATCTAGCTCTTTTAGGTTTATAATTCTAAAACTCAGTGCCATTTTATGTTTACGAGCTCCTCTATAGAGGTAATCTACATACGCTTCATAATAACATGGCAATTGTCAATGATCTTGTAACTAATTTTTTTATTTCATGACATTTCCTTAGAATTCAATTGTGATTTTTCACTAATCAATTTTATTTAGTCATTTATGAATGTCACTTGGCCCTATTGAGGGCCTATTTAGTGACATCCTAGAGCATGCCCCTATACATATATAACCATAGGATGTGGGTTTTCTACTCTAGTACACAAACATACAAAAGGCTCTTTTTTAATTGACCATATCAAAAAAATAAATTTTCATAGGGAAAGGATTGTAGGATACATATGTGAGTAGAGGTTTAAAATGACACCTTGAATGCATGTTGTATGTAGGATTTCCTAGTCATGGAAGCCATGGGAGCAACCCACGCTCAATGTTGGAAAGATTTTAAAACCACTATTTGAATGCTAAAACAAAAGCCCAACATGTTAGGAACTCTTTGTCTATTCGTGTTATCTTTTTTACTTTGATTGTAGTTTTAGGAAAAATTATACTCCTTATATTCTTCTATAGGACTTTTTCTTTTTTCTATGTGTAGAGCTTGGCTATTTTTAAATTTTGTATGTTCCACCCTAGTTTCGTTTTGTCATTTTTTCTCTTATATACTTTTATTGAATTTCACCTTCGTATGGTACATAGGAATCATGGATGAGACCATATTTTGCATTATAGATCTCAAGTACAAATAACAAAGCATAAGTTACAAAACTATTATTCTACCTTAGTTTCATTATGGGATAATATTGTTAGACATTTTGTTGAAAATGTCAAGTAGTGTGGGCCATTTATCTTCTAGAAGAATTTCATGTAGCACAATCCTTCTAAAATGACTTTTTGGAATGCAATATGTTCTTCTTTATATCATCTATTGTTTCATAATCACACCTTTATTCCCCAATAAGGGTTAAAATTATTCTTACTCATGGAACTCATGCAAATCTTAGCATGTCTGGTGTCCAAGTGGGCCATCCTCTCTACAGAGTATGGCTGCAAGGATCATAGTTCAATATCTGCTTCCTCCTTCTCTACTATAAGTTGCTTCACAACTGCACTTACACTTTCCCAACTCCTCTTCCTAACCATTGCATCTGTTAATGAAGTGTTTGCCCTCTCCAATTCTTGTGCAACAGTTTTAAGTTCAGCATCCAAATGATCAATTAGAGAAATAATTTTTTCCTCTGCATGTGGGTGGCGAACAAGCATATGAACCCTCTTTTCTTGCCATGCCTTGTAAACTGTCTCCTTGATATGGGGGTTTCTTCAGGATGCCCCTTCTCATATGTTCCTGGAATGTCATCTTGAAAGTAATATTCCTCATCATCATGGATTGCAAAACTTCCTTCATTATTTCTCTTCCACTCAATGGTGTGGCTCTCAAAATAGCTTCTTTTCTTTAATTCCTCAACACGCTGCTCTGCAAAAATTGCCCATGCAAAATCAATTGAACTACCCTACTCCAGGCTAAACTGTTTTGCGTACACCCTCGCAAAGGCCACTGTGACCTCCATATTAGTAGGGCATTGTTTTTGGTACACCTTATTGTGGAAAAGAAGAAAATCCCTATATGCTTTAAGACGAACACTGCTGCACTTAATTCTATACACGGACGAATATCTGGGAGTTTAAAACATGCCCAACCACTCCCTCTTAGATAGATCAGCCTCCTTTGAGGTTTTTGGATTCATTCCCATCAAACTAAGTCTATATTGATCGAGAAAAGACTCCTTCATAAGACACAACCTCCTTTTTTTGGATACTCTAGTTTGGGAGCTTTCCACCACCATGAACACATAATAAGCGATGTGGAGACAAGACATAGAGAAAAAACAAACCTATAGGTATAGAAAAAGGATGAACCACCAGTAGAAGAGGCTTCCATGTCGACTCTCCTCGACTCTAGAGGGGTTTTTCCTTCTACTTCTTGTTCTCTCTTGTACCTCCTTCCTCTTTTTGTTTAGTAGTCTTCTTTGGAGCTGGAGCTAGAGGTGGCTCTGGCTTCTCTCGCAAAAGCAGCTTTCTCTTTCCTGTTTTGGCAGTCTTCTTCAGAGCTAGAGGTGGAGGCGGCTCTAGCTTCTCTCAAACATGTTCTCTCTTGCGCTTCCTTCCCTCCCTGAAGTTGTGGAGCCCATGCTCGCCACTCCTTCCCTTCCTAGCCATGATGATCAGGCTGTGCAAGCACGTCACCCATTATAGAATTTGCACTTTTTGAGCTACTCATCACTAAGGATCCCAATTGTCATTCAACTTCACTTGGATTCCAAGTCCATGCAAGGCCATGCCTTGTTATGATTATTCATGTAGTGTTAAACATTATTTTATAAAATAAAAATATCAAATGAATATGATTCATTCTAAAATATGTGTGCTTTCAACTCATGCTATCTTGTCAATGCTAAAAAGCACAAAAAGCGTAGTAGATTAACGTACTTCCACCATTTTGCAAACTAAGTATACTTTTGAACTTTTTCTTAAAATGTACATATTGCTAGTTTAAAGGTGGGATTTTTTTTGCTTTTCATGTCAAATTAAAAAAATAAAAAAACCAGGTCAATGACAAGATCCAATGTTTTAAGAGCTACTAGTAATTCATGCATGACTATGAAATGCATAAGACATCCTTTACTTAGAATTACAAAAATATGCTTTATTTTCTACAATAAATTAAGAAATTTCATCTCAATCATTGTAGTTCATTCCAATATTTGAATTAGAACATATTTTTTATGTTAAGATATATAAGTATATGGAGTCCATACTCATAGAAGAGGTTTATTGAAACTAAAAATATCTCTAGAATTAGATAGTAACTAAACTATCTAAGTGGTCAAAGTTTAGAGAAGAAAGTAATACATTCATTTGGACCAAATGGTTTAGTTTTGACGTAATGGTCAATATTTAGATGGTAGTAAGTGTTGTGTTTACGTTATTTTATCTAAGCCATTTTCTCACAAAAAATAAATTCTAAGTCATGAAAACAATGACAATTGTTATTCAAAAAATAATGATGTGTGAACTTGGATTCTAGAATCCGAAATTTCTTTACGGATTGATATTTTTGTCAATGGAGTGTAATTTCCATCCAAAAAAGGGGGAAAAGAAGTGGTCCAAAATTTGTGAAATCTCACTTTCATCCAATGAAACTTTCAATGCTAAAATTTCCAGCCGAATGGAAAAGAATTTCATCAAAAAAGTCCACCGATGGGAAAATTTACATCCCTCAGAAAATTTCCGTTGACAAAAATTATTCCCGTCATTGAAATCGAGATCCCAGAACTTTGATTTTGAATCCAAAATTCCATCGACCGAGGAAAAGTTCCCACTGAATGGACTAAGATTTTCATCGATGGATTGAAATTTCCATTGAACGGATTGAGAAATCAGTCAATGGATTCAACTTTTCATCAAAAAAAGCTCATTCCTTCATCAGAAACTTTTATTCCATCAATGGAATTTGAGATTCCAGAATCCACTTGGATTTTGGAATCGCGATTTTGATGATGGGGAAAATTTCTGTCGATGGAAAGTTTCCAATCAACAAAATTTTTGACAATTTTTTTTTAGATTGGCGAGAAATTTTGGCACTGAAAGTTTCATTAGATGAAAGTGAGATTTTACACATTTTGGACCTCTTCTTTTCCCTCTTTTTTTGGATGAAAATTACACTCCGTCAACAGAAATATCAATCTGTCACGAAATTTGTATTCCATAATCTAAGTTCACGTCACAACGGCTTGATTGAAATAAAGTAAATTGACAAACTGAAAATCCTTACTATTTAGATTGAAATCAAACTATTTGATCCAAATAATATAAGATGATAAATGTCTTTAGTTGATATTTAAATCTAAAAACACCTTTACATTCAACAAACCTCTTCTATGGCCATGAACTCCATATAGTTAACTACCTATGTTCATATTGAAATATTATTAAATTCAAGCATTGGATTAACACGATACAAAAAGAATGATTTTTTTGAAGACAATGCATTCCTATAGGTTTATGGATAGCACATTACATACAACATGGAGTTTGGAAACATATATTGGTACAAAACTTATACTTGAGGGCAATGTTGTTACTTCTGTGGAAGTAATTGATATAAAACTCTTTCAACAAAAGTGCTAAAGAGAAAGCTGATTTGAAGATGCATAAAAAGGAAAAAAATAAAAGAAAAGGTGGATTCAACAATGTGTAGAAATGTTTAAATTGCAAGCTATAGAAATTATTGTGTATGGATTTGAGTTAAAAATTTTTGGACAACTAAGCATCGAAAAACAATTGATATTTTAAAACAAAAGTCGAAGGACTTTCCCAGTTGAATAGAATAGTTTCTTCTCCTTCGTAATTTGTCATATTTTGTAACTTATAGGTTAGAACACTTTCTCTAATTCATAATATTGGATGTTTTTAGGCTTTAGAGTAAGATATAAGTAATGTTTTTTCCATAAAAGTAGCTATTTTAAAAAGATGCTTTTGACATAAAATTGTGCATTTTGTGTCCATGGTTTCAAAAAAAAGTACTGTTTTTCCTTTTTTTGAAAAAAGGAGTTGTGTTGTCGTTTGCATGATTTTGTTGTCATTTTTTATGACTCCCTATTATTTGACTTGGAACTTAAGGAGTAGAGCTTCATTTCCCTTTGCTAGTTGGCATTAAGTACTTAACTTGCTTCAATAAAATGGTAGAATTGGTAGTTATACATGTTATTACTTGATTCATCCACAATCACATCTTTACTAATTGTAAGCTCTCTTGATAGGGTCCCAAAGATGATATGCTTTCCTTTCATCAATGTAATCAAGTAGAAGACAATTGTAATATTTGGCATTAAGTGTTCTTCTTAATGCATTCAAAACATGTACATATAGAGTTGAACCAAATATCTTGAGGTGACTACTCTAGTGCTTTCTTTAATCAAATCCTCTTTCAAAGTCATACTGTACAAAATAATAATAGGACTTCTATTCAAGAGATGTATTGTTGTATTATAATATTGTATCACATGCTTATAATCGATATGATTCAACCATGCATATGGAGCTGAACCAAAGTTCCTAAGGTAAATTCTAGGGTTCTTCTAATAAAAAGCCTCTTTTGGAGTCATGTTATGCACACAAAAAGCACAACTTTGGGATATTTTTATAGAATATTTTTTGTAGCATCTTTTGCCTTTTTTCATCTTTGAATGCAAGAGTAGTTGGTGGATCTATTCCCATATCCATGAGGACATAAGATTGCAAGTTACCTTTAGGGCTTATAAGTCATTCTTGTTCTAAGGCACACACAACACTTCTAGGCTATGGGAATGAAGCCTGAGGAGGTCAAGAAACTCCACCAATATAAGGGCTTTATAGAGAGGTGACATATCAGGATCAAATCTTGAATCCCACACTTAAAATAACATTGGTTGATACTAATATTCTGAGTGCCATTTTTAACTACATCTTAGCCATTTCCAATTCTTGGAAGAGAAAGACCATCAATCCATCCTCATGAAGTGGATGTTTACTACATCAAGCCCTTTCTTTATCCCAATTGTTCTAACTTTCCCTTTGAGAAAGGAATCTAGGGGGCAAGTTCTGTGTATGTACCCTACCACCGCACCCCCACTGCATGCATGCATAGCCACTTCAGCATTTCATTGAGAAGAACTATATGAAATTTTTTATCCTTTTCTTCCATGCTCATTAATGCACTCATCTTCTACTAGCATTGGTTCTTATTGACGTGTCTAGATGTTCTAGTGTCATTGGCGCACAAGGTTGAATGATGGTCCTAAAGAGCTCTCTTCCAAAGTTTGGTTCTTCTCTGAAAAATACAAACCCCATGTCAAATAGATCTTGTAGGGCACTAGTGTCCCACTACACATCAAGATTTAAAATCTAAGAGGTAGGTGTTGATTAGTGTCATTGGTATTCATATGACCCCAAGAAGGAGGAGCCCTTTCGTTAATGATCTTTTCATTCAAGAGGTCTTGAAAATTGGAATTTGTGATTTCAAATTTGAAGACACAAAGGCCTGATTGCAATTTTGGAAGATGATAATGTCAAGGTTTCTAAGGGCACAATTTTATGGCTTCATGGAAAATGATGATTGGTGCAAGAAAGATCTTGCATTTTTTGTTGGATAAAAGCACATGCATGTGCATGTGTTATGCCTTCACATCAAGAAGAGCATATTATGCCACAATTGGGGGCCTACATCCACTTAAGTGAACATAGGACCTGCATAAGAGCTTTGTGGGGAAAACTAGCATTTTCCCTATAAGGAGACGCTATGCGCCCTGCTACAAAAAGTGAGAAAAAATGCCCCAAAGAAGTGCTACACCATCCACTTTCAAAGTGGTACAATCAAATTTAGAGATCTTACCTTATTAGACACGTCTAGCATCACGTCTAGCATATTTCTTCACCATGGGTGGGGTCACTAAAACTAGTCCCATCTAGTTCACCACCATGAGATTTGACAGTTACTCCTACTTGTTCAACATTGTATTCTAATTCAGCCCATCACAAAGGATAGTGAGGAGCCAGCCTTAGAAACTTGGCTTGCTTGTTGCGATACAAGGATAGACCATTGGGGTCAATGGATTTTTATAGCAAGAGACCATGGCTTTGTTCCAAATGTAAATCTGTCAAAGGCTACCACATCAAGCACGAAGGCTAAAGGAGGAGGCATAGAAAAATTTCTTTATGTGATGCCTTTGCATTAAAATTGTACTTCAAAAAATGCAAAGTACAATGAATATCTTTAAGGAAATAATGTTTGCTTAGGTACCACCTTAAAAAGGCTCCAAGAGTGATTCATGAGACTTAGATATTTGCCTACACCACCAAGGCAAAATGTTGGTGCATGGGTGGATACTATATTTGATGAATATAGATTGACATCAAAGACAACCACTAAGGTTGATAACAATGAGAGGATTTTGAGGTGTAGAAAAAGTGCATAAGACCCCCACATCATAAATGAAAGGGATAGCCTCTGCCTTCAGTGTGTGTGTGTATGTCTGTAATAAACCCATATGGTGAGAGCAAAGAGAAGACTAGACAAAATGGGAATCTTATTGGGGTGCAGTATTGCAAAGAGATCATTGTTGATGATGAAACCTAGGCAATACAACATACAAAACCACAAAACATGGATACATGCTTTAGTTTCATGAAGTCCATGGTTTGGTATGGAGTCTTAATAAATGATACAAGAAGGGAATATTTGGTTAGTCTCCTAGCTCTATGATTGAACTATAGAGGCGAGCTTATCAAAATGGCATTTATTTTGGCTTTGCAAATATGATGTGTCACATATGCAAAATATAGATATTTTGAGGGTTCACAAGACACGGTGTAAATTTTACAGTGGCTATGAAATGTTCTCGTGTTCAAGCTAGCTTTGCATTTGAGGATGATGTGAATGATGTGGGCTTATTTCATAGCACAATTCATGTTTCAATTATTGGTGTAGGAGATGAGATGATGCTTGCAAATTTTTTTTAAAAAAACTTATGCATTGATTTCTATCTTTAAGCTATAGATGTTCTTTTATCATAAATTAGTCAAGCAATACTTGGCATCCAGCCTTCAAATTTGAAGAGATTTTTAATCATTACATGAAAATTGACATATTTGAATTATTTAATTTAGAGCTTCCATTAAATTGTCAAACATATCTTTTAAAATGTGTTTACTATTTGCATCCAACTGTAACTTTAACGTTGCCATTCAATTGTGAAGCTCAATTTTAAGCAATGTGTTTACTGCTACCATTGTTGATAGATGGTAATATTTTACAACTTATTACTAATTTCATTACTTATGCCATGTGATTTCTCAAGACAAGGTAGCCTCTATCATGATACTTTACCATAAGGCATGATTTGCAATCAACCATCCTCTTAAAAGTTATATATTCATTTCTAGTTGATGTAAGTAGTTGTCTATGTTAGAGATCATTGCCTCACATGTGAGCCCACATATGAGGAGGAAAATGGGGTAGGTGATAGATTACATTCAGTCTTCTTACCATAGCTGAATGATGAAGTCATTTTTTGCCTTCTCATCCAAGTTAAAGTACAAAGAGGTATTTGGCCTTCTCACCAAAAGTCGAATGATGAAGGCATATTCATCCTTATCAAAGCAGCCAAATCATTTGGATGACAACTAAACTAGATTGGGTTTTAGTAGAGCATGAGTTCTAAGTTGGTGGACCTGGATAAGAGATAACCTTGCTAACATCCTAAAGACGAATAAGGAGTGATTTGAGAATAACCTCCTTACACGTTATCTAGATTGGGTTTTAGCAGAGCATGAGTTCTAAGTTGGTGGACCTGGATAAGAGGTAACCTTGCTAACATCCTAAAGACTAATAAGGAGTGATTTGAGAATGATTATCCAGCTATGGGGAAAACCTTTTGTTGAGATTTTTTTAAAGGCTCCAAATTTGTGGGAGTTTTTCCAAGCAAACACTATAATGCCAAAAAATTACTTGAGTACTTCTAGGATTTTCTTATTCATCTAAGTTTTGCTTTGAGAAAATCTGGTTGGAGTTGTGGATTACAAACTAACAAAATACTAATCAACAACTTTTAAACCCAAACATATAAGTCCAACAAAATTTTGTGAGCTTTTTCAACCATAAGTTAACAACAAACAGATCATATTAAGAAAAATTTGATGCCAAGAAATCTCTCAAGTATTTTCACATTTTTCTAATTTGACTTCCAAGTTTCTCTAAGAATGATGCCACACAAGAGGAATTGTGACAGAAAAGAGAGAAAAAAAGAAAAAAAGAGGAGTAAGGTGACTAAGGAAAGGGAAAGGGACGAGGTGTGTATGGTGAGAAAGATTAAAAAATAAAATTAATAAAGGAAAGTGGTGTGAATAAAATTAATAAAGGAGAGCGGTATGAAAAAAAAGAATGAGGGGGGTAGGGTGGAAAAAAGGAAAGGGGATAAAATGAAGAGGTGATAGGGGGTGATGTAATGGGTGGGGGGGGGGGAGAAGGGAAAGGGGGTAACTTAAAGATGACAAAAGAAAAAAGAAAAAGGAAAAATGAGGGAGACTCCTTGGGGACTCTATGGACCCTATTTCTTTGTTTCCAACTAAATCGTTACTTCCCCACCCAAAAGTTTCAATTTTCTCAAAAGAAAACTTCTCTTTGCATCCATTTAGGTGACCCAGCACTTGAACAATACACTTCATAAAATTTCACGTAAATTGAGCGTAAATTATATGCATCTAATTTGAGATAAGAATTATAGGTTATATCTTTTTTAGATCCTTCATCATGTTTGAAGATCAGATAAATCATAAAATGTTTCCCACATTATCATTACTATGGGAAGAATGTGGTTTTCATAATTGAGATCCTTTCAACCTTTATTATTTAGAAAACAAAATTACCAACCTAAGTGCAAGCCTTATATTTCTTCACTATTACAAAAAAGGGTTTTCCATTACATTAAACATTTTAAAATTTAAAAAATTGCATGTCTTTTAGGGAAATCATTGTGCAATTTTTTTTGATTAGCTAGAACAAAAGTTGAATCAAACAATTAGAGAAGGCTCACACTACATTCCTAATAGTAGCATGTGGATGATAAGGTCTCATCCAAGCATGGAATTACAACTATTTACACATGTTTCTAAGAGAATCCTTTATGCTCTCTAGTGATTGGGTAGTGACTTGAGTATTTAAGAGTCTTAGTAGCTTTCTAACTCATCCCATGGATCCTTTGGCATATTTTATTCTTTTATCTAGTGAGCAAGTCATGGATAGCATTTAGTTGGACTAGGTGGAAAGTTGACCTTGCTCTTTTGACACACGTCATTTGCAAACCTTTCTAGCATTTCAAACATTGCCATGGGTCACGAATGGCTAATAAGGAATCCCTTTTTATAGTTGAAGCTAAGTTTTCCTCCAGTGATCCTATGAGTGACCTCATTAGCTAATGAAGTAGCACTAGTCATTGTCCAAATATTTGAAGCTAAGTTTTCTTCCAATTGTCCTATGAGAGACCTCATTAGCTAATGAAGTAGCACTAGTCATAGTGGTCTGTCCAAATAAATAAGGATCACACAAGTAAATTTCATTTATGCTATAAGGTACAACATGCACAAAGTAGCAACACATTCTCAAAGGATTAGTTTTGCTTGTATCTTTGAATGTGCAAAAAGCACATGGCAAAAATCACATCAAATATGATTAAACAAGGAACCCAGCTTAGGTCCATATGCTTGAGCAAGATGGAAGAGATTAAGCTCTGATTGCATGTTGACATCATGGAGTATAAAAATTGAATCTTAGCAGACACTTTTCCTTTCCATATAGTCAAATTGGCTGGTCTCAAGTTTGGGAGTGCACCATTGTGGCTATGGGATTCTTATTCTTATTCTCATGGCTGAACCATGTGGTATGGGAGGAAGAGTTAGTGGTATGGTTTAAGCTTCCCTCTTTTGAGAAGTTTTTGACGCAATAGAACTTGGTTTTGTGCTTGCCAATTTATGCTCTCTGCTTTCGTTGCAGCCACCACTCACGACTCCACTCGGCCTGATAGTCTCACGAAGCTCAGGATATTTAGTTGAGATAAATAAGATAAAATTTCTTGCAAACAATATAGCAACAATATTGCAAACGGGGAAGGGAGAGAGGAAAGAAGAGCACCAGAATGTGCATCCAAATGTTCACTTGATCAGATCTAGCAAGCAATATTGCAAATAAATATAGGAAGGATGGCAGTTCCATCCAACTAACTATACTTTGAAGGCTGGGACAAACCAGAAATCAAACCATTGTGTTATATAATTGAAGTTTGTAAGAGTTTCATTAGGCCACTCATAATGGTGCATGCCGAATCATTGTAGCATCTAATTTGTTAGCAATTTTGTTGTTTTAGTGTTCAGAAGTTGAGAAGAATAGGACCCAGAGAATGGATCCTTGACTGCTGATGTAGAGCCTCTACATTGAGAAGATTCAACACTCATAGAAGTTGAAATTTCATAGCTATACGAGTAATGGAAGTGCTCCATCCCCTTGATTTTACACTAGTCCTGTGCAAAGGATTAGTTATAATACTCGAAAGAAGATGGTCACCATGTACGAGCCTGCAGCAATGAACAAAGGTCCAATAGTAAGGAACAAACATGATTCTACTGGAAGGATTGACACTTTAGAAAGTCTTTCAAGAGTCAATCAACATAGAGGCCATCAGGAATAGCTCTGACACCATGTTGAACTTACATGAAAACAATGTATCGAGATCCAGTGTTGCATCATTGGCAGGACATACCTTCTCCACCACATCTCATTTGGAACTAGTTGGAACATTGGGTGGCTACTAAAACTTGAGAAAGCTCATTCCCAAGGCATTCAAGAGAGCATGTTAGCATCATGATTGTTCCCAGCGTAGAGGAGCACTGTTTGTAGAGCCTCATGCCTGAGGGATTCAAACACTCATTGCATAAGAGAAAGCCTACCAATTCATTCTATCCTCTCTCCCACAAATTCTCTCTTCCTCCCAACGCTTAAGAAGCTCAGTTCTTTTGGGACTTATTGTGGCCTAGGATTTCAAGCGACCTGATCTGCTCAACTCTAGTCCAAGTCGGTTGGCAATTACGACGCCCACTACAACTTTAGTAACTGTACCGATTTGATTGCCCTCTTTGTTTTTGGAAAGATCTTCACTTGCCCAAAAGTTCAATCCAACTCCAATTATCATGGGGCCTATTCCAGAGAGTGAGAGACTTGATGGTGGAATGGCTAAGAAAAATAAGGCCCTAGAGGCCACTGAATTTGAGCAACTATTGAAAGAAGATCATGACACACATGACATAGCGTTAGAGGCAACAACATGTGATCAAGCTTACGGAAAAGTAGGAGGAGCCAGAATTCATGTCTTCTAGGTCTATTATAGAAATTTGGGCTTCAACAAGATCTAACTAAATTAGTTTTGTCTATTGTATTTAGCTTGACCATCCTATAGAAATGTAAGCATCCGCTCATCAGATTAAAAAGCAATTGTGGAGAATAAAAATCTCTTTGTCCAGGAGGCAAATGGTTGAGCTTATGATTGAATGCGTGCAAGAGGATCCATAACAATTTAATCTTAGGATTGCTTCCCAGAGCTTTCCCAACTCACCAAGCTGCACTTCCTGTAATTCTACATGGTTCTAAGATACTTTCATATAAATTTTTAACTACCACTTACATTCAAGGGTAAATATATCTTCTTAAAGGGAGCTTAAAGGCTAGTGTATAATTTGAGAGAAGTGAGAACCATCTTTTAATTCATGGAAGGTAGCTCTTATGAATCTAACCAATGTTGGAAGTTAATCCCACCTCTGGGACTGCCAAGTAGTTCTTGAATGAGAACATTCTCAGGGATGTGACTAGTTTTTATAGGATCGGTTTATTCTTTTGAGAAATGGAACTTGCTCAAAGGCCTTTTGAAGTTTGACCTAGGCCAATCTCTATAGTACATTCGGGAACATTCGCACTAAATACAAAGTGCCATAAAGCAGTACCAGAGAAGTCAACTTGGATACAAATTACAATGGCTCCCTTCAAAAAAATATTCTCAATGAGAATACTTGAAGACAGAGTTTTTCGATTAGATAGTACTCAAGGAGCAAGAAAAGATGCTGCACCATGTGGTCACTATTGATTTTGTGGCCATTAAGGCCCATCACTATTGATTTTGTGGCCATTAAGGTTAGTTGATCTTGTATAGTTTATCATACAAGGTCCTTTGGCAGACAAGAAAATATCACGTTGGTCCTCTTTGTGACAAAAGCACAAAGGGATCCCTTGTATGCTAGTTTGACAGTCATAATTGGGTATCCACTTTCAAAAGTATATCAAAATATAGTTCATCAAAAGGCACGGCCACTCATGTCTTGTAGCCTTTCTTGGTTTGTTTCTTAAAAAGGCATTTTGGTCCTCTAATTTAAATTCCTATAAAGGTTGTGGAGCTCATTTACTTTGAGTCAAAAAAGGTAGACTTGGATGCGGCAATGGTGGACTATCGAAAGCCGATGGAACCCAACTTGACTAAGGAGATGCTAGGAAACTTATTGAATGATGGATAGGTGGTAGCACTATACCGAATGGGTTTTGCTCTACTAAAAAATTTCTACAGAAGGGTGTAAATGTAAATGTCATTGATACCCCCCATCAAACCTAGTATTTTGACATGTATTACAGTCACACTACGTTCTTTGAAGGTAAAAGTGCCAAAGAAGAGAGAGAGAGACAGAGAGAGACAGAGAGAGACAGAGAGAGAGAGAGGGAGAGGATAAAGCAGCTAGTGGCTCAGAGACTGATGACTCTAAGAAGTATTCCATCATGTCACAAGAAAAGGGAAGCCTACAAAAGTGGAAAAATAAGAGAAATTTAAACCTTGTAAGCCACCCAATGCCTCATTTGAAGGACAGGGAAGTGAAGAAGGTGGGGCAAGCAATGAGCCAAAACCTCAAAGCTTGAAGATTGATGTAAAGCATGCTCCAGAGCAGCTCTATAATTAGGACACTAATCCTCTAGCGTAGCCATTATACCACCCTACTAGTCAAGACCTTGGTGTTAGTCAAGATCCATTGAAGAGCTTGGTACCCAAGAATGTGGTAGTCAAGAGCTTTGAACTTCAATTTAAAAAACTATTGGAATAAAGCAATCTATTTTGGCTCTAATTAATATGTATGATCAAGTACTTTGTTTTTCATTTGTTTTGATGTCTTTACTCATTTTATGTCAAAAGCATCTTTTTAAAATAGCTACTTTTATGGAAAAAATATTACTCATATCTTACTCTAAAACCTAAAAACATCTAATATTATGAATTAGAGAAAGTGTTCTAACTTATAAGTTACAAAATATGACATTACGAAGGAGAAGAAACTATTCTATTCAACCGGGAAAGTCCTTCGACTTTTGCTTTAAAATATCAATTGTTTTTCGATGCTTAGTTGTCCAAATTTTTTTAACTCAAATCCATACACAATAATTTATTTAGCTTGCAATTTAAACATTTCTACACATTGCTGAATTCACCTTTTCTTTTATTTTTTCCCTCTTTATGCATCTTTGAATCAGCTTTCCCTTTAGCACTTTTGTTAAAAGAGTTTTATATCAATTACTTCCACAGAAGTAACAACATTGCCCTCAAGTATAAGATTTGTACCAATATATGTTTCCAATCTCCATGTTGTATGTAATGTGCTATCCATAAACCTATAGGCATGCATTGTCTTCAAAAGAATCTTTCTTTTTATACGGTGTTAATCCAATGCTTGAATTTAATAATATTTCAATATGAACATAGGTAGTTAACTATATGGAGTTCATGGCCATAGAAGAGGTTTGTTGAATGATCAAGTACTTTGTTTTTCATTTGTTTTGATGTCTTTACTCATTTTATGTCAAAAGCATCTTTTTAAAATAGCTACTTTTATGGAAAAAATATTACTCATATCTTACTCTAAAACCTAAAAACATCTAATATTATGAATTAGAGAAAGTGTTCTAACTTATAAGTTACAAAATATGACATTACGAAGGAGAAGAAACTATTCTATTCAACCGGGAAAGTCCTTCGACTTTTTCTTTAAAATATCAATTGTTTTTCGATGCTTAGTTGTCCAAATTTTTTTTACTCAAATCCATACACAATAATTTATTTAGCTTGCAATTTAAACATTTCTACACATTGCTGAATTCACCTTTTCTTTTATTTTTTCCCTCTTTATGCATCTTTGAATCAGCTTTCCCTTTAGCACTTTTGTTAAAAGAGTTTTATATCAATTACTTCCACAGAAGTAACAACATTGCCCTCAAGTATAAGATTTGTACCAATATATGTTTCCAATCTCCATGTTGTATGTAATGTGCTATCCATAAACCTATAGGCATGCATTGTCTTCAAAAGAATCTTTCTTTTTATACGGTGTTAATCCAATGCTTGAATTTAATAATATTTCAATATGAACATAGGTAGTTAACTATATGGAGTTCATGGCCATAGAAGAGGTTTGTTGAATGTAAAGGTGTTTTTAGATCTAAAGATATTTATCATCTTATATTATTTGGATCAAATAGTTTGATTTCAAACTAAATAGTGAGGATTTTCTGTTTGTCAATTTGCTTTATTCCAATTTGACAAGATAGCATGAGTTGAAAGTGCACATATTTTAGAATGATTCATATTCATTTGATATTTTTATTTTATAAAATAATGTTTAACACTACATGAATAATCATAACAAGGCATGGCCTTGCATAGACTTGCTCTCAACTGAATCCAAGTGAAGTTGAATGACAATTGGGAGCCTTAGTGAGTAGCTTAAAAAGTGCAAATTTTGTAATGGGCGACGTGCTTGCACAGCCTGATCATCATGGCTAGGAAGGGAAGGAGTGGCGAGCATGGGCTCCACAACTTCAGGGAGGGAAGGAAGCACAAGAGAGAACAGGTTTGAGAGAAGCTAGAGCTGCCTCTACCTCTAGCTCTAAAGAAGACTACCAAAACAGAAAAGAGAAAGCTACTTTTGCGAGAGAAGCCAGCTCTAGCTCCAGCTCCAAAGAAGACTACTAAACAAAAAGAGGAAGGAGGTATAGGAGAGAACAAGAAGTAGAAGACAAAACCCCTCTAGAGAGGAGGAGAGTCGACATGGAAACCTCTTCTACTGCTGGTTCGTTCTTTTTCTATACCTACACATTTGTTTTTTCTCTATGTCTCATCTCCACATCGTTTATTATGTGTTCAGGGTAATGGAAAGCTCCCAAACTAGAGTATCCAAAGAAAAGGAGGTTGTGCCTTATGAAGGAGCCTTTTCACGCTGAATACAGACTACTAAAATATTATAAATGGTCCCTCTTGCCCCTCCCCCTTTAGTACGTGCCTTCTTCTTTAAGGCCCCCTTCAAATGGTCCCTATTTCCCCTCTCCTTTTAGCAGGTGCCTTCTTCTTTAATGCCCCCGTCTTAAGTGGTCCCTCTTAATTGAAACTCCTACCTCCTCCCTCCCCCCTTTATCCCTTAGTGTAATCATGCCCTTTCCCTCTTCCTTTTCACCCATGTTCTCTTCTCCACAACTAATTAAAAGGAATTTCCCATTTTTCAATGTATGGGGGGACATACTCTCTCAATCTCATTCTCCTAATTTTCAAATCCTCCTCCTTCTCCTTCACTTGCGGCATCCTCCTCCTCCTCATAGGTAATCCCTTTTCTCTCTCTCCCCCTCCTCCTCTCTATCACCACCTCCTCCCCTCCCCTCCCCTTCCCCTCTCCCATCCCTTGGCTACTCCCTCCCTCGCTCCCTCCCTCCCTCTCTCTCTCTCTCTCTCTCTCTCTCTCTCTCTCTCTCTCTCTCTCTCTCTCTCTCTCTCTCTCTCCAATGGCAATCGACGGCGGCAATGGTACGTTGTGAGGGCGACAATCTGGGTATCCAAGTGATGGCAGTAGCTCAGGGCAAGGGCGACTTTAACGATGGATGTTAATCTTAATTTTAAACCAACTCTATGATTAAATCTAAATTCTTTTTAAAACAACATTGCTAAGAAAATAAAGAAATATTCATGTAGTTAGCTTAAAAATATTTTATTTTGAAATTTACTTTTAACGCAGTTAGCTTCCTTCCTCCTCCTTTAGCTTCCTTCTTGCTTCAATTTTGTCACATTTAGTATTGGAGCAAGCTACCACATGCTTCCACCACATGCCCAATGCCTCTTATGCCCTCGGGCATGACTGCAGTTATATTAAACTGACATGATATGAAGAAAGTTACTATTAATATTGTTGCAAAGAAAGAGTCTACAAAGATTTGCATGGAGTAATGTGAGGAGGCTATTAGTGAATTTGCAGGGGAAGGATGATGGTGTGTTTCTTGGTATGGTGTTCATCGTCGGCAAGATCACTTAGAAGGGCTGTTAGCACATGGCCAAGGTTTTTCTTGACTTGGCGGGGTTCCATTGTTAAGGTTAGCCTCGTATTGTGGCTGGTCGTCCACATGGTGGACCCTATGATGGCTTTGTGCGGCCAGTCTCTGTCTCCACATCGTTTATTATAAACGGTCCCTCTAGGCCCCCTTCAAATGGTCCCTATTTCCCCTCTTCTTTTAGCAGGTGCCTTCTTCTTTAATGCCCCCATCTTAAGTGGTCCCTCTTAATTGAAACTCCTGCCTCCTCCCTCCCCCCTTTATCCCTTAGTGTAATCATGCCCTTTCCCTCTTCCTTTTCACCCATGTTCTCTTCTCCACAACTAATTAAAAGGAATTTCCCATTTTTCAATGTATGGGGGAACATACTCTCTCAATCTCGTTCTCCTAATTTTCAAATCCTCCTCCTTCTCCTTCACTTGCGGCATCCTCCTCCTCCTCATAGGTAATCCCTTTTCTCTCTCTCCCCCTCCTCCTCTCTATCACCTCCTCCTCCCCTCCCCCTCTCCCATCCCTTGGCTACTCCCTCCCTCCCTCCCTCCTCTCTCTCTCTCTCTCTCTCTCTCTCTCTCTCTCTCTCTCTCTCTCTCTCTCTCTCTCTCGCTCTCTCTCCAATGGCAATCGGCGGCGGCAATGGTACGTTGTGAGGGTGGCGATCTGGGTATACAAATGATGGCAGTAGCTCAGGGCGAGGACGACTTTAACGATGGATGTTAATCTTAATTTTAAACCAACTCTATAATTAAATCTAAATTCTTTTTAAAACAACATTGCTAAGCAAATAAAGAAATATTCATGTAGTTAGTTTAAAAATATTTTATTTTGAAATTTACTTTTAATGCATTTAGCTTCCTTCCTCCTCCTTTAGCTTCCTTCTTGCTTCCATTTTGTCACATTTAGTATTAGAGCAAGCTGCCGCTTGCTTCCACCACATGCCCAATGCCTCTTATGCCCTCGGGCATGACTGCTGTTATATTAAACCGACACTGATATGAAGAAAGTTACTATGAATATTATTGCAAAGAAAGAGTCTACAAAGATTTGCATGGAGTAATGTGAGGAGGCTATTAGTGAATTTGCAAGGGAAGGATGATGGCGTGTTTCTTGGTATGGTGTTCATCATCGGCAAGATCACTTGGAAGGGCTGTCAGCACATGGCCAAGGCTTTTCTTGACTTGGCGGGGTTCCATTGTCAAGGTTAGCCTCGTCTTGTGGCTGGTCATCCACATGGTGGACCCTATGATGGCCTTGTGCGGCCAGTCTCTGTCCCCCCGATTTGTCCCCCCTCTGACATGAAGCCAACAAAAACACCAACACTGTGTAAATTTCTCTCCACACAGGTCTCCCTACTTCCCTTGGGTTATAAGCTTTATTTTTATGCTTCTATCTCTAGAGTGTTACTTGCCCCATCATTTTTCTCTTGTAATTTGATATGTGTTTGAATGGTGTGTGATAACTAGGATTATACTAGTTTTTCCAATGTTTCTGTGCTCTGGCTTTATTGATGGCCCTTTAGACATTTCTTTTGTTATAAACACACTATTCAAAATATTTGGATTTGTGTAAGGTCCAATTTTATAACTGGACTAAGGAAAAGTCCAAAATTCACAAATACACTACTAATGAAGCTTTTAAATCTA
Organism: Dipteris shenzhenensis; assembly: GCF_047967505.1. Classification (NCBI taxonomy): domain Eukaryota; kingdom Viridiplantae; phylum Streptophyta; class Polypodiopsida; order Gleicheniales; family Dipteridaceae; genus Dipteris; species Dipteris shenzhenensis. Next base: position 32,100,503 of record NC_141609.1, on the reverse strand, counting down.
ACTTTTAAAACCAAAGTTTAGTGAGAAAACTAAATACTTGCTGAGATTATGAAAATACTTCCTATGATGAATATTGTGCTAATGATGAATAGTGTGCTAATCCGAGTTTTAAAGATTAACCAAATATTTGATATGATTTTTTAAGATTAAACAAATAATTTTAATGATACAAGTCAAAAAATTTCCATGAACATCAATTGTAGTTTCTATCATTTCTTAAGAACATCAATAGATGACCAATTCTCTTAGAAAAGTGATGCACATATACGCATTCTTGGTGTTAAAATACACCCTTAAGTATAAAATCAATTAAATTTTTTTAAGGCACACACAACACTTCTAGGCTATGGGAATGAAGCCTAAGGAGGTCAAGAAACTCGACCAATATAGGGGTTTTATAGGGAGGTGACATATCAGGATCAAATCTTGAATCCCACACTTAAAATGACATTGGTTGATACTAATATTCTGAGTGCCATTTTTAACTACATCTTAGCCATTTCCAATTCTTGGAAGAGAAAGACCATCAATCCATCCTCATGAAGTGGATGTTTACTACATCAAGACCTTTCTTTATCCCAATTGTTATAACTTTCCCTTTGAGAAAGGAATCTAGGCGGCAAGGTCTGTGTATGTACCCTACCACCGCACCCCCACTGCATGCATGCATAGCCACTTCAGCATTTCATTTAGAAGAACTATATGAAGTTTTTTATCCTTTTATTCCATGCTCATCAATGCACTCATCTTCTACTAGCATTGGTTCTTGTTGATGTGTCTAGATGTTCTCGTGGCATTGGTGCACAAGGTTGAATGATGGTCCTAAAGAAATTTCTTCCAAAGTTAGGTTCTTCTCTGAAAAATGAAAACCCAATGTCAAATAGATCTTGTAGGGTACTAGTGCCCCACTACACATCAAGATTTAAAATCTAAGAGGTGTTGATTGGTGTCATTGGTATTCATATGACCTCGAGAAGGAGGAGCCCTTTCGTTAATGATCTTTTCATTCAAGAGGTCTTGAAAATTGGAATTTGTGATTTCAATTTTGAAGACACAGAGGCCTGATTGCAATTTTGGAATATGATAATGTCAAGGTTTCTAAGGGCACAATTTTATGGCTTCATGGAAAATGATGATTAGTGCAAGAAAGATCTTGCATTTTTTGCTGGATAAAAGCACATGCATGTGCATGTGTTATGCCTTCACATCAAGAAGAGCATATTATGCCACAACTGGGGGCCTACATCCACTTAAATGAACATAGGGCCTGCATAAGAGCTTCGTGGGGAAAACTAGCATTTTCCCTATAAGGAGACGCTATGCGCCCTGCTATAAAAATTGAGAAAAAATGCCCCAAAGAAGTGCTACACTGTCCGCTTTCAAAGTAGTACAATCAAATTTAAAGATCTTACCTTATTAGACACGTCTAGCATATTTCTTCACCATGGGCGGGGTCACTAAAGCTAGTCCCATCTAGTTCACCACCATGAGATTTGACAGTTACTCGTACTTGTTCGACATTGTATTCTACTTCCGCCCGTCGCAAAGGATGGTGAGGAGCCAACCTTAGAAACTTGGCTTGCTTGTTGCGATACAAGGATAGACCATTGGGGTCAATGAAATTATAGCAAGAGACCATGGCTTTGTTCCAAATGTAAATCTGTTAGAGGCTACCACATCAAGCATGAAGGCTGAAGGAGGATGCATAGAAAAATTTCTTTATGTGATGCCTTTGCATTAAAATTGTACTTCAAAAAATGCAAAGTACAATGAATATCTTTTAGGAAATAATGTTCGCTTAGGTACCACCTTAAAAAGGCTCCAAGAGTGATTCATGAGACTTAGATATTTGCCTACACCACCAAGGCAAAATGTTGTGCATGGGTGGATACTATATTTGATGAATATAGATTGACATCAAAGACAACCACTAAGGTTGATAACAATGGGATGATTTTGAGGTGTAGAAAAAGTGCATAAGACCCCCACATCATAAATGAAAGGGATACTCTCTGCCTTCAGTGTGTGTGTATGTGTGTAACAAACCCATATGGTGAGAGCAAAAAGAAGACTAGACAAAATGGGAATCTTATTGGGGTGCAGTACTGCAAAGAGATCATGGTTGATGATGAAACCTAGACAATACGACATACAAAACCACAAAGCATGGATACATGCTTTAGTTTCATGAGGTTCATGGTTTGCTATGGAGTCTTAATAAATGATATAAGAAGGGAATATTTGGTTAGTCTCCTAGCTCTATGCTTGAACTGTAGAGGCGAGCTTATCAAAATGGCATTTATTTTGGCTTTGCAAATATGATGTGTCACATATACAAAATATAGATATTTTGGGGGTTCACAGGACACGGTGTAAATTTTACAGTGGCTACGAAATGTTCTCGTGTTCAAGCTAGCTTTGCATTTGAGGATGATGTGAATGATGAGGGCTTATTTCATAGCGCAATTTATGTTTCAATTATTGGTGTAGGAGATGAGATGATGCTTGCAAATTTTCTTTTAAAAAACTTATGCATTGATTTCTATCTTTAAGCTATAGTTGTTCTTTTATCATAAAGTAGTCAAGCAATATTTGGCATCCAATCTTCAAATTTGAAGAGGTTTTTAATCATTACATGAAAATTGACATATTTAATTTAGAGCTTCCATTAAATTGTCAAACATATCTTTTACAATGTGTTTACTATTTGCATCCAACTGTAACTTCAACTTTGCCATTCAATTGTGAAGCTCAATTTTAAGCAATGTGTTTACTGCTACCATTGTTGATAGATGGTAATATTTTACAACTTATTACTAATTTCATTACTTATGCCATGTGATTTCTCAAGACAAGGTAGCCTCTATCATGATAGTTTACCATAAGGCATGATTTGCAATCAACCATCCTCTTAAAAGTTATATATTCATTTCTAGTTGATGTAAGTAGTTGTCTATGTTAGAGATCGTTGCCTCACATGTGAGCCCACATATGAGGAGGAAAATCGGGTAGGTGATAGATTATATTCAGTCTTCTTACCAGAGCTGAATGATGAAGTCATTTTTTGCCTTCTCATCCAAGTTAAAGTACAATTAGGTATTTGGCCTTCTCACCAAAAGTCGAATGATGAACACATATTCATCCTTATCAAAGAAGCCAAATTATTTGGATGATAACTAAACTTACACGTTATCTAGATTGGGTTTTAGCAGAGCATGAGTTCTAAGTTGGTGGACCTAGATAAGAGGTAACCTTGCTAACATCCTAAAGATGAATAAGGAGTGATTTGAGAATGACTATCCACCTGTGGGGAAAACCTTTTGTTGATCTTTTTCTAAAGGCTCCAAATTTGTGTGAGTTTTTCCAAGCAAACACTATAATGCCAAAAAATTACTTGAGTACTTTTAGGATTTTCTTATTCATCTAGGTTTTGCTTGAGAAAATTTGGTTGGAGTTGTGGATTACAGACTAACAAAATACTAATCAACAACTTTTAAACCCAAACATATAAATCCAACAAATTTTTGTGAGCTTTTTCAACCATAAGTTAACAACAAACAGATCATATTAAGAAAGTTTTGATGCCAAGAAATCTCTCAAGTACTTTCACATTTTTCTAATTTGACTTCCAAGTTTCTCTAAGAAAATGTGATACGACTTGATTAAGTATAACAAAATATCAACTAGTCTATTTGGGTGAGCTTTTTCAACCAAAATATATAAAGTTTTACAACTTGTCTTTGATACCCCCATTCTATCACACCGTAAGTTTATTCATAATATATTATACAATTGTGATGCCAAGAATTTGGTACTTCCATAGAGCAACTTGTGTACCCAAAAGTGTTGGTTGGTGAATGAGCATATCTTTGAGTCTTATGCAACCCAAGAACACGTAGGAACACATAATACAAATGCTTGCAAGCTCTGTATGGTTTTTTTGTGAGCTATGTATGCTTTTTAGGGTAGCTACACATCGGCTTTATTCCAACATGCACATCATAGCTACCTTGATGCTCATAATTTGAAACACACAATGTTTGTTGTGGTGAGTATGGGGGTCCAACTCTCGCACCTCCTAGCTACGCAACCTCTAGAGCCTAGCAAAAGATGCCAGGAGCGTCTTCACAAGTCTTAATATCCAAGGGCCTCTCAATTACATATTTGTATATGGGACTAACCTTCCATATTTGTATATAGGAGTAAGCCCCCCATAATCCACGTGTCGCAAGCGCACAAGGCATATTACCCCCCCCTTTAAATTTCATTGTCTCACAAAGGTGTTTAGCACTTAATCGAACACCCCCCTAGTGGGCCAAGCACCAAGTTCATGGTTTGACCACCCACATAGCTGTCACCTACATAGGGCAAAAATTTGACCACCCACACAAGGCTAGATTAGTAAATCAATGGGACCACCCACATAAGGTAGGGTTGCCAAAAAGTAAATGAGACTAGCCACATAGGAGAGGGTCACTCAAAAACCAATTCCATCTTTTTTTTGCAACACCTACTCTAAATAGCCACCATGCCAATCGACAACAATCGAGTCCGTAGGTTGCCAATCTGCTCACCTAGAAAGCACCGAGTACGAGGTGTCCCACTCTCCCACCTCCTAGAACGCAGCCTCCAGAGCCTTCCAAAAGATACTCTGGAGGGTCTTTGTAAATATTAAGTGCCCTTGACTAGTCTAACATAGTTTTCAAATGATCCTTCGTGGGTTTCTTGCCATTAGTTTTCAAATGATCCTTCGAGGATTTCTTGCCATTAGTAGAATGTTGTCACTTTATTTTGATTGTGTCTTTTCTTTTTGTTAACATTGATATCTTCTCTTAATTGTCTCCTCCTATTAAAGTAGCTATCTTGAAACATATACTTCCTTATAGGTGTCACTGGCTTTTGATGCATGTGTGTTGACATGTCTTCTTTAGTTGTACTCTATTGCACACCTTCGGTTGGTACTGGTGGATGTTTTTTGTTATTCCTTGTTCTTTTTTTGCTGAAATTCTCCTTTGGCTCTGCGTAGTCTTTGATTGATGCTAGTACTTGTGCTTTGACTGTTTATTATCTTTGCCATGTTGACTCTTTGTCTTTGCTACTTGCGATTGTTGTTCACCTCTATGCTCTTCTTGTTCATGTTTGATCGTGGTTTTGTATTTGGTCAATGCATAGCTTTGCAATTTGAATGTTTGATGTCTTTCTTATTTTTGGATTCTTGCAAGTTGTTGTTGACATTTTTAATGCTTTGTTTGGCACTCACATTATTTGAGTTGATGATTACCATTGAAAGTTGAGGGCCGGTGCCCACCAAAGCCATACAGTTCCTAGAAAAAATACCAAAACAAGTACTTTCCACTTTTCGAGTTCACAATTACTCTTGGTGAGGAGCCTTATTGGTTATGGGAGTGACTCTTGTTGTTGGTGTCTTGAGTTAAATCCCCAGGATTGACGTATGATAACCCCTTGAGGGCCCTGCCTTGTGGCCTCACATTAAAAGAATTCTTCTTTTTCTTCTTCTTCTTAGGCGCCTTTCATACCCGTCCGGACGAATATGTCCAACTGGACACGTGAAATCCGTGTCTATAGATAATTTGCTAGAGAGAAACCTTACCTCATCCGGACGATGAATTCTCGTCTGGTGGTGATAGCTTGTCCATAGTGCAGTCACAAAGACAATGTTAGCCACTTACCTTGTGTAAAAACGAAAATCAAATCCCCATTGGGACTTGTGTGTAAACTCTCCCAATCTCCCGTTCGAACGAGTACAGGGCAAGCTGCCACCTGGACAAATGTGGATGGGCAAGACCCCCTACCCAAGCATATGGGCAGGCACTTTCTTAACGAATGAAAATTTATCGTTAGTGCGACTGGTGGGGCTTGAACTTGACACTTCGTGTGGCAGAAGCCTTATTGTTGGGTGCATTTGGCATGTATTGACCCAAAGGCCTATCCAGATGGCATAGGGGATGTTTAAGGGAAAATCGTTAGAGTGGTGAAGGGAGTTGAAAGATAAGCCTGTGAGTTGTGCTGATTTCAAAAAAATGTTTAGAGAAGAGTTCCTCGAACTCGAGCATGAGTTTGATCTCCTTGCGAAGTTCATACACATGAATATAGGTATAAGGCCATTCAAACACTATTTGCAGTGGTGAGCGGGGTCATTACACACTGCCCAAGCCCTTACACAAACTATGTGGCAAGGTATTATACGTTCAAGCCCCACCAACCTTGATGCAATAAATGCCTTCAACTATGTAAAACCCTCGCCCATGCTCTTGGGCGGAGGACCTCCTTTTTGGCCTGCCCTTCGGGTAGCCTTAGCAATCGTTCTCATTTTGTAAAGAAGAAATTCAAAATTTTTAGGATTAATTTGCTTCTAAAATAGGTCTGCTGCTTTGATTGGTTGCCGTCAAGTGGAAGTTAAGTGCACTAATGGCTTTGAGAGACAAGCTTGGCAGTGAGCATTCAAGACGTAGGGCTCCCTCGTTTTTTAAATCATTCCTAAGCTCTCTCCATTCACTACCTCCTTTGTTTTACATTTTGGGAAGGCCTTATGAATGAAACAAGATGAATGATATGTATCATTCAATAGGCCTGCTCGAGAGGAGGAAGAAAGAGAGAGAAAGGAAGAGAGAGAGAGAGAGAGAGAGAGAGAGAGAGAGAGAGAGAAAGGGGGGCTGAAAATGTGGAGGATTTCTAGATGAAAAAATAGCAAGTGGATCGTAAAATTAATCTAGATTTTTTGAAAATCGAAAAGGGCCATTTTCTCTTTGTATATGGGCGCCTCCACTAAGGCCTAGTGGGCAGGCCAAAAAGTCATTCATTTATTTCACTTGTTTGGTGGATTCAATAATTTATTTCAATGTGGCACCTGTAACAAAGGCTTGGGGCGGGGGCTGGAGTGTGTAAAGGTCCTCAATCTACGTCTTTCTTGCAGCATGAATCCGATCGAATGGAAAAGTGGAAAGTACTTGTTTTGGTTGATTGTGTCCTGTTGAACTTGCTAATCGAGTGGCATTTCATTCGATCAACGAGTAATTTCATTCGATCAACTTGTTGCCTTGAATCCAATCGAATGGCATTTCATTCATACAACCAGAAATTTCATCACGAAGTCGTATTCGCACCCCAAAAGATTTGGATTGTGACTTGTTCATCTGCTGCTAGCAATCCTACTAAGATAGTCCATGACAGGGAAAAGATCATGCGCCCTTGCTGGGCACATATTCTAAGTATTCACATGAACCTTCCGCATTGTGGACAGTGGATTTGAGGTGGATGTCATTGTAGGAACTGCTCTTGTCCACATGTATGGTAAGTGTGGCAGCCTGATAGACGCAGAGAGGATGTTCTACAAACTGCCGGAGCGAAACGTGGTTTCGTGGACTGCTATGATTGGTTTGTATGCTGAGGATGGTTTGGGCAAAGAAGCTCTACGACTTTTTTATGAAATGCAGCAGGATGGAATAATTCCAGATAAGATAACTTTTGTAAGCACTCTTTCTGCGTTTGCCAGCCAGTCAGCCCTAACTGAAGGCAAGCTTTTGCATAGCAATGTCTGTGACAATGGATTTGAGTGGGACGTTTTTGTGGGCACTGCCCTTGTCAACATGTATGGCAAGTGTGGCAGTGTGGAGGATGCATGGACGATTTTTGACAAAATGCCTGAACGGAATCTTGTCTCATGGAATGCCATGATGGCAGTTTACAGCCAACATGGGTGCAGCAAGCAGGCGTTGGACCTCTTTCAGCGAATGCAGAAGGAAGGAATTGTGCCAGACAAAGTCACCTTTGTCAGCATTCTGGATGCATGTGGCACCATATATGAAACTGAAAGGATGCATGCACGCATTACTGTTAGTGGACTTGAATTAGAAAATGCGGTAATGAATGCACTAGTCAATATGTATGGCAAACAGGGCAGTCTGGTGGATGCACGAAAACTATTCAACAAAATGCCAAAGCGGGATTTGGTAGTATGGACTGCAATCATTGCACTGTTTGCACAACATGGACAAGGCAAGGAGGCCCTTGAGCTTTTCAACCAGATGAAGGGAGAAGGAGCGATGCCAGATAAAGTTACACTTGTCAGTGTACTTGCTGCATGTGCCAGTGAGGCTGCAATGTTGAAGGGATGCAGATACACAGCCCTATTGTTGAAAGTGGCATTGAGTCAGAGGTAGTTGTTGGGACTGCTCTTATTAGCATGTATGGGAACTGTGGCAGCTTACAGATTGCTCAGAAGATTTTTGATGACATGCCTGAGAGGGATTCAATTTCATGGAATGCAATGATTGCAATCTTTTCTGAGAATGGTCAGGACAGTGAGGCCTTGCAGCTGTTAAGTCAAATGCAGCATGGAGGCATAATGCCAAATAAGTTCACTTTTGTCAGTGTGCTTGCTGCATATGCCAGCTATGCAGCCCTGGTTGAGGGTAGATGGATGCATGGATTCATCTTGAACCATGGATTTGAGGCCGATGTTGAAGTTGGGAACGCACTTCTCAACATGTATGGCAAGTGTGGCATCCTAATGGATGCATGGCGAACCTTTGAAAAAATGCCTGAGCGGAACCTTTTCTCCTGGAATGCCATGCTTACAGTTTATGCCCAGCATGGGCATGGTAAGAAAGCTCTGCAACTTTTTGATGATATGCTAGGAGGAGGAGTGCTGCCTGACAAGGCCACATTTGTCAGTATTCTTACTGGATGTAGTCATGCTGGTCTGCTTAATGAGGGCGGTCATTATTTTGCTTCTATGAACCTACATTATGGCCTCTCACCATGCGTGGATCATTATGATTGTATGGTTGACCTAATTGGTAGGACAGGGACGTTGGATATGGCGGAGGAATTGATCAACATCATGCCGTTTCAGCCCACAGTAGTTTCATTCATGGCACTGCTGGGTGGCTGCAAATGTCAGACTGACGTTCTGCAAGGAGAAAGCGCTCTTAGGTACGTGTTGGAATTGAAACTGGAGAATCCTGCTCCATATGTTATTCTATCAAATATTTATACTGCAGTTGGCAGGGGGGATGCTGCAGCAAAGTTGATGAGTACAATGATCTAACTCTGCATCATTTGCATTCAAGGGAATCACCTTTACATGCAAGAAATTGCAGACAAAAGACATGGGATGTCCTATACTCAATGGGAAGTTTGTGAAGAACATACGCTTGCAGATTGTTCTGTAAAAGCAAACTTTTGGCAATTCTTACTGCATTTAGCCATGCTTGTTTGCTTGGCGCGTGGCCGCCGCCGCTATATTACTATCATGAATCCAGATCATGGCATCTCAGCAGGATGCAGCAGGATGAGGTGTAATGGATCAGAGCATTCCATCAAGTCGTGTTGGGCCCTCTACTAGACTGATGTTAAATGAGGGAACACATTGCAAAGACCAGGAAATCCTAGGCTGAGTCATGAAGTAAGAGGTCTGTAAAAATTTCAAAGTGGCCACCCCTCATGAGTGCTTCCAGGTGCGCACACAATGCACCAAAACTGTCATCTCTTTCTCGTGGGTCAGGGTATTGGGGCCCCCAATCCATTAAGGAGCTTCCAGCTGTCATATGCCACTGGATGACCGGACTGCACCAAGACACCGCCAAAAAGGATGCCTCACTCCTTGAACTCCCTCATTCAACAATGGTCCCATTGCTCTAGTTGCATCTCTTTTGCACTTCGCCTTCAACAGTCTGTGCTGACCATTATCTTCTTGTCACACTCTTTGCCTGGGCTGAAGAATGGGATGGCAAGTTGAGATGGGAGGGAGGGGGGGATGAGGCCTACTTAAGAAATGAAGTCCTTGGTCACGTTTGTTTCATGAAGCTTTCAGAGTACAGTCGAATCTGGAACTGGTGGCTATCAATCAGATATTTGTCTAATGCTTATTGTAGAGGAATTATAGAAGTCTGTGCAGCTACTGAGCTGTGTGCGTGATATCACTTTCTTTCATTAGAGGCACCTCTGTTTTCATTAAACCAAAATAATTACTTTAAATTCCGTCAATTTAGCAGCAAAGTGTATTCGGCACGTTCTGGTTGTCAAATCTCAAGCTTCAACAATTCTGGATTGTCTATGGAAATAAGATATTTGAGGATTTGCCTGAAGATCCAAACTCAGTGCTGCATGAAAATGTAGTGTAGGACAAAGAAGACACTGATTTAAACAGGCTCTAAAAGGAAAATGGTTAGGTCAGCAAAAGCTAACAAGACCATGGGAGCAAGAAGAAAAAGCAACTCTACATTACATAACTTTTGTTTACACTCACAACCTGAAATAAACTTGTAAGCTCCATCCAATGATGCATTAAATACATCGTACTTGTAAATTACAAAAAGTAATATCGGAAACACGTTAAATCCAAAGGGCTTGGAGAAGACTATCACAAGATATGAGATGCAGAAGTCAGCTTTTCTAATGGAGGACTCTGCCAAGTGTGATAAATTTGGATTAACCAAGTCACCTTCAAGTATTCTGGACTGAGATTCGATATACTGCACAAGTCATTTTAAACTGTGTCTAACAGTATATTAGTACTTGCTTCTTGATCCTCTTCTGACCCTGAATCACTGTCAGAGTCAGATAAATTATCAGTCACAAAGTTTGGAAAAGGTGACGGCCATCCCAAGCTCTTCACTCGTGTGAGAATGCCAAGTTTTCTTGCCTCCAGTATCTGTGATTGTTCTGCTTCAGTAAGGTCCTCATCGTTCATGAGCATATGTAATGATGACCTTGCACTTTCTTTGCATGTGGTTTGGCTTGGTATCTGTGTTTCGATAGCCTCATTGCTTGAAAGAGGTGCTGACTTTCCTAAACGTCTCACTCTTGTAAGAATTCCAAGTTTTCTCACCTCGGGTGTTCTTGAGCATTCTTCATCAATGAGGTCTTCATCATTCATCAACCTATTGAATGATGACCTTGCACTTTCTTCACATGCATTTTGATTTGATGATTGCATCTCTACAGTCTGGTTACCTTCTTGATCACCTGATATGGTCAGTAGATGAGTTTTTGAACATTCAATTGATGTTAGCTAGAAACCCAGGTTTACAGAGCACACTTATCATCATCAAAGGACAGACTTTGTATATGGGGTATTCTAATACATTTATGAACTAAAAAGACAAAATAACACTTAGTTTAGCTTATAGTACGCATGCTTCTTTAAAAGAGAAAAACATTTCATCTTTCACTAAAGGACGAAGTAGGATTTCCATTTTGCACAATGACCATAACCAGACCACAAAATAGTCAATAAAATAAATGAAACAAGACTACCATTTTTCATAATGGCAGAGCCTACATGACTCTGTTTAGAAAATAAAGGAAGATGGCGCTTAATGGAAGAGAATTTGGTTTATAAACTTCACAAAAGACTCTTTTGACTACATGGGAACTTCCAGCAACTTGACTTGCGTCAATCCCTATCTAGTCCGCTTTCAGCTCATGTGAGTCGTCTTAAAAAGGAATCACCGATCTGCACTTAACAGTCACAAAGATCTGTCTAATTGGCAGGCAAATCACCAGATCAATTTGATCAACAATTTCTCAGATATCTGACAAGTTATTAGAACTTGACTGGCAAATAGCGAAAGAAGAAAAGCAGATGCATTGGGAATGCAGAGTTTATCTAAGAGAATAACCAAAATGAGGGGTATATCCGAATATGACCTCTAGGTGCACCTAAGCCCTGCCTATAGTTTAATAATGTCCTTACGAAATCTTTTTGGTGTGTTTGAACATGAACAGCAGAGACTTGCTGAAGAAATCCTTAACTAGAAAAAAGAGACCAATAGTGCCAGTAAGCTGCAAATCAATTAAATAGGAGAAAGAAGAAGGAAGTAGGGAACGATAAGGATGCTGAGAAAGAGCAAAGGTTAATTTAACAGGGACGAGGCAGGCTGGAAGGATGAAAACAACACTAAGATAAGGAGGAAAGAGTAAAAAGGGACAAAAAGGAAAAGACATATGGAAGTGAAATGCAAAGTGATAGGTAGAATGTATGTATGCTCAGACCACATCACTTGTAAGAATTGGCAAACTTAACAAAACAAAGACAAGTCAATGCTATGACAAGGGACAACGTAAACATGAAATGAAGAGGGCAGGAGGGGAGAGACTTCACAAGCAGAATGAAAGAGAGGGAAGGGACGAAAAGGAGGAAAAATGAGGAAGCGGAAATTAAGGGAGTTCAAAAGAGAAGCTTGGACAAAAGGGGCACAAAGGACTAAGTAAAATGGACATAGGAAGCCTATGTCAAAGCCTTGGCCAGCCATCCAAGGGGTGCAAAGGACTAAGGAAGAAAGATATAGGAAAGCCTATGTTAAAGCCTTGGCCAGCCATCCAAGGTGAGCAACAGACACGTCAAGCAAGGAAGGGGATGGGCAAGAGAAGGGCCAAGATAAAGGGAGGTGCCAGCAATGAGACAAATTGGTAGAGGGCAGGATAGCAGCCTAGGGAGGGATCTAGTTTATGAAATCCATTGGTGTATATACGTCAAGATTTAGTAGCAATCATCATGAGATGCATGCGTTTCAAATTCATCTTGATGGGAGATGGGTTGCATGTATACTGGAAAGTCACCTTATTTCAATGAACATTTAAAAGAGTTATACAAGAACTTACAACAGGAAGCTGACAACTTCAAATTGGTGAAAGTGATTTGAGGACTTCGGTATATCTATGCATTAAATGGAAGACCATCAAAAGTTATATGATTATCAACTATAAAATTTATATCGTTTTCTCATTATAAAATCTTTTCTTCTTTACAACTAAAAAAGGTCTTATTTGAAAACTTTGTTTCTTTAAATGTGCAAAGAAAGACTTTATCCTTGGAAGCAAACGACTGAGCTGCTGCTCCTCCCTGTTTCCCCTCCTCTCTCGGATCCCCCTACTACCCCTCTCTACTCTCCCTCCTGCCCACAGCCTCTCCCCCGACATTTATTTCTGCACCCAACCCCCCCCCCCCCGCCCGCCCCCTGCTATCTATACTCTGCCCTGCTGTCTACCTCTCCAACCCTCCATCTTTTCTGCCTTCACCCCGCCCTGCTATCCTCCTCCCCTGCCCTGATTTTTTGCTGCCCCACCCTGCTGCCTTCACACCTGATGTCTTCCTCCTCTACCCTTCATTTCTGCTCCTCCCGCCCTGCTTGTTCATCCCGCCTCACCTTCTAACATCTCTGCCTCAACCTTCAGCTCCCTCGACCTCCTCTTTGCTTCCCCTACCTCATTATCTAGTTTCTTAACCCCACCATCCCGATCGGGCCACACACCAACCAGGTCATTTGAGAGGATCTCCTGCAGCTACACACCTTTAGGACCTGGTTGGAGCCGAGGGAGCTTCTAGTGAAGCTGAGTTTCTACAGAGATTACTGTCTTTGTATTTCGGAGGAGGAATTCATCACACCACTGCCTCAACCTTCAGCTCCCTTGACCTCCTCTTTGCTTCCCCCACCTCATTATCTAGTTTCTTAACCCCACCATCCCAATCGGGCCACACACCAACCAGGTCATTCGAGAGGATCTCCTGCAGCTACACACCTTTAGGACCTGGTTGGAGCCAAGGGAGCTTCCAGTGAAGCTGAGTTTCTACAGAGATTACTGTCTTCGTATTTCAGAGGAGAGATTCATCACACCACCGGGGTACACTGAACTTCATATGCCTCACTCACTACGGTTCTCCATCGGACAGTTTTGGGTATCATCACACTGCCTCCGCATAGAGAGCGGCAGAGCAGAGGGGATTCCTAGGGAGCATTGCTTATGCATATTGTGCGACTGTCAGGAGGTTGAGTCGGAGGAGCATTTTATTTTTAGGTGCCTAGTGTACTATGAGATCCGAGGTCGCTACCACTGCCTCCAGGCTCCTTTCCAAATTCCTCGCCTACCCAGATCAAAGATGCCTCGCGGCCTTCATTCACGAGGGGGTCCGACACAGAGAGTACTTACTCAGGCGACGAGGCTTGGCCACATCATCAAACACCTCTCAGAGCACGATCACAGAGTTCTTCCCATCGAGTGACATTGATCGTCCAGTCTCTAGCCGCAGACGTGACAGAGACCCCAACCCGACGACGGCAGCATGACACATGAGACATCGAGGGGACACACAGATCACTCTGGGGGACCTCCCGTCATTGTTTAGACCCGGGATACGTCCCATGGGAGTCACGGTGGCTCTGGTCTTGCGTCAAGCCTCGTCCAGCCAGGAGACCGAGACGCACGGCACCCCTTGACGGGTGCCAGCGTCCCATCACCGGCTATGCACCAGTCAGGGCGACATGACATACGGATTCCGCTCCGCTCCAGTCCTTTTCATTTCATTGTTACATCCAGATGTATTTGATTATGTATGATCAGACTTAGGATTCAACACGGGTGATGATGCTCGTTTCAGTAGCTCCACCCTTACTGTGATTTGTATTAGGTTTTCTTTCAGTCTCATAGACCCATCGGTCTTCCGAAGACTCTAATAAAATTCTTTCTTTCTTTCTTTCAGCCTTTGTGTTGATGGATGGAGCTTTATCATTGTTTGAGTTGCCCTTCCACCCTTAATTGATGGATGGATCCCCATTTAGTCGATACTTGATCACTCTTCCACCAACAGCGAGAACCGTTATTTTTCAAAAAACGAGTTGCAACAGCTCAACAAGGATGTAGAGCCACCACTCTTTTCATGCGCATTCATGGGTCCCACCCTTCTAGATCGCAGGTCAGGGACTAGACGCTTGCTGCCTTTACGGAAGACCTTGCTTCCAACCTTTTCAACGTTCCATTATTGGGGCAGGGATTCTTCCAGATGGCTTTCGATTCTCTTGAGATTGCGAGTATTGTGCTAAAGGCTAACTCCTTGGTGACTGGCTCAGGAGAATTTTTCTTTCACCTTTCACATTGGGCTTGGATCCTATATCACATTTGGCGTGGTCACAAAGATCCCCGCCTCCTTGGTCTAAGTAAGAGGAGGCGATTACGTCTGATGGGGTGACTAGAGTTAGGGTCATTGTCTTTGACCCTAACATCACAGATGACCATATCATGCTTCAACATCCGGATGACTCATTCTTTTGCCAGACAGTCGAGATCATAGGCAAGAGGGACTAGTGTAGGATTTGCAGGACCTTTGGGTGTTTGTTAGAGATTGCCCAAGGAAGAAGAAAAGACCAAAGAGGTATTTTGGTGCGGCTCCTCCTTGTACTCCTTGAGCACCTCTTGCTCATCCTACATCAATGGCACATGCCACTTGCTCAGTACCAGGAACACATTCAAAACCAGTAGCACGCCCAGGACCATCAAGGCACCCAACACTTACTCCCCATCACGTTCACATCAGGAGGATCCTCTCTACCCTTTGACCCCTCACCTATTAAGGTGGTTGATATTCCTAGTCTTGGATGCGGCTAGTGATGCCATCAATCCTTCCCAGGTTGCAACTGGAATTAATTCAAGTGTGACTTTGGATGAGTTTGCTCAGGCTTCACATACTCATTCTTCTCTAGTTCCTCGACACTCGCGTGAGCCGCCCCCTCCTACCTTAGCTCCCCATTCTTCATCCTTGGATTGAGGGAAGGAGGTTTTTCCTACCTTGTCACCTTTTCTTCAGGCAGGGATCTTACACATTCCATCACCATGTTTGGCTCAAAGGAACTCTTTCCTTCCATTGGCCAACCTTTGGAGAGACTAAGTTTGTGCCCTCTACTTTTGTGATGTGGTAGTTGGTGTTCCTATCGACAAAGCATCATCTTCTATAGGAATTGGTTTTTTCTAGGATTTTTTCATTGGAAGCACACAGTCTCGTTCTCCTTCCTCAAGTGGAGATTGGATGGATAATACCAAATGGATCTTCACTTCAGCCTATCTTAGCGTTTCTCGAAAGCTTGGGCCAACTTTAAGAGTACTCTTTGGTGGAGAGTTTCCCCTTTCTCTCAAGTAAACATTGATAGACAACCCATTATGTGGAATAATAGTATGTTTGATGATCATAGCAGACCGCTTGGTACTTCACACTTTTTACATGGTCTAGATGGGAGAGAGGTCTTGCCTTCTCAATGATTCTTGGAAGATCTTCAAAAGACTTCCATATGATTGCAAACACCAAGTAGTAAGTCACCTCAGATGGATTGCACTGCAAATCCAACAGATTGATGCAATCATACCCTTGGATTGGGTTCTTCCATGTGACAGGACTCCTTCTCAGTCTACTTGGCTAGGGACCTTTCAAGAATAGGGGGAAATCTGAAAATTCTTCCAATAAGGAGCTCTTGTGGGCCTCCAACCTCTGAGGCTAAGCTGAAACTACTTAGCATTATCGACCGTGTGTCGAAAGAAGGGGAGCCTCTTCTCTTAGTGTCCTACATCAATCCATTCTGCTTCTCAAGATCCTCGCTGCAAATACCACCTCCATAAAGCCGAATCCTCGATGAACCCAAGAGGATGTGATCTGGGTTGTGGTCTAGATACCATCCTCAAGCCAAGAAACACTGCTCCACGTGGCCTACAACCCTGGCATGCTGAAATGGAAAATGCATAGTATACGCTTCGTAGCCTGACCAGCCTGCCCCTAGAATGAACATTGAAGACCAAGACATACCTATATGATCCTCAAAATCCTATGACCTGAAGTGGAAGTCATTTTGGAAAAGACTATGAAAATCCCTCAGGAATAGAAAAATCACTCTTTTCTTTCGACTCCTATTCATGAAGGGATTGCGGTGAACCAGTGGAGGTCCAAGTTTAGGACAACTTCCACATGTATTCATTGCCTTTCTACTGAGGAGTCTATTCAGCATTGCCTAGGGGACTGCAGGCCAGTCGTCTCGAAAGGGATCGCTAGATTATTGAGCACCTTCATGTGTTCCCCTTTCTTTATGACCTTGGGCTCGGTTGCTTGGCTTTCTCTATCTGAGCCTTAGGTGTTTTATGGGAGACATGACTCATCCTAGCTCTTTCGGTTCGATGACATTCAATTGAGCCATGTTCACTAAATGACATTCCTGGCTCTTCATATAGACCTGGACATGCCTTTGTAAATACTGGGAGATTCTGGCGAGCATAGCAATGTGGCATATTCGGAGATCCAAATGCATAGAGGCTTTAGATGATTCC
Organism: Dipteris shenzhenensis; assembly: GCF_047967505.1. Lineage (NCBI taxonomy): Eukaryota > Viridiplantae > Streptophyta > Polypodiopsida > Gleicheniales > Dipteridaceae > Dipteris > Dipteris shenzhenensis. The sequence goes on along the minus strand of NC_141609.1, from coordinate 32,083,397 downwards.
CAAGTCCACTTGCATACAATTTGGCTAGTATTCAAATAGATCAAGTACACACCTTCATGGCCATTTGCAAACATCTCACACACAACCACTACCAGGAGAATTGTTTTCTTTAGGGAGTGGAGTGGCTCACCTATTTCTAGGATTTTTTCTAGCTCTCTTACAGGAGTTTGATTTTAAAGTATTTGAGTCTTGTTTTCTCATGCTTGCATGATGTACTTTCCCTTGATCTTTGCTCTGGGAGTTTCTTTCATACTAGATAGAAGTTTTTTTTCTTGCCCCCCTGAAAAAAAAACACACAAAGGAATCCTAACTACCGAATCATATTTTCTTGAAACCCTTAATGTAATGAATTTGGAACAATTGTAAATCAGTGCTCAAAGTTAAAAATGGTAAACCCACATCATTATCTGCCATGATTTTACCTAGATTGAAGGATCTCCTCCTGCCACCGGTATTTGCAAGAGGAGTTATTGGTATAATATCGTATTCATCAGATAGTCCACGGAAGGAAGCCCGCCAACAAAGTTTGCTTCTTGGTGTTTCACCTTCCAGATCACCTATGCAAGATGATATGAATGTGAAAATATTTATGTATAATGTCCTAATCCAATAAATTGTCTCAATGACCAGAATTTATTCTATTCCTTGTCTTTGTCATTCGTTTCTACTGCAATTTTTTAACGATTTTGTAGTTTGTTATCATAACTGAAATGGATCCCCCTCCCTTATGGCCCACAACAAACAGGGATCAGTCATTGCTTTGATGAGAAGATAAAATTACCGTTAGAGCTTCCAAGGTTTTCTTTGGTGAGAATAGGTGGAAGTATTCTGACTACGGTTGTACTTCTTCTTCTTTGAAGCCTTGCAAAGATATATGCTCCAATGGAAATCACCACAATTCCCAAAAAAAGTACAGTGATTCCAATGTTAGGAGGTTTGCTTGATTGTGGTCTAGTAAGACTTTGACTTTCTGATATTTGATAAGATAAATACAGTTGTTTCAATGACGTCACGTCAGGAATTTTAATACAGGTTCCAGTACTCATGGCAATCCATCCTTCCATACACTCTGAGCAGTCTGGACTTCCATATCCTGCAAGAGTTCCATTATAGGACGACATTAAGACAACACTCTTGGATAAAACATAGAATATCAAATCATTACGTCCCATTACCTATAAGACTGTTCAGGTTCTGCACATATGCAAAAATATCTCACGGTCAGCAAATGCATTGTATCAAATTATCGATTTCCAAATGTAGTTGTTTGGAAGAAGCTTAAGGACATCCATATTCATGTCAACCAGCATATCAATTCTTCATAAATCTTCCAACGGCATTAATGATTCCAAGGTGATATAATCTCTGAACCTGCGGGATAGTACTAGACTGCTGCTAAACTTGAAATTTGTGTATAGAAGGTGTTAAGTTCTAAACCTCCAAAGCAATTGCATTGTCCTGTTGTATCCAAACAAACGCCGTGCCCAGAACATAGAATTTGTGCATTTGGTCCGTATTCAGGTGCTGGACAGCTTAAGGCTACATAAGGACAATCCTCTTGGCAACATTTGCTGACTTCTGATAATGCACTTTTCTCTTCTTTAGTACATCTCTCTGCAATTTCACAAATACCGTTTCCACAAAGACCAACCCTCGTTACACTGACAACTGATGAAAGGTTTGCGTGAAAATATCCCTGCAGTCAGCAGTGACACAATCATGCTATTTTAAGATAGGTTGATCCGCTCCTTTTCAGACGACTGCCACATTTAGAAATAAAAAGAAGTAGAGTTCTTTAAGCTTATGTGGAGAGAATTACCACACTATTAGAGACACCTTCCCTTTCATTTAGTCCATGCTGCAAACGTTCTCTGATGGTCTCCCTCTTTAAGGTCATCCCAGACTACTCTGGTCAAGCAAAGCAGAATTTTCACAAAAAAGATCTTGAGGTATGGAAACTTATGTGCCAAAAGCTCTAAAAAAAGAAAGTTAAGCATAAAAAACTTTTTCTTATAAGGACTACAATTTGGGTTTTGTGTCAACTTTAAGTAGATTGAAGATTTACATGCGCAAAGGAGGCAAAAAAATCTTCACTGCTTTGAAAGAAAATCTAGATTTGGTTTGGGAATTATCATATCCATAAGAATATAAATGCAAATTTAGTCCTACTTAATAAAAGTTCGTTTCTGGTTGGGGGGGGGGAGAATAACTTCAGGAGCTTCAGTATAGCATTCTGGTGGCTCATGGACCCAGCTGCTCCTGCTGTCCACCATCGCCATCCCGCCCCTAGCCTCCCCTCCGCCTCACCTCTGCTCCTCTCCGCCCCTAGCCTCCTCCCTGCCCCGCCTTGACCCTCCGCCCCCGCCACGGCCATCGCTCCACCCCCGTCTCCTCTCCGCCCCTCCTCCCAGCGCTCTTCCGCCTCCTCGCCATCCCTCCCCACCTTCGCCTCCCCTTCCGCGTCCCGCTCCACCTCCCCGCTTGCTCGCCCTCCCGCCATCCGCCCCACCCTCTCCTCCTGATGCCACCTCCTTCTCTTCCCTCGTCTTCTTTTCACCACCCTCCCACCCCTTCACACCTTCATCCCCACCTCCTTTTTCACCCCTTCTTGCCTCCTATCCGTCCCCCCCGTGCTTCCTTCCCCCTCCGCCTCCCTTCCGCCCTCTTCTGGACCCCCCCCCCCCCCTGTTCGTTGCTTCTCCGTCTTGCCCCCTCCACTTCTCCTTCTCATCCCCCTTCTTCGCCTCCACCCTCCCGCATTGTCCCCCCTTTTTTCTTCCTTTCTTCACCAACAGCAGGAGCATTTGTGTTTGTCAGAAGGAAGAAGATCTTGGTGGTGACCTTTGGTCTGGCTAGAGAGGCTCTATGGCAACACTGTCGAATCCCACAACCGTTAAGGTCCTTCTTTCTCCAGCCGACAAACAACAGGTTCAGCAAGTAGTTTAGTCCGTTCAGGACAAGGCGATTGTGGGCAGAATTGTGGGCCTCACACCCACAAGGCGATAGGTGCGAGAGTGGATCCAGGCGAGCTTGGCACTATAGGGCGACCACATTCAGGAGGTCACCATCTATGGGAGAGGCGTCTTCCTCATCCAATTGAGCTCCCTCGATACAGCCTTGACTCTTGTGAAGCAAAGCCCCATCCTCCTTGGCCTGCATCTGGTGTACCTATTTCCTTGGTACCATGGCCTTATAGTGGAGGACATGGACACGACACACCATGTTCTCCTTTCCAGTTACGCTTCGCTTCCTAGGGCTTCAAAAGGAGTACAGAGCCATCCTCCCCTACATTGATCGGGCATTTGGCACAGTGCTTGAGTCTCCACCAAATTTGACCACGGTAGTGGTAGCAAATAACGGGGTCCCTAGAATCAAACTAGTGGTTAAGAGCCCAGAGTTCCTCCCAGAGTTGATTCTTCTAGAGACCCTTGAAGGGGGTACACTTTGCCAACGAGTGGAGATTTTCAGGTTACCAGGCCAGTGTCTCCATTACAGACTGATGGGTCACTTAGCCAGAGATTGTCCCCGTGGCCATGGCCGAGTGCCTCCCTCCCCACCCCCGTAGAGCAGGCAAAGTCAACAGGCCTTAGTCCAGCGCCCTCTCAAGTAGGAGCAACAGGAGTCTCAGATCCCCTAGGTTACTCCCTTAGAAGGGGACCCAGGTTAAAAAGAAAAAGAAACCAAGCAAACAAGCCTGCAAGCGCCGCAGGGAGAGAGCCAAGCACAGAGAGAGGGACAGGGTTGACCGAGAGGCCCCGACGAAGGAACAGCAGGAGCCACCTCCCCTAGTAAAAGGAGCCACCGCCGAGCCAAATGATCCTCCCACTTTGAAGGTTCAGCCTTCACACTCACCCTTGCATCAGCAGGGAGCCCCAGGAGCTCCAGATGCGGCGATGATGGAAGCCGCGGACGCTAGCCCGACAACGGCTGCGGAGGAGCGGATCCAAAGCCCCAACGAGCCTGATCAGCAGGGGGGCCTGCGATCGTTCTTATCCCTCCTCCTCCCCCTCCAGATCCCTCCCCCTCCCCCTCCCCCTCCAGATCCCTCCCCCTCTTCCTTTCCACTTCTCCCTCCCCCCCCCCCCTCAGGGGTTCCCCTCCCCCCCCCCCCCCACCCCCTTCTGCTATGATATGATCAATCTCACCACCTACCCCCCGCTCCGCTACCTCCCTCTCCACCTCCGCAGTAGGCTCTTCCGCCTCGACACCCCTGCCAGCAAACAAGGGTAAGATGATGCCCCCTTCTGCTTCCTCATTGCAGTAGCTGATCCATTCAGGGAGGGATCCTGAGGGACGGGGCTCGCCCTTCCGATCAACAGCTCCCAACCTCCAACCTAGGTGTTCCTTACCGCGGGACTTCTGGAGGCTAGGACCTTGGAACTATCTAGAGATTCTGGACTCATATCCTCTACCACTGGAGGTAACGCTCATGGTCCTATAGCCCTGGAAGGGGAGTTTGATCAGTGCAGTGGGCTCTCAGACACACCCTGTTTGGAGATTCCAGTTTGCCTCCACAGGGTTGGAAAAGTAGTCCGCAGGGATGTTTGATGCTATTATGGGAGATCAGATCTCACGCATGATGGACGAGTGGATGGGGCCACAGGAACTGAACCTTTGGCACGCCCATGGTGTGGAGGTGAACTTTTAGCTGAGCCTCACACGCGAGGAACCGATGTGTGGTTTGGCAATAGGACTTATCAGATTGCCGCTGGAGGCAAAGGTGGAGCAGACATACTACTGGCCCCTCCAAAAGTATGCGGAGCTGTTTGGGGTGGAAGTCTCCTTCATGATGAACTGGGTACGGAAGATCGGTATTGAGCCAGTATCAATTGTGACATAAAGTTGGGGGTAATAAACTTCACGCACCTCTTCACTTCCTGCTGCTTTCGAACTGAGTGATAGAGATATTCACCACTGGGAAAGGGACATTAAAAAGAAGCTTTTATACCAAGAGACCACACCATACTATCCTTCCTTATATGAGAATGAATATGGTAACATCCCAAGTGATGTTGTACTCAAGCATAAGGAGAAGGAAAGGATCAGCGGAGGCCATAATCTCAGCAAACCGGTCTGAGCCAAAGAGAAGAGTGATACGTTGTTGAAAGAAGATCTTACAGCTCAACATGACATGAACTAATATATATCGAGGAGTTTGAAGGGGCTGATTGGGTCGGATGGGTAGGTTCCGGGGAAACATTGCACCTCCTTCATAGATACCTTTACAATTACCTCAAAACACTCTCCCAAATATCATAAGACACAGATACCCATAACTTTCAGCAAAGACATGATATCAAATATTCAAACAATATTGAGATGCTCCTTGAAATGAGCTTCGCTCTGATATAAGTTTCGTAAGAAACAAAGAAGCGGTCAGAAAGATATGGGTAGTTTACTGGAGGGGGATAAAAACTATCTGAAAAAGAAACAGTCACACACACAGAGCCATAGATTTTTAGTTACAATAACTGAAGACATAAGATGATGCTTCTTGAAGAGAGCTTTGCACTGATATAATCGGACCACCGAGCAAAAAGTTATGAGCAAAATACTGACAGGGGGTCAAACTGTCATGGAAAACACCAACTCCTTCTACTGGTGCCGACTTGAGAGAATACTACCTCCATGCTTAGACTTCATCAATGATCCAAGTCCCATAGAGGTCGCCTAGGAGGGAAGGAAGAGCTCCCTTTGTGGCTTGGAAAATAGATAAACCATGTATGCGCAATGAGTGGCCGAATAGACAACACTTTTGAGCACTTTTGAAGAGAAAACAATGGGAAAAGGGAAGAGACACTCAAGAGAGAGAACCTCAAGTGACCTTCATTACCAATAGAGTGAGACTCCACTCCAATGCAACTCAAAATACTAGGAACACAAGGGAGAAGAATATGGTAACATCCCAAGTGATGTTGTACTCAAGCATAAGGAGAAGGAAAGGATCAGCGGAGGTCATAATCTCAGCAAACCGGTCTGAGCCAAAGAGAAGAGCGATACGTTGTTGAAAGAAGATCTTACAACTCAACATGACATGAACTAATATATATCGAGGAGTTTGAAGGGGCTGATTGGGTCGGATGGTTAGGTTCCGGGGAAACATTGCACCTCTTTCATAGATACCTTTACAATTACCTCAAAACACTCTCCAAAATATCATAAGACACAGAGACCCATAATTTGCAGCAAAGACATGATATCAAATATTCAAACACATATTGAGATGCTCTTTGAAATGAGCTTCGCTCTGATATAAGTTTCGTAAGAATTAGAGAAGCGGTCGGAAAGATATGGGCAGTTTACTGGAAGGGGGTAAAAACTATCTGAAAAAGAAACAGTTACACACAGAGAGCCATAGATTTTTGGTTTGACATCTAATACAATAACTGAAAACATAAGATGATGCTTCTTGAAGAGAGCTTTGCACTGATATAATCGGACCACCGAGCAAAAAGTTATGAGCAAAATACTGACAGGGGTCAAACTGTCATGGAAAACACCTACTCCTTCTACTGGTGCCGACTTGAGAGAATACTACCTCCATGCTTAGACTTCATCAATGATCCAAGTCCCATAGAGGTCGCCTAGGAGGGAAGGAAGAGCTCCCTTTGTGGCTTGGAAAATAGATAAACCATGTATGTGCAATGAGCGGCCGAATAGACAACACTTTTGAGCACTTTTGAAGAGAAAACAATGGGAAAAGGGAAGAGACACTCAAGAGAGAGAACCTCAAGTGACCTTCATTACCAATAGAGTGAGACTCCACTCCAATGCAACTCAAAATCTACGAACACAAGGCAGAAGAACATGGTAACATCCCAAGTGATGTTGTACTCAAGCATAAGGAGAAGGAAAGGATCAGCGGAGGCCATAATCTCAACAAACCGGTCTGAGCCAAAGAGAAGAGCGATACGTTGTTGAAAGAAGATCTTACAGCTCAACATGACATGAACTGATATATATCGAGGAGTTTGAAGGGGCTAATTGGGTCGGATGGGTAGGTTCCGGGGAAACATTGCACCTCCTTCATAGATACCTTTACAATTACCTCAAAACACTCTCCAAAATATCATAAGACACAGAGACCCATATCTCTCAGCAAAGACATGATATCAAATATTCAAACACATATTGAGATGCTCCTTGAAATGAGCTTCGCTCTGATATAAGTTTCGTAAGAAACAAAGAAGTGGTCGGAAAGATATGGGCAGTTTACTGGACGGGGGTAAAAACTATCTGAAAAAGAAACAGTCGCACACAGAGAGCCATAGATTTTTGGTTTGACATCTAATACAATAACTGAAGACATAAGATGATGCTTCTTGAAGAGAGCTTTGCACTGATATAATCGGACCACCGAGCAAAAAGTTATGAGCAAAATGCTGACAGGGGGTCAAACTGTCATGGAAAACACCTACTCCTTCTACTGGTACGGACTTGAGAGAATACTACCTCCATGCTTAGACTTCATCAATGATCCAAGTCCCATAGAGGTCGCCTATGAGGGAAGGAAGAGCTTCCTTTGTGGCTTTGAAAATAGATAAACCATGTATACGCAATGAGCGGCCGAATAGACAACACTTTTGAGCACTTTTGAAAAAAAAACAATGAGAAAAGGGAAGAGACACTCAAGAGAGAGAACCTCAAGTGACCTTCATTACCAATAGAGTGAGACTCCACTCCAATGCAACTCAAAATACTAGGAACACAAGGGAGAAGAATATGGTAACATCCCAAGTGATGTTGTACTCAAGCATAAGGAGAAGGAAAGGATCAGCGGAGGCCATAATCTCAGCAAACCGGTTTGAGCCAAAGAGAAGAGCGATACGTTGTTGAAAGAAGATCTTACAGCTCAACATGGCATGAGCTGATATATATCGAGGAGTTTGAAGGGGCTGATTGGGTTGGATGAGTAGGTTCCGGGGAAACATTGCACCTCCTTCATAGATACCTTTACAATTACCTCAAAACACTCTCCAAAATATCATAAGACACAGAGACCCATAACTTTCAGCAAAGACATGATATCAAATATTCAAACACATATTGAGATGCTCCTTGAAATGAGCTTCGCTCTGATATAAGTTTCGTAAGAAACAGAGAAGCGGTCGGAAAGATATGGGCAGTTTACTGGACGGGGGTAAAAACTATCTGAAAAAGAAACAGTCACACACAGAGAGCCATAGATTTTTGGTTTGACATCTAATACAATAACTGAAGACATAAGATGATGCTTCTTGAAGAGAGCTTTGCACTGATATAATCGGACCATCGAGCAAAAAGTTATGAGAAAAATACTCACAGGGGGTCAAACTGTCATGGAAAACACCTACTCCTTCTATTGGTGCCAACTTGAGAGAATACTACCTCCATGCTTAGACTTCATCAATGATCCAAGTCCCATAGAGGTCGCCTAGGAGGGAAGGAAGAGCTCCCTTTGTGGCTTGGAAAATAGATAAACCATGTATGCGCAATGAGTGGCCGAATAGACAACACTTTTGAGCACTTTTGAAGAGAAAACAATGGGAAAAGGGAAGAGACACTCAAGAGAGAGAACCTCAAGTGACGTTCATTGCCAATAGAGTGAGACTCCACTCCAATGCAACTCAAAATACTACGAACACAAGGGAGAAGAATATGGTAACATCCCAAGTGATGTTGTACTCAAGCATAAGGAGAAGGAAAGGATCAGCGGAGGCCATAATCTCAGCAAACCGGTCTGAGCCAAAGAGAAGAGCGATACGTTGTTGAAAGAAGATCTTACAGCTCAACATGACATGAACTGATATATATCGAGGAGTTTGAAGGGGCTGATTGGGTTGGATGAGTAGGTTCCGGGGAAACATTGCACCTCCTTCATAGATACCTTTACAATTACCTCAAAACACTCTCCAAAATATCATAAGACACAGAGACCCATAACTTTCAGCAAAGACATGATATCAAATATTCAAACACATATTGAGATGCTCCTTGAAATGAGCTTCGCTCTGATATAAGTTTCGTAAGAAACAGAGAAGCGGTCGGAAAGATATGGGCAGTTTACTGGACGGGGGTAAAAACTATCTGAAAAAGAAACAGTCACACACAGAGAGCCATAGATTTTTGGTTTGACATCTAATACAATAACTGAAGACATAAGATGATGCTTCTTGAAGAGAGCTTTGCACTGATATAATCGGACCACCGAGCAAAAAGTTATGAGCAAAATACTGATAGGGGGTCATACTGTCATGGAAAACACCTACTCCTTCTACTGGTGCCGACTTGAGAGAATACTACCTCCATGCTTAGACTTCATCAATGATCCAAGTCCCATAGAGGTCGCCTAGGAGGGAAGGAAGAGCTCCCTTTGTGGCTTGGAAAATAGATAAACCATGTATGCGCAATGAGTGGCCGAATAGACAACACTTTTGAGCACTTTTGAAGAGAAAACAATGGGAAAAGGGAAGAGACACTCAAGAGAGAGAACCTCAAGTGACCTTCATTACCAATAGAGTGAGACTCCACTCCAATGCAACTCAAAATACTACGAACCAAATATGTGTTTGAATATTTGATATCATGTCCTTGCTGAAAGTTATGGGTCTCTGTGTCTTATGATATTTTGGAGAGTGTTTTGAGGTAATTGTAAAGGTATCTATGAAGGAGGTGCAATGTTTCCCCGGAACCTACCCATACGACCCAATCAGCCCCTTCAAACTCCTCGATATATATCAGTTCATGTCATGTTGAGCTGTAAGATCTTCTTTCAACAATGTATCGCTCTTCTCTTTGGCTCAGACCGGTGTGTAGGCCTAATTTGCCACCTCATCAGTGACATTTAGTCACACAATTCCCACACACATTAGCATGCACATTAAAGCTTGCATGCACCCCCGTACATACACATGAAAAGCCCCTTGACGTGGGCACCAAAACATGTCAAATTCCCGTAACATGCAAGTGCACATTGACTCGGGAAAATATTAAAATTCCCTTCATGACTTGACTTTACATGACCCCAAAAACATTTCGCTTGATCACACACTGGACACCCTTGCTCTGGAAGTCTGGTACAACCACATTGCATTTCATCATTTCCCATGAAGTCCTTGCAAAACATACTTTATTGTCTCAAAAAACTATACATCAGTCCATCATGCTTGTCAAAGAAAAATCCACAAATGCCAAAAGCCCACACGTACCCTAGATGTGTACAACTATGTGCCTACCCACAGCTATATACAATGCTCAAAAACTTGATACAAGTTTTGTCCTATCATTTTGCCCATCCCCAAGTCTGCAAACATTCATGTCTTGTAGATAGAGGTAGTCACACGAAAAGGTCCATCCCATTTGGTCACAAATTTCTTCTTAAAGGTAGAATCCAGACTACTGTTGTATCTCAAAACTAGATCACCCTCCCCGATTTTCTTATCCTTGAACTTCCTGTTTGCTCTCTTCTGATTCTCCTCTTGAATTAAAGCATAATGTTCCACCGCCTTTTGTCTGTCTAGTTGCTTCCTGCAAATCCAATAACCGGTTCTAGAAAGTAGAATTTGAATCCTCGTTTATCTTCATTAACATCTATAATGCAGGAATTTCTACTTCCAAGGGTAATAGAGCTTTTCCTCAGCATGATTTTGAAAGAAAAATGTCCCCCACATACTCCCCCATGATTAGCTTGTAGAATATGAAAAAACTTCGTCATGCCAAGGAATTCTTCTGAGCACCAGATCAGCCCCTTTCATGTAAAGAACATCATCTATCAGACAATAAGAAGTACAGCTTTTAATAAATCTGTATTTTCTTTGTTTCAGAACTTCTTCAGGCACTTTACCAGTTAACAGGAAGCTTTCCTCACAAGCTAATGTCTCCCTTCCTTTATATAAGGGCTCCTGCACTCCTATTGCATCAACATAAGCTGCTGTAATTTCATGTGTAGCATCATGTGCATTCACATTCTTACCTCTTTCAATATGCTGGAGTGTCCAGGCATCCAATTGATTTAATAGTTTCTTCACCGCACTTATCCATCTCTTCAAATGAACATGCTTAACCTTCCAGATACCTAAAATTTGCTTCACAACCAACAGAGCATCTCCCTTAATCATAAGTCTCTTTATACCCAAACTAATGCATAATTTCAAACCTTCAAATAGGGCTGCATATTCAGCTTCATTATTACTGTTGGCTTCAAGTTGAATTCCCATTTTTCGAATCTCATTTCCTCCAGGATCATAAATGACAATTCCTCCTATACTTTTATTTAAACTTTTTTTGTAAGATCCATCAAAGTGTAAAACAAATGCATCCTCTAGGACTTTTTCTTCATTCATGTCAGTGTTCTTCTCCACATCTTCAACTAAAATAGGTCCTTCCTTATAGGTGAGGAGATCAGCCAAGGAAGCTCTAGTAGAGTTCTCAACCAAGAAGGTAAAAGAGTACTCCTGTAACTCTACTATCCATTTAATCATGCTCCTGGAGATATTCAACATATGAGGCAGTAGTGAACATGAGGTGAGAACCACAAAAGGCCTGGACAATAGATAAGACCGAAATCTCCTACAGGCATACAAGAGGCTAGCTAGGACCAATTCAGCCGCTGAATACTTCCTTTCTACTTCACTCTTCACCCTACTGGCATAATAGACTAGCGTCATATATCTGGAACCCTCTCTCTGCTGCAAAAGAATAGCACCAATAGCATCTGGTCCTATAGACGGATTCACATAAAAAGTCCTGGAATAATCTGGTTTCTTTACACTTGAAATATGAGTCAAGGATTCCTTAACTGCCTCAAACACCTCTTCACTCTCTGTTGTCCATTTTAGAGGCTCAGATTTTACCACCTGCTGAAGAGGATACAAAATCTGAGATAACATATGAATAAATCTCGATAGATACTTCACCTTCTGGAGAAAGGTATGCAAGTGCTTGGTATTCTTAGGAGAGGACAGCATAACTAAAGCTTTTACTTTACCTTGATCTGGCTCATTCCCATTCTCAGATACAATATGCCCCAATATTTTAATGCTGGTCTGAGCTAACTGAGTCTTCTTAGGATTTAATTGACCACCATTATTATCAATCTCATAGAATACCTAATCCAACTTTCCATAGTGCTCCCTTCTCCCACTATACACACAGATGTCATCAATAAACACTTTACAAAATTTATCCAGGAAAGGTGATAAAATCATATCTGAATTCTCCTGATAGTGCGAGGGGCCGTTGATAACTCCAAAAGGCATTTTCCTGTAACAAAAACAGCCCCAGGGGGTAATGAAAGTAGTCTTAGATTGATCTTCCTGGGCTATGGCTATCTGGAAGTACCCTGAATATTTGTCACACAAGCTGTACATTTCATGACCCGCCACTTTATCAAGAATATCATCCAAAAAAGGCAAAGGATAGTGGTTTCTCTTTGTCACTGCATTCAGAGGTTTGTAATCAACACAGACTCTCCATTTGTCTACCCCTTTTGGCACTATGACCACAGGACTTATCCAATTAGAGTGAACTATAGGATAAATTATTCCTACCTTGAGAAGCTTATCTACGTCTTCCTTCAGCACATCTCTCTGTTCCGGGCTTAATCTCCTTATTTTCTGAAAAATAGGTTTGGCACCTTCCTTCAGCTCAATCCTCAGAGGCTTCCCTTTAAATCCCCTGATCTCCTTATAAGAGGTGATAAACAAATTGGGGTATTTTTGCAACATCTTCAAATATTCTTCTTTCTCCTCAACATTGAGATCAGGATCTGATGATTGCTCACGCTCAATACACATGTGGATTGATTCTTGAGAACATTTGGGCTGCATTAAATCCTCGATAACCTCAAACCTATCCACCTCTTCCTCACCGAACCCTGCTGCCCCCACAAAATCTACCTGTAAATCCTCATCTACCAAATCCACGAATGCTATTGTTCCTTCATCACTTTATGAAGTCACCGAACTCTCATCCTCACTGCTGGTTTCACTTCTCTCTTCCTCTTCACTTGCTGAATCTGAAACTTCAGCCCTGCTTACCATATCGAAATTCAATTTCTTCCCATTTGTATGTACAGAAAAGATTCCTTTCTGCCAATTCTAAATTGCACCTACCTTCCTCAACCACAGCCTTCCAAGAATCAAAGGATAGGCTCCCAACCCCGCAGGCATCACATGACAATCCACACAACATGAAACACTGAATGCCTCAACCTCCAGGCCAGGTACTATCCCTAAAGTCTTCACCTTGGAGTGGTTTGCCATTCTGATGCGATAACTAGAGGAGCGGGATATCTTCAATCCTAATCTCTCCACACAAGCCTGAGTAATCACACAAATCTCTGCACCCCCATCTATATAGGCCTCTCCAAAACCCTTTCCTTTATGCCAGGCTTGTACAGCAAGTAAAAGATCCAGCAACTCTGAGACAGACATCAGTTTAATTGTACCTTTATGAGAGTTCTTCTTTGTTGGATTTATAGCCCACCGCCTCCATTCTTTTTTCAGCTTTGGACATAGACCAATCATTTGAGCAAATGTAATGTCCGGTTTCCTTGCTGAAAGATCTTCCACCAAATCATAATCTCCTTGCTCCTTCCCCATGGGATAATCTACAGTTCTATACTTCTGGCTTCCTGCTCTTCTTCTTTTGATAGGTCATCATCTCCTTAGACTGCTTCCCCTTCTTTGCACTCGGACCAACCTCCTCTTCTCTATCTCTCTTCCCTAATGTAACTACCTTCTTTTTCCCTTTAACTTCCTCCAACTCCAACAAGCCAAATGTAATTGCCTTACCTTTCCCTTTCTCTTCCGCAGTGGCTTTACAGATTCCAGAGGTACTAGGCTAACCTGCATCTTTTACTTCTACACTATGATCATTCACCCTATTATTTAACCTTGTTGGCAATGGATAAACATCACCTCCAGCACGAGGAGGCCTATCACAGTGTGTGCTGTAATGTCCCCACTCTCCACAATTAAAGCACTGGACACAAGGTGCTAATGACCCTTGACCTCGTCCTGCCTGCCACGGGCCTGAATTATTTGAAGAAGGCATGCTGCCTCTGCCATAACCACCAGATGATCTACCTCTTCCCCTACCGTTCATCAAATTCAAACTCAAACTCTTCATAAGCTCCGACATTTCATGAATTTCTTCTTTTATATTCTCCTCCTTCTTGACTTTAGGCTTCTGTATTTCTGGCTTCACATGAGAGAGAATTTCAGGCACATGTTGAACCATTGGCATCTCTTGCATCATTTGTGACAATCTTATCTGCTTCCTCTCCTTCTCTTTTGCTACCCTGAGAGCATCCTCATAAGTGACCAGCTCTTTACATTCAATCTTTATCCTAATCTCCAGCTTCAGACCAGCAACAAACCTATCCTTTTTTATGACTCTGGGAGGACCTTCAGGTAATAAGGCCACCTGCCATTTATTCCACAACACAGTGAACTTACCAACATACTCATCCACTAACTGATTCGGCTGTTGCTGCAATAAATATAGCTCTCTCCAAATGCCATCAGGATCTCTAACACACATAAACCTGTCTAGGAAAGCTGTCCTCACCTCTGGATAAGTCGGGTTTTGGTGAGCACCTTGATCATCACGCATCCTTGCAGAGAAAGTCTGCAGCCAAGTTCTCGCTTCTCCCAACAGACAAAAGGATAGAATCTGAAGGACTTCTGGAGCATTCCTATCTTTAATAAGAGCTGTGAACTCTAAGCACTCTAAAAACCTCTCTGGTGGGCAACCCGTGAAATCGAGGAAATTCATGAGCCATCTCTTCTCTTGACTAACTTATCTCAAACACACTTCCAACCAGAAATACCACCCAACCTCTTCTAGGAAGAAAACAAAAATAATCACTCTTCTGAAGAAAACTTACCCTGCATTTGACTGGCATTCTTCTTCCTAAGAGCAATCACTTTCAAAGCCTTTTGAACCTTAGCACGGAGACATATCACCTGAAGTTCAACATCAAGGCATCTATCTCTCATGTGTCCATACTCCCCACATAACTCACAATGAATCACTCTCATGCGAGGCTTTGTCTTCATTGTTTCAATCCCTAACCACACAGAAATTTAAGTAACATTCCCCAGCCAATCTTCTGGGCCGTTTTGTCTTGAGTACCCAGTCTCAATTCAAAACTCCTCATGTTCCCCAGCAAGATCGCCAAAAAAGATGATAAGAAAAAAAAGGAAAGACAACCAGGAATTATGTACTTCACCACGTCAGATAGCTGAGACTTCATAGAGATCAGCTGCAATGTGGGCTCATAGATGATGAGCTTATGAACCAGGTTCCAGAGCATGTGTCTTTGTATTAGGCACTGAGACAAACCCCCACAAAAACTGACTGAACATGGATCACACGAACTCAAAGAGAGCCAAAACACTACACAGCCCAAAACAGATAAACTTAGAACTGAACTTCCCCCCAAAACTCAAAAAACAGTCAGCCTCAGAATACTATGAACCCATAGCCCACACTCCTAAGCTTCCATCAAGAACAACAGCTCATTATTCCTGCAAAGCTGCAACAGCGCCTCCTCCTCTCCCTCTCTATCAGTATTCAAAAATCTCCCTCGATCAAATCAACATAAGATCATAACCATGTCAAAGAGGCTTTCAATTCCTTTAGGATAACTTCTCTCCCTCACAAAGCAGAAGATCAGTGATTGACGAACATCTGCAGCAAGCATCAATTGCCTAACTCCTTTAGGACAACCATCATCGATGCACGTCACGATCCATTGTGCCTTAGCCTGCCATTCCTTGGTCCCTCTATCTCTTTGCATATGGAGTTCATGGAGTCTCTGTCGCCCAAAATCCTTCAGCTAGCAGACAATGATACACAACTATGCCTTAAGCTGTGTTAATCCATAGATCATCACCAACTATGCACAAACCCAGCGAAAGTCACTTCTAGCAATAGCCCTGTTGCCTTCATTTCCCACGGAGAGACTAGCTCACATTTATAGCATCACCCGCACAACCACGTAACTTCCTCCATCAGAAAAAAATAGAGCCCTTCCATACAATCTCAGCCAGACCATGATTCTCTACATCATCTCACGTGCAAACAACAACTGTCCTACCTACGTAGTAGCTATGCTCAGCCAACGAACAACATCTCGTAATCTCTGGAGATCCCCAGCGCCAAGGTCTTCTTAGCGCACACACCCTCTTTCATCTACGAGAGCCCCCTTTCATTTTTCGTTTCAGCCTCCTCTTCTCGGAGCCCCTCTTGCATCGTAGATCCTTCCAGCATAAAACTGAATCAGCTCCCACCAGCCGCCATCTCCATGTAGCTCTAACTCACAGCCTAGAAGCTCCCCTTCATCCATCACGTAGCCACCTTTCATGTGCAGGATGCCTTCCCAATCAGTCCAGCCACCTCAGCCTAATTTGCCACCTCATTAGTGACATTTTACCACTCTCCCATTTAAAAAATGCAAATATCCCCCCAAGGCACATTTAATGCACATTTTGGACCTTTAGTCACACAATTCCCACACACATTAGCATGCACATTAAAGCTTGCATGCACCCCCGTACACACACATGAAAAGCCCCTTGACGTGGGCACCAAAACATGTCAAATTCCTGTAACATGCAAGTCCACATTGACTCAGGAAAATATATAAAAACCCTTCATGACTTGACTTTACATGACCCCAAAAACATTTCGCTTGATCACACACTGGACACCCTTGCTCTGGAAGTCCGGTACAACCACATTGCATTTCCTCATTTTCCATGAAGTCCCTGCAAAACATACTTTATTGCCTAAAAAAACTATACATCAGTCCATCATGCTTGTGAAAGAAAAATCCACAAATGCCAAAAGCCCACACCTACCCTAGATGTGTATAACTATGTGCCTACCCAAAGCTATATATAGTGCTCAAAAACTTGATACAGGTTTTGTCCTATCAACGAGCTGGAGCAAATTGCAAAAGGATTTGGAGCATGAGGGTCCCATGACTCTCTTCGCACGCATCCATGGCTCCCACCCCTCTAGGTCACAAGCTAGAGATTGGATGCTTGCGGTGCTTCCCCAGGACCTCGCCCCCCACCTTAAGGATGTTCGTTTGTTGGGACGAGGTTTCTTTCAGATGTGCCTAGATTCCACGGACGTCACGAGAGACTTTGTATAGGCCGGGTTTCTATTTCTAGGCTATAGGAGGATCTTTTTATTTCCCTTCCAACTGGTTGGCTTTGACCCAGTTTAAGAGGACAAGCAGAGAGTTTTTGTTTTCATCAGGTTCCCTGGTCTCCCCTCAATTTATCACCGGCTTCTTTCAGTTATTGGCGAGAGGTTTGATGTGGTAGCAGAGATCCCCCCTCTTCTTGGCGAGCCCTCTTCGGCTGCTGAAGCAGTCAGGATGGATGGGGTACCTAGGGTTAGGGTCATTGTCCAGGACCCTAATATTTCAGATTACCACATCATGCTACAGCAACCCGATGGGTCTTTCTTCCACCAGAGATTTGATGTTGCAGGTCGTCAGGACCATTGCAGGATTTGCAAATCTTCAAGGCACTTCGCCAGAGATTGCCCAAAGAAGAAAAAGAGGCCCGGAAAGCAACCAGCTCATACTAGCTTACAACAAAGAGCAGGAGCAGGACCTATTGCTCCACAGGCACCGCCTCAGACTCGGGCTCCCCCCCCTCCTAGGGCTACTCGAGTCCCTACTGCACCCTGCACCACCTCTGGCCCACAGTGGTTTCCGATCGTGGTTAGGCCCTCTACTTCAAATCACACCTCCACCGCTTCGGAGGCTACCCCCTTGGAGCCTTGGGAGGAGACTAGTGTTGAGGAGCCTTGTTCGACTCCACCCCAAGATTAGGCTATACCTTCCTCAACGGCCCAGGTTGTTGGCACCTCATCCGCAACACTTCTTGATCAGGACTCAATACATGTGCCTCTTTCTATGGATAGAGGGAAGGGAGGGAAGGGGGTCTTACATTCTCTCCCGGCTTCGGTAGAAATCCTTCGTACCGCCTCCCTAGGACTGGCTCAACGGAACTCCTTTTCCGCTTTGCAGGATCTCTCTGACCTCCCAGATGATGATTTTGTACCTTTTACTTTCGAAGAGCCAGCTATTGGCATCCCTTTTGAGAGATCTTTCTCTCTCTCACCTGTGGACTTTCCTCCCCTTGGACCTCGTGTGTATGGCAGGAGGTCAACTCCAGTGGAAGGTTATTTTTCCACCACCAGGTCGGGTAAGGTATTCCAACCTGCTTCCTCCCGCCGATGAGGATAGCCAGTTGGAATATACAGGGATTGAGTGGCATCCCTCATCACCGTTGCAGACAGCTGATCAGGAATCAGCTCCATCAAGGTGTTTCAGGTGGTTCCCTAATATTCTTTTTCTTCAGGAACACAAAATGGATGTCAGAGATTGCTCCAAGTCATGTAAGCTGCTTTCAGGCCGGACTTTTTGGCTTCCTGCCTTGGGAACTAGAGGAGGTACATGCATATCAATTTCAGATTCCATTCTCCCTCTGATCATTGGATATGGTACCATAACCCCCTCCAGGGCCCAGTGGGTTTTACTTCTGACTGACGGACGTAAGGTTGGTTTCCTTAACCTCTATGCTCCGAACAACAGAGGGGACCGTGTTCTGTTTTGGAAAGAGTTGCTCTCGTGGGCTGACATTACAGATTCGTGGATTATTGGAGGTGACTTCAACATGGTTGAGGCACCTTTTGATAAGCAAGGAGGCAGAGAAGGTGGTATTCATTCCCTCGAGAGAGCAGCTTGGGATGCCTTCTTGTTCAGGTTCAGTGGCAAAGATGTTTGGTCAGATGATGCATTTCATGTTTAGTCTCAGTCACTTTTGTTTTCATGGTCGAACCATAGGGTGCAGATGCCTATCCATGCCCGGATTGATAGATTCTATGTGGATGATTGGGCTCTTGATAGAGGGGGGACAATTTGCATTGCACCGGGGGTTTCCACTTCCGACCATTTTCCGATAGTTTTGTCCATCTCAAAGCCCCATCTGAGAGGACGGTCTCACAGTATCAGGATCCCTGATGCCTTTTACATGGATGAGACTCTCATAGAGGCAGTCTTGGAGATCTAGGTTTCTCACATGTAGGGAGCAGTGGCCGGTCCTTCACATGTTGCCACAGCACTTGCCAGTATCAACGACTTTTATCACTCCGGTTCTAGTGCTCGGCGAGGTGAGGTACTCAGATGGGAGGTTGGTATCCGTCAGCAGTTGGCAGCCTTGCAGAGGGAGGAGCAAAAACGACCATCGGATGCTTGGGTACAGGAGCGCTTTGCTACGGCAAGGGCTCACTTGTAGACATTGCTTGATCAGAGAGCAGAGTATGCCTTCCATGCACGGGAGTCCTTTTGATTATAGAAATGACCATCAAATGCTTGGGTACAGGAGCACCTTACTACCGCAAGGGCTCACTTGCAGACATTGCTTGATCAAAGAGTAGAGTATGCCTTTCATGCACAGGAGTACTTTTGGTGGATACATATGGGAGGGAGAGTCAATAAACACTTTTTCTCTACACTTGGTCCCAGACATAGTAGAGAGAGTGTCAAGCAGCTTATTGACTCTGACGGTGTTTTGCAGTCTCATCGAAATACCATCATGCACTTAGCGACAAATTTCTATGCCTCCCTTCTTTCCGCAGATCCTGACACATAGGCCAGAGATGTGGCTAGAGATGAAATTTGGCAAAGTTTACCTATGTTGGTCACACTAGAGATGATATGCTCACTTGATGCACGCTTTACCAACACAGAGTTCAAGACTGCTCTCTCCGCCATTCGTAAGGGCAAATGCCCTGGTTCCGATGGTCTTACTCCTCCTTCTTTTACAGCCTTTTGGGATATGATAGGTGATCATATTACGTCAGCCCTGCAGGGTGTTTGGGACTCGGGTGAGATGCCTGACTCACTAACCGAGGGACTCATACACCTTATCCTCAAAGGTGGCAACATGAATTTTGTATCCCATTGGAGACCCATCACTCTTTTGGGCACTCTATACAAAATCCTTGCCAAGGCGATCAGCATTCGATTGCAGCCCCTTCTTCCAAACCTCATCCATGATACTCAAACAGACTTTGTGCATGGCAAGAGCATATTTGATAATATCTTTTCCTTTTGGGAAGCCACAGAGTGGGCTATGCAGAGCGGGCAGAGGCTGGCAGTTCTACTCCT
This sequence comes from Dipteris shenzhenensis, assembly GCF_047967505.1. Classification (NCBI taxonomy): domain Eukaryota; kingdom Viridiplantae; phylum Streptophyta; class Polypodiopsida; order Gleicheniales; family Dipteridaceae; genus Dipteris; species Dipteris shenzhenensis. The sequence continues at coordinate 32,063,218 of NC_141609.1, read as the reverse complement.
AGACTTTGAGAAAGCCTATGATAGAGTAGATTGAGGTTTTCTTGAGGGCACTCTTCTACAATTTGGATTTTTAGATGCATGGATTAGAGGGGTGGCCTCCCTTTACAGATCAGCCCACAGCCAGGTTTTGATTGGAGGGGTAAGGGGTGACAGGTTTCAGATTTCCAGATCAGTTCGTCAGGGATGCCCTTTAGCCCCCTTCCTCTTTCTTTTTGTGGCAGAACCTATGAGTATCTTCCTTAGATCTCAGGCTAAGCTTTATGTGTTGAGATTGCCCTTGAGACAGGAGCAGGAGCTTCTTGATTGTGAGTTGGCTGATGACACTATTTTTATTAAGGCCTCTTTGCAATCACTTGATTCTTTCCAAACAGCCTTGGATATTTTTTGCTCAGCTGCAGGGGCACACATTAACTAGCATAAATCCTTTGGCTTTTGGATCAGTGATGAGGACACTTCAGGATGGGGAGTTGACATTGGCTTCTCCTGGATTCAGAGGGGTGCTTCTGTCAGATATTTGGGATGCCAGGTAGGATTGGGCATCTCTCCAGCACAGCAGTTTGCCCTAGTACAAGAAAGTATAAGAAAAAAGCTCCTTTTTTGGAGCTCAGCCAAACTCGACCTTGCCTCTAGAGTTGTGGTAGTGAACCAAGTTCTCTTGGCCACCGCCTGGTTTGTGTGTTCTTGCTGGTGCCGGTATAGGGATTGCATCACTCAGCTAATTAGACCAGTCATGAATTTTTTATGGAGTGGACTTGATGGCATGACAGATGTTGTAGCGAGGGTGGCCTAGGAGACCATTATTCTCCCTACATGGGAAGGGGGCCTTAATATCATTGACTCGGACTTGCAGCGCAGGGCATTGCTTTGTAAGGTGGTGGTGAGGGGACTCATGCCTGGACAAGAACCTTGGAAGGATTTCTTTTTTGGACGCATTCAGGTTTGCACACCTACTTTGGGAGATGACTGGGTAGACAGCCCTCGCTGGATTTTTACTTCCGCCTCTCTCAGGTCTCCTGCCTCTCCTCTCATGATTGACATCCTAAAAGCTTGCGGGAGCTTCAGGAACCTCTTCGAAGGGTTCCGCCCTCTACCCTTGAAGAGATTGATAGGCAACCGATCACTTGGAACGATAGTATACTTGATGAGCATGGTAGACCACTGGGCACTTCCCATTATATGCAGTGGTCTAGATGGGAGAGAGGCCCCGCCTACACAGTAGACACTTGGAAGGCTTTTATCAAGCTACCTGAGGATCAGAGGCTACAGTCCGTGAGTCACCTCAGAGGGGTAGCACGTAGGATTCAGCATATAGATGTAGGCATCCCGGTGGAATGGACAGTTGAGATGCCTATTACTTCCACCACTTGGATGGGAGCTTTTTTGAGGACAACAGCTCCTCTACAAGTGATCGCTCGTCGAGGTCTCGGGAAAGATGCTCTAGTCTTTGACGTTGGGGATGGAGGTATACTCTCTAGATCCACGGATGATATTCTTCTAGAGGTTGCCTTTCAGCCTGTCAGGATTGCTGGTTTTGTGGACCATGGAGCGGGCTTGCAGTGGTACTTAGACCCCGACCCTCTACTCTTGGCCCTGGGATCCTGGAGGTTATGGTTATATGGAGGTGCACCTATCAGGTGGGAGTGGATAGATCATGGGCATCGAGAGAGGGGGATTCCCTTCTTTTGTTTGACAATTGGTAATGCCAGGAGACTTCAGCTAAGTAGGAGAGGTTGGATTTCCTCCAGAGCCCCCCATTGGGATAGCTTCTTCATCACCGCAGATTTGCGTAGGAATTTTTGGATGAGGCTCTGGAAATCTCTCAAAAATAGAAAGATCACTCTTTTCTTTTGGCTTTCTATTTATGGAGGGATTGCAGTGAACTTGTGCAGATCACGATTTGGGGTTGATCCCACTTGCCCTCGCTGTCATTCTGCAGAGGAGTCAATGCGACATTGCCTTTGGGACTGCAATCAAGCGAGAATTGGTCCATCCACCCTTGTTCTATCTTTATGTCCTCTCTTGAGTGGTTGGTAGTTGAAAGTTGTGTTGGTGCAAAACTCAAATTGGGACCGTTCCATCCTCACGGCCTTCCTCGGGAACATTTGCAGGGAGGCATGTTGGTAAAGAGAGGGACGGAGTCGAAGCCATGTTTGATGGATAGGCAATAGGGAAGGAGAGAGATAGTGGAAAGACTGCATAAAAGTACATGAGAGAGGAGGTAGAACGTTCACAAAAGGTAAGGACATGACCGGGACAAGATGAGTAACCACACGTGGGATGGATGTAGAAGCACAACTTGACACTAACCCTGATTTATGTGAAGCAGATGAGATAGCAGCTTGACCAACTTGATCAGCGGATGTCGAGTTCGATGCAGGAGGAGTCACCACATTTGCAGAAGTGGTTGTTGATGAAGATATCATCGCAAGACGAGAAGGGGGATCTCTTGACCTTGATGAGCTCCTGATGAGCTTTCATCCTTTGTACCTTCCTCTTCCACCCACTCTCCACTTTGCGATTCTTCTTCTCCGGAGCGCCAATCTTACCACCAGGGATCCTACCTGTCCAAGTCAATGAGAGCTTCAATGAAGTTACTTGCTCTAGCTACTACTTCAATGGGTTCAATCTGTGCTCTCGCTCTGAGGACTTCTGTTGCATGTAATGCTTCTTGTATTGAGTTTGATCAGCCGAAAGTCTTCTCTCCACTCTCCTTTAGTACCTCCAAGTTGTCTCACTAGCTCCTTCAAGGATATCAGAACTACTTGGCATAAGACCTCTCTCCTGTAGGACCCTAGAACACCACTTCACTCTTGCTACTCAACACTAGCAGTGTCCCACCGTGATCACCATAAATTGTCTAAGGGGGGATCTGAAAGATCATAGTGGTAGGGAGAGAAGCAAGCTAACACTAGGAATGGAAAGGAATGATAACAAGCATAATGGAAATGAAATGGAAAGAAAATGAAAGCAATAGACAAGTACTCACATGATACCAAAGAGCTTGATGTTGACTGATGTGATAGACAATAGACAAGTACAACACTATATAGTGTGACACTAGACTCTAGAAAGCCATAGTGTATATGGGATAACTCCCAATATGACATGTGGCATGTCTAGGACTCACTAGACTATAAAACACCCCCCCATGAAGGCAAGGTGAGAGACTACTAGAATGGAACCAACAATAGAACATGACAATGACAGCCATCAAACTGTGCACCCTATGTAACTCAGAGGCTAAAGTCTGAGCGTGTTCAGAGGTTGATCCAAGCACTCTCATGGCTTGAGACTCAACATGCTCAAAGGCTCACGTTATAGCATGGCTACATGACCAGCTCATAGGTCTAGAAATACACCACCATCTTGGAACTTGGCCAGGCCTGATAACGAGACCTATCAAAGCCAATACATATGGCTCCCACAGTACATCCCCCCTTGGCTTCATAACAGGACATGTTAGGAAGCCACACACCAAAATAGGAAAACCAATACATCATTTTAGGAGGACTATCCAAGGCAGAGGACCTTTAGACTCAATGAAAACCAAACACTCAATACATATCATTTTAGGGGAACTACCCAGGGTAGAGGACCCCAAACTACATCAAGCTATGGGAATAACAAAAGTCTCGATCATCATGTACATAGACCTCTGAATAGAGAGAGAGATCTCTGATGTCGGCAGTAAGAGCATGAGTCAGTGTCGAAGCATCATCTTCTTCTTCGTCTTCACTTGTTGCAGCCCCAACCAAGGTGACATGATCCTTGTGGTGTTGCTTGGCAAGCTTTTGGAAGCAACAATCCTCGGTGTGACCAAGCTTCCCACAGTGATTGCATTTGAAAGGCTTTAATTTGCCTAAGGCTTTGCCCTTGGAGTACAGTACAGTGGAGTCCGGAGTGTCTGCATACCGTCTATCATGATCAATAAGCATAGCAACCATATCATGATAACCCATTTGTGTCACACGCAATGCTGGTATGATCTCCCGGTACTTAGAATTTTCCTCAATGCTCGAGAGGAGCACAACAACTTGATCATCTTCCCCTACAAGGGCCGCCAGACTCGCAAGCTGAGTGACAAGGGATTCCATATGATTCAAGTGAGCAAGAAGAGAGTCTTCATGCTTCATTTGCAACTTGAAGAATTCATGTTTGAGGAATACCTTTGATTTGATGATTTTGTTGCCGAACAATTCTTCAAACTTATCCCATAAGTTGAGTAGTGGAATCAAAATCAAAATGATGAATAACGTCATCACCCAACCCCAAACCAATGAGAGAAAGAGCTTTGTCATTCAGATTCTCCAAGTGTGCAATTTTCTTTTCATCTGATTGGGACTTTTTCTCCTTGCCACGCACAATATTCCACACTCTATCTTTCATAAGTACAAGACGCATCTTGGTTTGCCATGTAGGGAAATTCTTACCATTAAACTTCTCGAACGCAATGGTAGTTGATTTGGAAGACTCCATGGTTGTGGGCAGCAGCTCCAAGAGAATGTCGAGCAGAACGAGCAAATTTGGCACTGCAATCGAGGTTCGAGCAGCTACTGTTGGTGGCAGTTCCAAGGCAATATGGCGAGTGCTAGTGGCGAGTGCTAGTGGTGCTTCAATCGACGGCAAGGGCAATTGGAGTTGGCACACATTTCGAGGCTGTACGGGCAGGCTGGTATGGCACATAGTGCACGAAAACAGTCCGTATGGCCTGTATGGCCTGCTTAATACAGGCTGTACGGCCTGTTTGCAGCGGGCTGTAGTAGCTGAAGAGGGGGTAGTTGATGGCGAGGAAAGAGCATGCTGAGGCTTGGGTAGAAGGAGTGCTCACAGAAGGAGAGGGGGTAGTTGATGGCAAAGAAAGAACATGGTCAAGCTTGGGTAAAAGAGGGAGTGCTCAAGGAAGGAGAGGAGAGGGCAGCCTTCCAAGGAGAATGAGGTAGAGTAGCTTCATTGACCTCCCTCACCTCAACGTCTTGGAAGGGAAAGGGAAAGAGAAAGAGAGAGCAAGGCTAGGAACATGGCTCTGATACCACATGAAGATCATAGTGGTAGGGAGAGAAGCAAGCTAACACTAGAAATGGAAAGGAATGATAACAAGCATAATGGAAATGAAATGGAAAGAAAATGAAAGCAATAGAAAAGTACTCACATGATACCAAAGAGCTTGATGTTGACTGATGTGATAGACAATAGACAAGTACAACACTATATAGTGTGACACTAGACTCTAGAAAGCCATAGTGTATATGGGATAACTCCCAATATGACACGTGGCATGTCTAGGACCTCACTAGACTATAAAACACACCTAGACCACCTAGAACACTCATTTTAGACTCACTTTGGCTTCATATTCCAACAGGATCCTACTACTTTCGGAAGTGTTATCAGAAGCTTAAGCCCACTGGTGCGAGTAGCAAGTAGGATGTGTCAATGAAAGCATGGAATGAGTAGGGTACGATGGTGTCATTGATGGTGTGAGTGTTGGACGATAATGTCAACGATAGAATGAGTAGGGGATGATGGGATGAATGTGATACGAGGGCAAGAGTGATGTCAATGAGCAAGATGCTAAAGCGGAGCACAATCACAAGAGCCAACCTTCGGCATGAATGAGCAAGATGCTAAAGCGGAGCGCAATCACAAGAGCCAACCTTCAACATGAATGAAACAAAACTCAAGCCACATGACACAAGGTCCATTGTAGCAAGTGGAGGAGGATGAAGAGAGAGACATGAAATGAAGAGGACTTGCAATTGCGACCAGAGATGGAAGGAAGCATAGTGTATAAGAGCTGAACAAAGAAAAATACACCAACAGGGCACCACCATGATACACCATGCGAGCTCGTGACTCAAGCCTTCCTCCCACTCTCCCCTCCCCATCCAACAACCATCCCCCTTCTTCCCCTCCCCTTCATCCACTCTGCTTCCTCTAGAGGGTCCCTTATCCTTGCTGAGAATCTTCTTCCGTTCTCCCAATTGGTGGTGTCTATGTCTCCTTGCTGAGAATCTTCTTCCGTTCTCCCAATCGGTGGTGTCTCTGTCTCCCTTAGCCGTTCCAATGCTCCGAATCTTGATGGCTTCACCCACTTTTGACTCGCCATCCTCCTCCGAGTTGGTAACATAATTACCCTATATGCACCTCCCAATTGGTTGGAATGAAAGGGGGGGATGGGACTAGCAGGGAGGAGATGGAGCAAGCAACAATGATGACACATTGAAGCTAATCTAACTTTTAGAACGCATCCCCTCCAAGATCCACCTCAGCTAGATTGCCTCATTGTAAAGGTTTGCTCTTTTCAACTTATACCAGTGTACATTTAGTCAATTATATGTGCACTACTAGCTATGCCCTCAATCCTGCAACCCTACTCTCTCTACTCCTCCCAAGTGTACAATTACTCACTTGTGTGTGTGCCCCTAGTTGTTCCCTTTCTCCACCTCTTCTCTTTCTCTCCTCTCCCCCCTCCTACTTTGTTATGATATCAAAGCTTAGGTTGCCTTCCACAAAGGCTTCATCTTGTCTAGTGCTATAGGTACTCTCTCCATGTTGTAGAGCTTGTTGCCCCTTCATTCTGGTAAAAAAGCTCCTGAAACAGAGCTATGGTGAGGGGAATTGCTCTTTTGAATCTTAGCCTCCATCTATGAAGTTTATGCCTTTCTTTGAGAGAGAGATCCTATGATCACTTTCACTAAGTAAGAGAATGCCTGAGAGCTTTTGAGAGAGAGAAAAATAGGGTCATAAGTCATCTGTCATCTTTATGCCCTCCTTGTGCCGCATTGCAAGCTTTCAAAGCTCCGTTAATAGGTATTGTACATTTCCTAGTGCTTGGGGAAGCGACTCGAATCCCGCTATGTGGTCCCCAAGCAAGTTTAGCTTTAAGAAACTTGGGAGGCTGCCCATGAGGCCCCTCTGCAAAGTCCAATCCATCACCAATGTGTCCGTGCCATGACCCTATAAACCTATCATGACAAGAGAAATGACTATTTTGTAATTAATAGACATTATAATATTATTACATTATGCACTGATTTGATGGTGTGACATGTGTTGTGTATTTATGATGGACACCGATCGATATTATTATGGCATTGGATCATCTAAGTAGATAGGTCCCGTTGAGCTTGAGCCACTACTTCAGACGGCACCAAATTTGGAACATGCGACACTTATTTTATTAATAAAGATGTGCACCCATGTGTCTAGGTCCTAGGGATAATAGGAAAGGGAAGGGTGCATTAGAGTGCACTAAATGGTAGGTTCATGGGTCATAGGCTAAGGGTAGATCTAAATGGGAAGATCAACCTTTAGAGATCTCAAGGGACATTAATGAATGTTATATATGTTTGTGGAAGAGGCTATGAGTCTCTTCCTTAGATCTCAAGTGGACATCCTTGCCTTGAGACTCCCCTCAGGTTGGATGAGGAGCTTCTAGATGATGAGCCTGTAGATGACACAACAGCTTACTTGGGTGCCTCTTTTGTTTGCACATGTTTGTGCCGCTTTAGGGACAGCATTTCATAGATTAAGAGCCCTATCAGGACTTTCTTTGTAAACTTGATGGGTCCTTGGATATAAGAGATGGAGTAGCTTGGGAGACCTTGATTCTTCTGACCTAAGAGGGAGGGATAAACATTTTTAATGCTATTTTCACAAGCTTGTGCTCAGGGGACTTATGGTGGGTCAGGTGCCTTTCTTCGATTCATTGGGTCTTGCACTCCCTCTTCAACGGTGATTGGATGGGCAGCATCAGAGGAGAGGCCCTTTCTATTTTTTTAAAATTTCACAAAAGTAGAGCCCACCGATGCTCTTTAATTATGGTTTTCCTATTGTTTGTAGTGTTTTCATGTCTTCGATTTTAGGGTTTGGATCTAATAGCATAAAGGAACAAAAAGTGTCTTAAGTGATACAATGATTGAAGAAAGAATTGGATGAGTATCAACAATGATAGGAACCGATAGACGTACAGCTCAAATCGGATGTTACATTAAAATTCAATTGTATAAAATAATATTTTGTAGAAATTGAGTTCCATGCATTAGAGTCTTGTGAAAGACAGGATTCATGTTCTTACATAGGATTTAGTGTTAGAGATGAATAAATCCATGACTTGATCATCGATAGATACATTGACTCGTGTCGATCTCACCACAAGGGAAACTGTGAAAGTTACTGCACAAGTACTGTCATCCCCATTGCAAACATTGCACTCATCCAAAACTCCAGTTTTGCAGCAGATTCCTTTCTCATCTCTTATACTTTCACAACATTCATTATGAGAATCGATTGCAGTGTTATTCCAAGGAGGCACATATCATCGATTTCAAGTTCATTGTGCATTTATTTATTACTTATCAAAATCCAAATATAAGTAGGCAGAATTTCAAAACACAAACATCCGGTCCTTTGGTTACTGATTCTCACTATGCATCATCCCATTTGGAAACCTTCTTCTATTTTCTTCTCAGCATTTTCTTCCCCATAACTCGCAGATGTTGATGGGCTGTTTTTGTGCGGCCAATGTCTTTTTGTAAAGGATGAAACTTGTCCATTCAACACAAGGTCCAAGGTTCCATTCGAAGTTCCTCTGGCATCCAATCAGATCATTTGGCAGCAAGTTCTCTTCTGATCCTACAGGGAGTTCTCATACGAGTCCGTGATTGTCATATTTTTCAGTGATTATTGTTTTCCTCGGTGGTTGTATAGTTCTTGGTTCATGGTGTTCACGGTTGTGGTTGTTCAAATTGTTGTCGGGGTGTTGCTCGTTTTTTTCCTGAGCTTGTATGAACGTGACATGAACCAGTGGCTATAAAAGGCATTTGTGTGTTTGCTCTACGAACTCATCAACGTCGCAAATTTACAGTACTTTTTTGCAGTTCTCACCATCCTCTACCTACGTAAAGAAGATTCTGCTGCTCCACTCACCCTCACCATCACCCACTGAGCTCCTTCCTGGACTCCCCTCCCACTTGTTGTTGCTTGGATTGCAGCCTCCCTCCTGTTCCTCCGCGCTCTTTAGCAACCCATCTCTTTCCGGTTGCTGTCTCTTACACATGCTCTGCACACTACTCACCTACTGCTGTGAGTTCATTATAGATACTACAAGCACAACTTATAGCTCTTTGAAGTCAGCTACTACTCCGTGTATGCCCCCTCCCCGCCGCCCTCTTTGCTCCGCACGTAACTGTGTGCAAAACTGATCTGCCTTGCTGGTGACAAGACACTCGTAGCCTATGAACTGAACATCACTCATAAACCCCCTCTGTCCACATGTCTGCAGTCATCTTGGGCTGCTAGCTCCCTGTCTAGAAATCGTGAATTGTACTGCACCTATGAGAAAACAATCATCAAAATCCTCTCTAAAAGATGTCTCTGTATTTGGGTTACCTATAGAAGCTTGTGGCTAGCCACAACTGAAAGTTGGCATTCATTAGCTCTAGCAAAAGCCTCCGGGACACACATTCGTGATACAGGAGGAGAGGACAGGCGAGGGGAAGTGGGGGAGCATGTTGGCCCTCAATGTTTTAGCCAAGTGTCCAGTTTAATGTAACTTTCAACCACACTTCATTTTTTTGAATGCTTTCTGAATTTTAAGCTTTACACAAGCTTCCAGGAAGACACTAATGGGTGCACATGTACAGGTAGGTTCCCTTAATCTTAGCTCCCTCCCTCTCCTAGCGCAAACTCCTCCCCCTCCCATTACTGCTCACGCCCTCCCGTTGCTCTCGATCTCGTCATCTCATCCTGCTCACCTTTTGCATCTTTTCTCTGCAGCTCTCCTCCTTGTGATGACACTTATCTGCTTCCTCGCCTTCTCAATACCCCTCAGGCTGCCTCCCCACCCTACCGCAGGCTGCCCCTCCCCGGTCTACCTCCACCAACCTTGGGATGCACTTCGCCCCTAACTCCCCTGCCTCTCTTTTGCCTAGCGTTGATAGATTCTGCCCTCTCCTTGACGCTCATTTCTGCCCTGCCCTTTCTCAGGCTTCTCTTGCCTCCCTTTGAGCTGTGCTCTCCATCCCCACCCTATCTCTCCACAAAAAACCTTGCTGCTATTTCTTGCTTCTCCCCTCCCTTTGTCTCTCCAGGCTACCAGCATCCCTTTCACAAGCTTTCTTCCTTTGCTCCTCGGCCCTTTCTCTCTTCCCATGGTCCTCCCACTGCCATTTCTATGCCCACTCCCCTCATGTCGCCCTTCCATCCCTTCCGTTTCTCTTGCTATGCCCCAACCAAGAGTTTAGACTTATAGAAAGTGCATCCTCGCTAAGACTGTAGATGGATTGTGAAATTCATGCATTATCCAATGTCCTTCTAAAAGCTTAAGCAATAGACTAGTGTGAGAAAAGACCTAGATGCAGAATTGGCACTGCACTTGCAAAGTTGCAGCTCTGCAATGGATGAATCATGGTACTTACAGTCAAGGTCATAGTGGGGAGATACATCGGAAAGGACTTTTGCAAAGTCGTAGGGAGTGTACATGAAAAGAGTGGCTAGAGCATGCTTTTTTTTTTCCCAAGAAATAGACTTTTATTAAGTAAGAGAAAAAACCTGCGAGAGCAAGCTCAAAGCGGAATACATCATGAAATCAGGAGGATAAATAAAACCCCCTCAAAGTGAGGTGGAAAACAACCAAGGCTGAGGTTGAAAGTGTCACTTCAACCTTGTAGGAGTCTCAGAGAAGAAAGGAGAATCCTTTCATTCCCTGAAGAAAGAAGCCCTCCTAGCTGAGGCTTCACGGAAGTCTCCCTGAATACTCACCCATACGGCCATCAAAGTATGTACGGTGTCTGTCCAGATACTAGCCAAAGTGTGCGAGGGATGAAGTTGAGTACCCTCCATAGCCTTTGTGCATCTGGCTCTCCAGATATGCCAAGATGCTATGCTCGCTAACATCTCCCAAGAAGTATCCATAGAGGCATGTACATATGTTAAAGGAAGGTGTGGTACCACATCTTACGAACATGACACAATCTGATGACGTCGAATCAAAATGGTCCAAGAGGAGTCAAGTCTCTCATAGAATACTTGAGGCTCTCTAAGAGAAAGCCAAGCCACTGAACCCCATGTCATAAAGAATGGGGAGTGGGCAAAGTGACTGAAAATCCTTGCTACCCCCATCCAAATCATCCTCGCGTATCTGCAATCCCATAAACAATGCTGAATAGTCTCCGAAGCAGAGAGGCAACGAGGGCAAGTAGGGTCGGCTTCGAACCTAGATCTCCAAAGGTTCACTGCAATCCCACCATGGATAGAGAGCCAAAAGAAGAGAGTGATCTTTCTATTCTTGTGGGATTTCCAGAGTTTCCTCCAGAAGCACCTCTGCAGATCCGCAGTGATATCAAAAGTCTCCCAATGAGGAACTCTGGAAGGTCTCCAACCTCTACTACTAAGCTGAAATATCTTGGCATTACTGACCGTGTAACGAAAGAAGGGGATGCTCTTCTCTCGATGCCTTGCGTCAATCCACTTTCACTCTCCAGGGTCCCACTGCAAATACCTAATGGGAACTCCCCCGTAGAGCCAAAGCCTCCAGGACCCGGTGGAGAGTAGCCGGGGGTCTGGGTCGAGGAACCACTTTGAATCTGATCCCTATACCAAAAGACCTACAACCCTGATAGGCTGAAAAGCAAACTCAAGCAAGATGTCCTCTGTGGATCTGAGCAATCTGCCACCATCCTGCACACTAAAAACTAAAGCATTCTCATGTGCATCTCGAAAGGCCAAAACCTGAAGCAGAACACCGCGTAAAAGTACCTGCCCAAGTGGAGCAAGTGAGTGACAAATCATCTATGTCTACCCAATCTCTTGGAAGGGCTGCTTGAATCTGCAAGATCCTCCCTGCACTCCCTCTGAGATGTCTTGTCAACTGAGATTTGGTTTCCTCTGGAAGCCTGCAGAAAGCTTTCCAAGATCCCAAAGATGATGCAGGTCCCCTCTCCCACCTGGACCACTATATGTAGAGTGAGGTACCAAGTGGTCTGCCATGATCATCTAAAATACTGTCATTCCACATAATGGGTTGCCTATCAATCTCTTCATGAGAGGAAGGAGGAATCCTCCGAAGAGTGCTCCTGAAACTGGCCCATGCTTTCAGAATGGCAACCATGAGAGGGGACGAAGGTGATTTGAGGTGTATTATGGTGAAGATCCACCTAATATTGCTCATCCAGTCTCCTCCTAAAGAAGGTGTGCACCTCTGTATGCTGCTAATAAAAAAGGCCTTCCATGGTTCCTGCCTTGGCATAAGTCCCCGCACCACCATCTTCAATAGTAATGCTCTGCACTGTAAATCTGGATCAATAATATTGAGACCCCCTTCCTGTGTAGGGAGGACGAGGGTCTCCTAAGCCACCCTGGCTAAGGTATCTGCTGTGTCATCAAGCCCACTCCTCGAGGTGGCCGAAGGAGCCGCCTCGTGGACTCTGAATGGCAATTCCAGACGATCGGGGAGATGAATCCTTTGCATACGACTTAAATATGTGGCTAGGTATTGTAAGTGGCAGAGTAGCCTTGCTGCTACGATCCATTGAGATTCAGCCTGCCACCGCACCGATTTGTCCCCTCCTCTCCATGGCCCCCCGTGGCCCGTCTCCACGTGTCTTGTAGTACAAATGGGTGGACGAGGGAATCCAAAATCGCATTTTTTACCCCTTTGTTTTCAAGTTTTTCTATGCTTATGGGATTGGATGTTTGGGTTAGGAAGTTCAAGCTTTGACATGTCACAGCAAATGTATTTATCCACAAATTCTTCTAATTCTGTAATTGTTTACGTACCATAAGTAGGCGACCCTTCGATCCAAATTAACCCATGGTCATGTTGATTACCATGATTTTGAAACTTAGTGAGACAAAGAAAAAGTCCATCACTTTTCTTATGATAAGATGAATCTTACCACGCTCTTAGAAAAGCCATCAACTCTTGAACTAACATTTGATGAGTACCTCGTTGGAACTTAAACTCAGTGAAGAACAATATCCTTTCACATTACACTCAAGTATTAGCCAACCTACAATGTCCCTAAAACATGAACCAAAGGATGTCTTCACTAACAACTTCAACCCAACAATATTGAAGTTATGGGAGGCTAATACTGACCTTCAATTCATTTTGAATCCACATGGGCCGGCATCATATTGCATATCGTACATGACTAAGATGGACAAAAACACTATTGAAGCAATTCGAAAGAATTCATTGAGTGCATGCAAACAAATAGACCTACAAATGAATGAATACGCAAAGTTGGCAATGCAATACTCAACACACAACATATAAGCAATCAACAAGCTGTATACTTATGCTTATCCTTGCTGCTAACCTCTAGTACTAGCAAATTCTCCTACATTAACACTAGCCTTGCTGATGAGAGGACCTTGCTCCTTAAACGAAGAGAAGAGTTGCAAAGGTTAGACCATGAGAGTAATGACATCTTCTTTTTAGATGTAATCACAAAGTACTCACAATGAAATGCAAGCATGCAAAATGTCTAATTAGTGTCATTTGTTAGTTACTACGGCAACAACAAAAATGCCACAAGAAAACGCGAACGAATAATCCATTTCAGTAACTATAATCAGAACAAGGATCTCCAGAAACATGATAGAGAATTGTGTCTGCTCTATATGCCTTTCTCTAATAATGAGCTTTCTCTCGATGAAAACATAACAACATGGCACAATCTCTATGAATACAATAAAGAATCAATAGATGCGATTAGAGCTCTACTCAACTAATGGCATTTAATGCAACAACTTTCATTTCCGTTACAATGATGTCATAACTCAAAATTTCAATGACCATGGCAAAACCCAAGCTGGAGTTTTGAGAACCATGAGCTAGAGATGGCAAGAGTATTCTTAGCCAAAGCAAGGAAAAAAGGACCAAGGAAAGTGTTTTGTTGAAATTTGCTATTGTGAAACAAGAATTGGCAATATTGAGAATGAAAAGATGCTATTGGGAGTTCTTGGTCTAGACTTTTTCAAGTTGTGGTTGAGGCCATCTCTAGGCTCCTTGAAATGTTTAGGCCATCTCTAGGTTTGTTTAGGCCATCTCTAGGCTCCTTGAAATGTTTATGAAAAAAGGACTCAAGAAGTGCCCTAAGAGAATACCTCTCTGGCTATGTTCATCTCATCTTGAGGAAGAGGTGGATCTAAGCATGGCAAGAGCAGTGCTAACAAAAAACAAGGTTGAAAAATCCTTAAAATCCAACATTTTGAGAACAAGATAGTATTAGGGTAGAGGCTCAAGGAAGAGAGCCATGAAATGAGAAAGCAAGACCAAAGAAGTGAGCATTTTATCTTGAAAGAGATGTTTACAATTTATAAGACCAAATTGGTGGTTATGTAAGATTGTTTACACCAAGCACCAAGTGTGAAGGTGGGTCTCTAGCCCCTATGGAAGAAAGATGGCGATCAAACAAGTGCTCTCAAGTTAACAACATTGGAGTACGTCATATTCAGCTCTGTTTAAATAAAATCATAAGCATGAAATTATTTTGCATGTGTCTTGTTTCTTGCGCATTATAGGGAGATACCAACAAAGCTTGATAAGAGGTATCTCATCATGTTGCCTCTAATAGATCAAATTATTTATAGTGGCATGAAAGTGGCACTCATGTGCATGATTACAAACAAAAAGAGAGAGACAGGCACGTACTTATTCTTGCAACCCTCCCAAATTGAAACTGTCCACACGTTATGTGCATATTGTCTAGCTAGAGTGACATTTTTGCTCATGATACAGACAAAGGAAGATATATTGTAGACAGTGAAAAGAAACAATGCGTAGTCGTAGATTGACGTAATCAATCCAAAGTATAGAGTATAGATCAAGAGAAAAAGCCCCCAAAAAAAAATAATCACCAAAGATAGTACTTTACCTAACATAAACAATCTTGTGGCCATGAGCAACCATAATTCAGTCGGACAGGTCACGTTGCCTCACATAAACATGATCTTGTCGGGCCGGTCATGTTGCCTCACATGAGCAACCATAATTCAGTTGGGTAGGTCATGTTGCCTCACATAAGCATGACCTTGTGGATATGGTTGCTAAGTACATCGTAGATGATAGTGATTTCCAACAAGTCCATAGACAAATTGCATAGGAGAAAATAATGCCTCCCAATCTCATAGTACTTGTCTTAGCCGCCTACCAATTCCATGCATAGGCATATATAGATGATCAAGTCGGTGGGTCTACCTACTGACTATTCCTCTCCATAAGTCATTTTTACAAAATGACCTATATACCCCATCGATTCATTTCATGCATAAGGTCATATTGTTGTGTTGCTCATACGGTTGTTACCCATAAGCATCACAACCCTTACAAACCCAATCAAAACCAAAACTTAGGAAATAATGACATAATGTGTGTTCATTCCTTGAAAAAAATAAAGTGAAGCTCATTTTTATTAGAGTTTCATCAAATGAATGTTTCTTGAATTTGTCACAATGCTACATAGTATAGGTAATAGATTCCTCCATGTGTAGGTAATGGGGATAATCATAAACAAAAGTGTCTTCGCATACTAAATGCTATATTAGGAGCACATAAATAGAAGTTTATCCATAATACTGACAACCTAATAACTATTTGGAACAATGTTATGAAAGGTATATGTACAATCCCAACATTAGTTTGTCACAATATATAATTCGTTAGTTTTTTTTTTTTTTTAATGTGATCTTTATCACCATTTTGGAACATTTATTACACATCTAATTGTGTAAGTACCTATCCACAACACATATCAATTACATGTGTGTGTGTGTGTGTGTGTGTGTGTGTGTGTGTGTGTGTGTGTGTGTGTGTGTGTGTGTGCGTGTGTGTGTGTGTGTGTGTGTTGTGTGTGTGTGTGTGTGTGTGTGTGTGTGTGTGTGAGACAGAGAGAGAGAGTTGTCACTATTTCTCCCAAGTGCAGGTTCTGAGGGTGTTGGTCACCTATAGTCGTGTCATTTCTCATTGTACTATAGGTGTTCACAAGTGTAGCATAGGTCCTCGGGTTGTATTTCGGTGAGAGGTGTAGGCTAAAGTGTGGAAAGTAGATCTCATGCACGCATGGGTCAGAAAGAGGGCTTGATCATGACGATTGATGGAGGCTCTCACCTCCATGAGAGTTCAAGGGTTTAGAAGGGTATTGCAGGGTTCGAAAAGAGGATAGGGTTGAGAGAGCTATCTAGGAGTTCGAGGGTTCATAGAGGGTTGCAAGTTTTAGGAGAAGTCCAAGGTTGAGGAGTGGAGAGCTAGTCTCTTTCACGGATTCAAGGGGTAAACGGTTGAGAAGGAGGATCAAGGGAGGAAGGAGGAGGTGGAGGGAGGAGGAGGAGGAGAGAGGAGGAGGATGGAGGAAGAGGAGGATGGAGGAGGAGGAGAAGGGTGAAGGAGGAGGAGGAGGGAGGAGGAGAAGGGTGGAAGGAGGAGGAGGAGGGAGGAGGAGAGGGGAGGAGGAAGCAAACAGGGGAGGAGGAGGAGGAGGAGGGAGGAGGAGGAGAGGAAGGGGGGAGGATGGGAGATTGCAAGGTCAGAACATGCTATCACATTGAGGGAGCAAGCACATGAACACTAAACTGAACTGAACACTGAAGCCCAAAGAGTGGGAGCTTCATTCCATTTAGAGATATTTATACATGGTGGTCTCTACACAATCAGTAGGTACCTCCTTGGTGGGACCTCTTTTGTAGGAGACCTTTTGGACAAGAGTCCCTTCACTTTTGGGGGGGGCCTTTTGGGTCTCTACTCAAAGTAGGGGGACCTTTGAGTCTCTACACAAAGTGGGGGAACCTTTTGGGTCTCTACAGAAAGTGGGGGCACCTTTGAGTCTCTACACAAAGTGGGGGTGAAACCAGAAGGTAATTCTTTTCACATAAATTCACCACTTAATCAATTGGAGAAGAAGAACACAATCACACTATGAGAGCAACAGCAGGCTGCGTATATCTCCCCCCCTAGATGAGTGGCTCATGCTTCCTCATCTAGAGTATTTATGATATTCCATAAAAGCACCAAGGAGCCAAAATTATCCCTCTCATCCAAAAATGAGGGATTTGCTTTACATAGCCATCTTAGGTCCGAAAATGAATTATGTCCACAACAAAATATATTGCTCAAACCTGCAATAATAAAACAAATACAAAATTGGCCCATGGCCATATATAACGCGCTGTGCGACACCTCAACCGGTACCCTCACACTAACTCCAATTCTCACTATGAGTTCCATCACTTGTACTCAAGCCGCCAATTACATTAGTTATTAACAATCGATTGAACGAATCACCGAATCAACCGATCCCAGCATAACCGTGCTCAAAGCACAATAATCAAGCACAACACCAATAACACTAGCGACATCAGTATTAACATGGAATCACCCACAATACCGACCATCTAGCATGGCAAAACACAAGCTAGTCAGGCGTCCCCAACTAACCACACAAAGTATCCACTAGGACGCCCGAGCGTCCGGTGTACTCCTATGGAGTACTTTGTTATAGTCTCACTCGACTAAAAATAATAATGTCCAAAGCAAGATATATCAGAAATATAATTTCCGTAATAGGGGGGACTTTGAGGTCTCTACACAAAGTGGGGGGACCTTTTGAGTCTCTACGCAAAGTGGGGGGACCTCAAAAAGTGTAGGCTTTTAGTTGCTCTCTCTATATTTAGTCTTTCTCTCTCTAGATCCTGATTTTGCAAGTATGATTAGATCTTTTCTAGAGAGGATTTTGGCTATCCTCATCCTTTAATTTTCATCATACCATCCCTTAGGCTCAAGATATTACAAGTAGAGTTTTGCCGCTACTCTACACACATAATGATCTCATCTTCTTTGCTCTATACTGTACTTTTGTCCCTTGCTGCTGCAGAGTGAACATTCCCCCAGACTGATTTTATTACCCGTCCTCGGGTATCCGATGCTCTGAGTGGGAATATTTTTAAACTTTCTTCCTTCCATGGGGTTGTTTGGTTGTTGGGGTTGGTCTAATGTATCTTCTTTTGATGTGATTGTGTCATCAAAGTAGTCCTTGTCTTGTTGTTAAGTGTGTGAAAGTTTTTCTTCTCTTGTAGATTACATGTGCACCCAATTTTTCCTTTGATAATGCTTGGCATTTCTCATCTTTGTCGTGTACATGGTATGTTGATGCACATTTTGAGAGGCCTTGTGTCTGATTATCTTATTTGGCATCAAATTTGGCTCACAAAAACATTCTCTTATGCTTGATGCATTCTTTTTTTATAGAATGTATGTCTTCTTGAATCTTGTAAGTTGATTCATTGTTTTTGAAGAGGAATGCTTAAGAGAGTTAAGGATGAGACATTCAATGATGAGGTTTAGGACTTGCATGTATGGCTCTGGAGCCCATGAGTGAATTTTTGGTATTGATCATGTCAATAACCTTGAGTTGAGTGTACCTGTTTTTGTATTGATTTGCATTAATATCATATGATGTAATCATATCAACTTCCTATTGTCACCTAAGGATTGTAAACGTGCATGCTTAGAGATTGTTGGGTGCCTTGTGCTGCCTTAAGTAGGTATTTGAGATGAACACCTACCACGATTCTGAAACTTAGTGAGACAAAGAAAAAGTCCATCACTTTTCTTATGATAAGATGAATCTTGTTTAAGTAATCGTTTAAAAGCTTGGAATCTATGCATGTAATATTGAGCTGATGTTAGCGGATCTTTGTAGATTAAGTTTCATGTTTTTGTCGCAAAGGAAGCATGGGTATCGCCTATCGATTCTATTGTAAGGGCTTCCAAGCATTCAAGCAAAGGTTTCCATAGTCTTTAAGCTACTACTGCTGAGAAAGTGATGAAGATAGTTGGAGGACCAAGTTGCCTTACCATGGCGAATAGATTTTTTTATAGTTTCATCTTGTAGTCCGATGTTGTGCCCATGGAAGCAAAGTCATGCTAGCCAATGTTTCAACGAAGAAGACGTTCTACATCTGTGTTTTGTAGTGCATCGTTTTCTTTTAATGTTTGTCCACAAAATTGTGCTTTACGCATGCAAACCCAAGTTCAGGATAAAACTTGGCACACTAATCCTTTCATGGTTTTGAAGAAAAGGTTTTCTATGGAGAATGCAAACTGTCAATCTTTGTTTGTGAGTTCCCATTGTGTAATCTCTTGGTACGAAGTATAGCCTGGGATGTTATACATGCATGGGTGACCAAAGAAGAGCCTAGGGAATGCAAGTCCTTTGTAGTGCTTGTCCTTGAAGATGCTAAGAGGTGAAAAGCCGTCAAAAGGAGCCATAACTATTATTTTGTCTTCAAAGTCAATGACTTGTTGGCTACTGTAAATTCCATGTACTAGAGTGTCGGTCTCTATGTCATCATTCCCATCGTTAGATAATGTTGTTGTTGGTGAGTGCTCTTGCGATTGCTCTTTTTGGAGTGCGTGAATGTGCTGGGCCCATGCATTGTTTAACATCACACATTCCTGCTTGTATAATAGGGTAAGTAAAAGTTCATTCAATGCACATGTTGTAAGAGTGGGCCTTACCAATCCGCTCATATAATAATGTGTGTATTAGAGTTTTCTCTTGATACCAACCATGGCAGTCGCACCATCGGTAAGGAAGCTTGGGAGCACACTTGAGCTTTGTCAATATCCGAAAACACGTTCAGAATGCTCCCCTTGATACTGTATTGAACGTCAAAGCTTAATTCACATATTTGAGCAAAAGGGATTCGTATTGAAAGAAGACGTGCTTCGATATCATTTGTTGTACTTGTGTACTTTATTTTCTTTGAAAGGGGCATGTTTGGGCAAAAGGTTGTTACTACTTTCTTCTTAATATGTTTGTAACAAATTGAGCACAAACTTTTTTCTTTTGAAGGCACTTCACCTTCAATGATATGATTTTGAAGAAACAAGGTAGTCATCTATGGTGTTACCATTTTTAGCTTTGAGAGAAATGTTAAAGTGTTGCAACATTTGCAAGCATGTCGAGGAGAATCTTGTATTATTTTTAAATACGTAGCATAAGCATTATTGCAAATAAACTTTCTCTTTCTTGATTGTGTTTGTTCATGTGAATGTACCATTGTAGGTACCTTAGCAATGGAATTTTCTATTTGTATAGCATGCTCTATGGTAGCTATTGTATGTTGCATACTCAATGTATTAACCCTTTGAACATTTGCATGGAATTTCAAGTATACACATATACACGTTTACATGGAATTTCAAGTAAAGGGGAAATTTGCATTGGAATAGTTGTTTCATCAAGCAAAATGGTGTAGAAGCCAATACTACCAAGGTAGCAAACATGAAGGGCTTTGTATGCATTTGTTGTTGTTAGACAAAATACTTTGAATGAGGACCATAAAGGGTGCGAAATCTTTGTCAAGCAACTATATAATAAAGATCTAGATGTCGAAAGGGTGCCTGCCATGTTTGCAACTTCTTTGGGATGAGCAATGTCATATGTCCAATCGATGTTAGCATTATGAAGTACATTCCAAGGGCATTTTCTCGAGTTTGCACTTTCTTCAATGCCTTGTGTAAGGATTTGCAAGAATGATGAGTATGAGTGTGAAAAAATTAGATCAACTAAGCATTTGATAATGTCTATATTTTGAGGGTACCTTCATAGAAAACTCATGTTAGCATAAAGATCAAATGCATCAAGATTTTCTAGAAGTTGTTTTTCAAAGGACAAGTCCATTTTGTGTGCAATGACAAACAAATTGGATGTAACACTTGGTCAACAAAGATAGAAATGGATCCAAAGAACATTTGCTTATATTGTTAGGAATGCATTACATATCTCTTTTGAATTGTCAAACATTTGCTTCAAAGCCTCTCACATGGCCTGAACTGTTCATTGTGAAAGTGCCGCTATGCTTGATGCAATGAAGCATTGAACAAACAGGAAGAATGCTCTCATTGTGAAGGTCCAAGAAAGGCACCTCCAATGATAGAATGCTATCTACACGGGAGCCACACAACTTGATAGTAACCTCATCAGCTCCACGTGACACTATTGTCCTTGTCAAGCTCGGAGTTTGGATAATGGGTTGCACACCATCGCAGCTATAGCAATAAGGTCGGTGTGATGATGTTGATTTAGACTTGTGCTAGCGCAGGCTTCGCAAAAGTACTAGACAAGCTGTGAATTGAGGTTTGTGAATTGAAGCAATCCGCTCACTTACAAAGCAAAATGAATAAACCATCCTACATCAGTGGGCACGGGGTCCACAGCTGTGGTCAACTAACACATGTCACATACATGCACCCAACCACATGCTAGGACATGAGGCCCCAATCTCCAAGATTTGAAGCCATGACGTGGGTGGGGATTGGAAGCCCGATGCCCAAATGACTAGGCCAAAGCCTTAGAGGCAGCTTTGCTCTCTCGGCCTATTTCCACATCACAAAGTTCCACGCACCTAGGTTCAGGATAACGATAGGTGGAGCGGTGTGCAAATAGATCCCTGGGTACCACAATGGGCTGGATGGCCACCGGTGGCTTGGATGTGGGTGTCAAGCACCTGAGTGGGTGGAAATAGGACTTCTAGAGACTTGTTTGTGTGTGTGTGTGTGTGTGTGTGTTTAGATTAAAAAGTCCCATCAATAATTGAGCCATACAATTAATTCCATCAATTGGATAAAAAGTAAAAAAAGGAAAACACATAAGGAAAAAATGTTTGAGACATCTAAGTTGAAAAATACAACAACTAGAGTTTGCAAATTTTTCAATCAAAATTAATAATTTTTAATAATATTGAGTTTGATAAATATAATATTGAAAAAAGATGTCGAATCCTCACGCAGTCCAAGTTCGGAGGTCAAGGTCCACTTACCTACCACCATCCAAACAAACTAGGTGTTAGAACATCATAGTTACATTTGGGTAGATAGGTAATGCCTGTTTTCCCCGACTTGTTATCGCTTTACTTAGGAATATAGAAAACCATATGGATTCTTAGATAATTAAAATTTTTTGAAGCCACAAGTGAAGTTTAAGTCACAAGTGGAGAAGGAGAAAATGAGTACATGGGTTGAGAAAGGATTAGAGGAGGTATGGGATGATTAGTGGGCTTGATGTGTGGGGTGGTTAAAAAGAGAGTGTAAAGGGGGGATTTCACAGGGGTACATGAATGAATAATTCATAGTTGGGGAAGTATACATGTGTGTGTGTGTGTCTGTAGAAATAAGTGTTTGTGTGTGTGAGATACATTTACTAATCAAAATTATTTTGTGTGTGTGTGTGTGTGTGTGTGTGTGTGTGTGTTTTTCTCAAAAGAGGGGAAATTATGGTATTTTTTGTCTGAATGGCATTTAAGGCCATTATTTTCCTTTTACCAAAATGCTAGGGGTTTCTTTTACAACTAGAAGCTTCTAGATGCAAAAGCTTTTAAGTTCTTCTAAACTTCTGTGGTTGCTCTTCGCAAGCTTGCATTGCCTCCATTTGCATCCTCCTCCATCATCCCTACAAGTAACATCCCCTCTCAATTCCTTCATCTCCATCCCCTCGTCAATTTTTGTGTCCCAAATTTGACTTCTTTCATTGCTTGCAATCTGTTTACCTCATTTTAGTTCCATCTCTGAATACTTGGCAACAATAGTTGACACAACTCAGGCAACAACAGTTGCAGGAGCTCAGAATACTTGGCAACAATAGTTGTCAATTAATTTCAAAATACTTGGCAACAACAGTTGACACAGCTCAGGCAACAACTGCAAGAGGAACAGGATCAAAAGAACAAACTTGCTTCATGCTGTGCAAATCAAAACAAAGAGATCCAAGACTTGAAAGAGGAACTCACTCAACTCATACAAATGCTGGCAATTGACATCGGCCCTTCTCAAAATATCGGCCCCTCTCAAAATTCAAAAGGAAAAGTCAACAATATCAGGACAACACGAAGACTCTCCAAATACGGCAAATCACTCAATCAATTGGCTACCCAACAAAATGTCAACATGTAAACATCAATAGAAAAGGCATTGGTCCTTCAGCAACAATGAGTATTCTTACAATCATATGCAATCTAAACAACCAAGGAAAAAATCTATCTGGATACAAAAGAAAAATGTGCATCGCTTTGTCCCCAATAGACATCTACACTTGGATAGAAGATTAAAGTGGGCATGGATTCCCAAAATATGTATCAAGAAAATGGGGAATTCCTTTGGATACAAAAGAAAAATGTAGACATCTACACTTGGATAGAAGATTAAAGTGGGCATGGATTCCCAAAATATGTATCAAGAAAATGGGGAATTCCTTTGTCCCAACAACAATTTCAAATATTGATAGACCATGAAATGTGCTAAAGGAAGTATGGGTACCTTGACAACAATGTGCAAAGCCTACAAAGAGTGAGTCTATATCCACAAAAATGGGACACATGCCAAGCATAAAATCACCATTTACAAATGTTCCTCAACATGAAGATATCCAGCACATCCCAGCCACTAATCGAATGCTTTCAACATACGAAAACAATCAAACCCAAGAGATTGAGAGCAGAGCAGATACATATCTACATGCATAATCAAAGACTGACAAATCAACAGAGGCATGCATCGTTGAAGAATGGCACACAATCCATCCATCCACCTTACAAAATAAAGAGGTTGCACTTTTTCAAAAGCATATCCCGATATGAACTCAAGTGTCAACTCTCTATACTCTTTTAGTTTGCCAACAGGCCGATCGACTCAAGTACAAGAATAGAAAAGCTTCAACCAAATTCACTGGCCAACATGACAGAAGTTTCTCCAAGAGACATGTTCCCAATGATGATTTTGGTCTTTGAAAGAAAGAATGATAAAAACAAATAAAGGAGTGGCATTCAGGAAAACTCCATTTGGGGACTGAACTAAGAATAATATAATGGTTTCTCAACCATGACATCAATGCATAAAAATTTGCAGATATGATTCTCTCGAATCCTGCAACCTTGTAAGTTTGCACCTAGACACATAGGTTAGGTCCATAGGCACATGCATAAGTTTTTCCACTTTAGACACGATAGAGGTACCGATAAAACTCCATTGAAAAGGAAAGACACCAACATGTCAAGCACTCAATCTTTAAATTAAGGCACGGTCCTCAAGAATCCATGGGTTAATTTGGATCGAAGGGTCACCTCCTTATGGTACATAAACAATTACAAAATTAGAAGAATTTGTGGATAAATACATTTGATGTGACATGTCAAAGCCTGAACTTCCTAACCCAAACATCCAATCCCATAAGCATAGAAAAACTTGCAAACAAAGGGGCAAAAAATGCCATTTTGGATTCCCTCGCCCACCCATTTGTACTACAAGACTCTTAACTCCTATAAATAGAGAAGACATCGAAAGTACTTTGAAAGGACAAATGAAAAGTATCACCACGCTCTTAGAAAAGCCATCAACACTTGAACTAACATTTGATGAGTACCCCATTGAACTTAAACTCAATGAAGAACAATATACTTTCGCATTACACTCAAGTATTAGCCAACCTACAATGTCCCTAAAACATGAACCAAAGGATGTCTTCACTAACAACTTCAACCCAACAATATTGAAGTTATGGGAGGCTAATACTGACCTTCAATTCATTTTGAATCCACATGGACCGGCATCATATTGCATATCATACATGACTAAGATGGACAAAAACACTATTGAAGTAATTCGAAAGCATTCACTGAGTGCATGCAAACAAATAGACCTACAAATGAATGAATACACAAAGTTGGCAATGCAATAATCAACACAGAACATATAAGCGATCAACAAGCTATATACTTATGCTTATCCTTGCTGCTAACCTCCAGTACTAGCAAATTCTCCTACATTAACACCAGCCTTGCTGAGATGAGAGGACCTTGCTTCTTAAACGAAGAGAAGAGTTGCAAAGGTTAGACCATGAGAGTAATGACATCTTCTTTTTAGATGTAATCACAAAGTACTTATAATGAAATACAAGCATGCAAAATGTCTGATTGGCATCATTTGTTAGTAACTACGGCAGCAATAAAAATGCCACAAGAAAATGCGAACGAATAATCCATTTCAATAACTATAATAAGAACAAGGATCTCCAGAAACACTATAGAGAATTGTGTCTACTCTATATGCCTTTCTCTCATAACGAGCTTTCTCTCGATGAAAACATAACAACATGGCACAATCTCTATGAATACGATAAAGAATCAATAGATGTGATTAGAGCTCTATTCAACAAACTAATGGCATTTAATGTAACAACTTTCATTTCCGTTACAATGATGTCATAACTCAAAATTTCAATGACCATGGCAAAACCCAAGAATTCGACTCAAAAGTTGAGCTTCCTTCAATAGTGAAGCAGAAACAATACATTGGCAATGCACACTTGACTTAAAAAATGCAACCCAATGAACAATACCACAAGTCAATTTCAACATTGAATTCGGATCAACCTGCAATAGTAGAGGACATTTTGCTAAAGAAACATCTAAGGCCACCAACCCCCTTACACTTCTTTCTATCAGGCAATGCGGGTATGGGGAAAACATTCACATTGCTTGTGTTAATCTAGGCATTGCTGAGGCACTATGAAGGCCTCATCAAGTGCTTCAACTACTAAATTGGTAAGGTACGTGAGGAGATGACCCGCATGGTTGATGCCAAGACCTCACCAAGAGTAGCCATCACAGACTGCTACACCCTTGCTGAGGCTTCAGTGAAATGCCAACAATTGGCCATAGTGGCCCTTAACATCTTGTCTGAAAGAGCTCACCAGAATGGTGGAAATGGCCTAAAAGCTTGCCACAATGGTGACAATGGCCCCTAAAAGCTCACCTCGCTTGAAAAAGCTCTCCTAAAATAGGCCTCCAAAAAAATGTTCCCATTTTGTAGTGCAATACTTCGGCAGATTTGCCATTTTGAATTTCGGCACTTTTGCCATTTTGTAGTGTAAATCATTTTTTAGTCCTCTTTTGTAACATTGTAACATGATTTTGATGTATTACCTCCATCTGTAACATGTTATACTATAATTCTAATTAAAAGCCAAATTGTGCAGTAGAATGGGGCTGAAACAAGCCCCATCCTGCCCCACAAAAATAATTTTAATATTCAATAAAGGCATCGTTATATACCAAAAATTATAGTGCTAGTATATACCAACGCTAATACTGACACAAAAAAAACTCAATTACCGATGCCTACATTGACGCTGATACGGATGCATCCATTGCGATGCGCACCCCGAGGACATTTCGACGCTTTCGACTTGTTTGAAAAAAATCCTTTGTATTTAGCATTGGTATTAGTGTCGAAAAGTGGCCCATGTCTTGTAGTCTCTCTCTCTCTCTCTCTCTCTCTCTCTCTCTCTCTCTCTCTCTCTCCCCCCCAAATGGACTACTGACTTATCTGTTGCCTTCCATGCCTTAAAGCACCAAAGTAGCTGAGACACCCATTCACACGAAGCCGAGGTGGGATATTATTTTTCATGTTCATGTTGATACTGTTGGTTATTCCATTGGTATCATATCGGCTTAGCCAAATGGGAATTTAGATTACCCTCTTTATTAGTCAAACAGATTGATGACTCAACCCAAGTGCAACTAGAACACAAGTGAGCGTGAAGCTCTTGGTATGGTGTATTGTGTCCATAAGTTGACACTATTTACTCAAGAATTAGTTTGTTTGATATGTGCAATGTACATGATGAATGTGATCACCCACAAGTTCAAAGAAAATATGTTGTTGAGTAAAATGTTGATGCCACACAAGAGGAATTGTGACAAAAAAGAGAAAAAAAAAGAAAAAAAGAGGAGTAAGGTGACTAAGGAAAGGGACAGGGGCGGGGTGTGTATGGTGAGAAAGATTTAAAAATAAAATTAATAAAGGAAAGTGGTGTGAATAAAATTAATAAAAGAGAGCGGTATTAAAAAAAAGAATGAGGGGGGTAGGGTGGAAAAAATGAAAGGGGATAAAATGAAGAGGTGATAGGGGGTGATGTAATGGGTGAGGGGGGGGGGGGGGAAGATGACAAAAGAAAAAAGAAAAAGGAAAAATGAGGGAGACTCCTTGGGGACTCTATGGACCCTATTTCTTTATTTCCAATTAAATCGTCACTTCCCCACCCAAAAGGATCAATGTTCTCAAAGAAAACTTCTCTTTGCATCCATTTAGGTGACCTAGCACTTGAACAATACACTTCATAAAATTTCACAGAAATTGAGCGTAAATTATATGCATCTAATTTGAGATAAGAATTATAGGTTATATCTTTTTTGGATCCTTCATCATGTTTGAAGATCAGATAAATCATAAAATGTTTTCCACATTATCGTTACTATTGGAAGAATGTGGTTTTCATAATCGAGATCCTTTCAACCTTTATTATTTGGAAAACAAAATTACTCGCCTAAGTGCAAGCCTTATATTTCTTCACTATTACAAAAAAGGGTTTTCCATTACATTAAACGTTTTAAAATTTTAAAAATTGCATGTCTTTTAGGGAAATCATTGTGCAATTTTTTTTAATTAGCTAGAACAAAAGTTGAATCAAACAATTAGAGAAGGCTCACACTACATTCCTGATAGTAACATATGGACGATAAGGTCTCATCCAAGCATGGAATTACAACTATTTACACATGTTTCTAAGAGAATCCTTTATGCTCTTTAGTGATTGGGTAGTGACTTGAGTATTTAAGAGTCTTAGTAGCTTTCTAACTCATCCCATGGATCCTTTGGAATATTTTATTCTTTTATCTAGTGAGCAAGTCATGGACAACATTTAGTTGGACTAGGTGGAAAGTTGACCTTGCTCTTTTGACACACGTCATTTGCAAACCTTTCTAGCATTTCAAACATTGCCATGAGTCACGAATGGCTAATAAGGAATCCCTTTTTATAGTTGAAGCTAAGTTTTCCTCTAGTGATCCTATGAGAGACCTCATTAGCTAATGAAGTAGCACTAGTCATTGTCCAAATATTTGAAGCTTAGTTTTCTTCCAGTGGTCCTATGAGAGACCTCATTAGCTAATGAAGTAGCACTAGTCATAGTGGTTTGTCCAAATAAATAAGGATCACACAAGTAAATTTCATTTATGCTATAAGGTACAACATGCACAAAGTAGCAACACATTCTCAAAGGATTAGTTTTGCTTGTATCTTTGAATGTGCAAAAAGCACATGGCAAAATTCACATCAAATATGATCAAACAAGGGACCCAGCTTAGGTTCATATGCTTGAGCAAGATGGAAGAGATTAAGCTCTGATTGCATGTTGGCATCATGGAAGTAAACGTAAAGACTAATAATGAATATTGCCTAAGTGAATGATGTATTCATAGCGATGATATTATTGAGATAGAGGTGGGAATCGCCATATTTGGCAACATTTGTTACCATAGATCCACCCTAATATGATATTGGACATGTGAACACCCTAAATCCATGACAATTTAATTAGTTTGAGGAAGGAATCATTATTTGTAGATCATATTGAATGTGAGGAAATTTTTTATCCATGGATGTGGATGCACTATTGGTGATTTTGTAAAGTAACAACTACCATGTTGTTCACATGCATTAACAACACAATGCTAAAATAATAATAAGAGGAGGCTACTCGCTACGGAATGGATATCACACCTGCATATTTATTGCATCACTTGGCCACCCGCTTGACCAAGCATTGCACCACCACTGCATGAACTGTATCCTTTATAGCCCAAACAAGGATGGATATCAAGCATAAGGATTAAGAGTGTTGGTAGAATCTTTGGTTTGTGATGGATACTGTGATGTCTATGTTTGTGTATCCAATTTGTAAGTTCTATTTCAAGCTCGAAAGAAAAAAAGGAGTATAAAAATTTGCAATTGAATCCTAGCAGACGCTTTTCCTTTCCATATACTCAAATTGGCTGGTCTCAAGTTGGGAGTGTACCATTGTGGCTACGGGATTCTTATTCTTATTCTCATGGTTGAACCATGTGGTATGGGAGGAAGAGTCAGTGGTATAGTTTAAGCTTCCCTCTTTTGAAAAGTTTTTGATGCAATAGAACTTGGTTTTGTGCTTGTCAATTTATGCTCTCTGCTTCCGTTGGAGCCAGCACTCATGACTCCACTTGGCCTAGCAGTCTCATGAAGCTCAGGATATTCAGTTGAGATGAATAAGATCATGCATCCAAATGTTTACTTGATTGGATCTAGCAAGCAATATTGCAAATAAATATAGGAAGGATGGCAGTTTCATCTAACTAACTATACTTTGAAGGTTGGGACAAACCAGAAATCAGACCATTGTGTTATATAATTGAAGTTTTCAAGAGTTTCATTAGGCCACTCATTATGGTGCATGCCGAATCAGAAGCTGAGAAGAATAGGACCCAGAGAATGGATCCTTAACTGCTGATGAGAAGATTCAGCACTCATAGAAGTTGAAATTTCATAGCTATACGAGTAAGGGAAGTGCTCCATCCCCTTGATTTTACACTAGTCCTATGCAAAGGATTAGTTATACTACTCGAAAGAAGATGGTCACCATGTACGAGCCTACAGCAATGAACAAAGGTCCAATAGTAAGGAACAAACATGATTCTGCTGGAAGGCTTGACACTTCAGAAAGTCTTGCAAGAGTCAATCAACATAGAGGCCATCAGGAACAGCTCTAACACCATGTTGAACTTACATGAAAACAATGTATCGAGATCCAATGTTGCATCATTGGCAAGACATACCTTCTCCACCACATCTCATTTGGAGCTAGTTGGAATATTGGGTGGCTACTAAAACTTGGGAAAGCTCGTTCCCAGGGCTTTCAAGAGAGCACGTTAGCATCATGATTGTTCCTAGCGTAGAGGATCACTGTTTGTAGAGCCTCATGCCCGAGGGATCCAAACACTCGTTGCATAAGAGAAAGCCTACCAATTCATTCTATCCTCTCTCCCACCAATTCTCTCTTCCTCCGAATGCTTAAGAAGCTCAGTTCTTTTGGGACTCAGGAAACGGCCACTCCCTCTACCAGCTTCATTGTGGCCTAGGATCTCAAGCGACCTGATCTGCTCAATTCTAGTCCAAGTCGGTTGGGAATTACGAAACCCCCCACAACAACTTCTGTAACTGTACCAATTGGATTGGCCTCTTTGTTTTTAGAAAGATCTTCACTTGCCCAAAAGTTCAATCCAACTCCAATTATCATGGGGCCTATTCCAGAGAGTGAGAGACTCGATGGTGGAATGGCTAAGAAAAATAAGGCCCTAGAGGCCACTAAATTTGAGCAACTATTGAAAGAAGATCACGACACACATGACATAGTGTCAGAGGCAACAACATGTGATCAAGCTTATGAACAAGTAGGAGGAGCCAGAATTGTAAATTTAAAACTGTTTCTTTAACTTTCATGTCTTCTGGGTCTTTTGCAGAAATTTAGGCTTCAGCAAGATCTGACTAAATCAGTTTCGTCTATTGTGTTTAGCTTGACCATCCTACAGAAATGTAAGCATCCGCTCATCAGATTAAAAAGCAATTGTGGAGAATAAAAAGCTCTTTGTCCAAGAGTCAAATGGTTGAGCTTATGATTGAATGCGTGCAAGAGGATCCATAACAATTTAATCTTAGGATTGCTTCCCAGAGCTTTCCCAACTCACCAAGCTGCACTTCCTGTAATTCTGCATGGTTCTAAGATACTTTCATATAAATTTTTAACTACCACTTACATTCAAGGGTAAATATATCTTCTTAAAGGGAGCTTAAAGGCTAGTGTATAATTTGAGAGAAGTGAGAACCATCTTTTAATTCATGGAAGGTAGCTCTTATGAATCTAACCAATGTTGGAAGTTAATCCCACCTCTGGCACTCCAAAGTAGTTCTTGAATGAGAACATTCTCAGGGATGTGAGTAGTTATAGGATCGGTTTATTCTTTTGAGAAATGGAACTTGCTCTAAGGCCTTTTGAAGTTTGACCTAGGCCAATCTCTATAGTACATTCGGAACATTCGCGCTAAATACAAAGTGCCACAAAGCAGTACCAGAGAAGTCAACTTGGATACAAATTACAATGGCTCCCTTCAAAAAAATATTCTCGATGAGAATACTTGAAGGTAAAGTTTTTCGATTAGACAGTACTGAAGGAGCAAGAAAAGATGCTACACCATGTGGTCACTATTGATTTTGTGGCCATCAAGGCCCATCACCATCATATCATGGATTACGTTCCTATCCTGAAATATGCCACAAGATCAAGTGTTAGCAACTCCAAAAGTCAACAATAAATTGTCCCTAAAAGGGTTTCTTCTAGCAAGGCCATTTTTTAGTTTAATAGGAAACATATAGTCCAAGTTTTGGCTTTGAATCCAATGATCCACATACAAACTTAAATCTAAAGTATTGATAAAAGCTAAGTTTTGCAAGTCCTTTGCCAAATTTGAATTTTAGCACTCTCATATGCTTTGCTCGTTTTCTATTTGTGGACGCAAGCTAACATGGAAGTCGTTATACAACCGATATGCAAAAATACGATTATAATTTATGGCTATTGACATCCAAGTAATATGCCAGTATCTTATCTATTCATGAGACTTATTCACGGCGCTTATATTCTTGGCGTTTATATTCTCGATGCACAGGAAAGGGCTCGTTCCCTCGGATTATAACTTTTTGGGAAAGGAAACGCGCTGCCTCCCTGCCCACACTTTGTGTGGTTATAATAATTATATAATATATATTATCAAACAAATATTTTCAATTGCTCATCCATTCAAAAGTGCTTGTTTTTAATCCGAATTCTTACAACATTCATCTCTTTTGATGCATGTTCTCGATGCGAGGGAGCAAGGAAAGCCAAGCTGGATGCAAGATTGAAAGATATTAAAACCTTTATTCATATGATTGTAGTCCATGTGACAATATTGTATAGACTGTAATGAGAATAATTATGAGCTCGAGTGTCGCCTTATTCATGTATTTGTTGGGCTTCAACTCCTAAAATGCACAAATAATATAAACATCGTTGCACATCAATAATAAATCACCACCCTTGACATTTGCAAGGAGGAGCAGGTCCTAACAGACCATGTGCCTTGTCTCATGTTCACATTTTTACTCATTTTCTTTTTCCCTTTAAAAATTTGACAAAATGCTAGGATTAAGGCTCAATTTTTGAGTTAGTAGTTACATGCTCCATGATGGAAGGGCTGCCTGCCGCAATTCTAGTTAATATATTAGGTAATTGTGGAGGCAAACTATAGTGTTGCTATGCTTTCATCCATGCATCCTAGAATTGCATTCCATCCTAAATAGTCGATGTCATGCATAGGAAGGCATAGGAAGGATTAAAAATTGTCCATTCTTGTCAATCACTTTTGGCCCTATAAGACATTCTTCAACTTAATTTAGCCCTAGAACTACTCTTGTACCCTATTATCCATCCTAAATACTTGATGATATGAAGGATTAAGTTGTCTATTCTTGTCAATCACTTTTGGTCCTATAAGACATTCTCCAACTTAATTTATCCCTAGAACTACTCTTGTACTCTATTATCCATGAAATTTACTCCTCTTGAGGATCCTCTTGAGGAGGCAATAGCCAATTATAAAGACAAAATTACAAGCCACTTTTACATAATTGGTTGGCACCACGTTTTTAGCAATGGAACCAACCTATCAAGGTTGTGCACAATTAGCCATGGAGTAAGAGAAGTATGTCCTATAAATCCTAAGTAAAAGTACACCAATTGTTTTATACATTTCATGATCTTAAACTTTGACAATCTCTTTCAATCATAAAAGACACTTCTTAAGTGTTTGATATCCACATGTAACAATTAGGTCATGAAAACCAAATAAAATATCATAACATAGCTCACATAAACTAAACTCATCATAATCAACTATTGTCATATTCATTGCTATCTTTTTTAGCACAACTTAATGGTACACATGACTCGAGGGTCCTGTACCCACACCACATTTAGACAAGATAGCATAAGTGCGTGTTGGCATTGCCTCCTAGTAAAGCAAATGCTTTTGGATGCAAGAGAGAAAGCAAATGAACTAAGTGCTTTTGGATGCAAAAGAGAAAGTAAATGATCTTTTAAAGGGTGTTGGGCTATTAAAAGGTAATTTTTCTCCATAAATGGCAATTTGAAACACAACTTAATTATTATTATTTAAATATTACTAGTGGAAATTCGACTACCTCTAAGGCTGCACCCTTGGTGAAGCAAAAAAGCAAGATCTAACACATTAGGTCAGATTGGTGGCGGTATTTCATGTCTGGCCATGGACACTTGTCAAGGCTCAATGTCCAGCATCCCAACGAGTGCACGAGAGGTGTGTTGGGGGACTTGGACCAATTTAAAAAATGTCGCGCGTGACAAAAGCGCCTAGTTGGAACCGTGGATCGCGCCAGACCACCTCACAATTGGTAACCATCTTGTCACCTAGTTGGAACCTGTATGGAGCCAAACGACCTCACAATCATCTCACAATGGGTAACCAATTAAATATTGTTCATAGTCAATTGGAACGCCTTGGTGGGAGGACGTGTGTGAAGCCACGCTAAAGGCACAAAAGATCATCCATGGTCAATTGGAACGCCTTGGTGGGAGGACGTGTGCGAAGACACCCTAAAGGCACAAAAGCAAAGCTGAGAAGCTTTCATGGTGCATGGAATAAGAACCTTTCGTGCTTTCATGGTGCATGTAGCTCTTCTTGTCGGAGGCAAAAGCACAGTCAGTCGTTCCTGGAAACATGGCCAAGAGAGCTTTCAGAGCCTTTAGACAGGTTCTCGACGCCAATCGAGATGAAATTCGGGAAACTAAGCATCGACGTCCAAGGTCCACACGAGTCTTCGACTGTGGAAAGAGGGCTTTGTCCGGAGCAGAGGTCCAAGACTCCTCTCCGGCAGAAAGAACGTTTCTCATGCTTGAAGCTGTTGACGAGGCCGCGCGAAATATTAACAAGCTCGAACAGAAGGTAGAGAAGCTTCAGGAAGACGTGGAGATTCTGAAAAACCGGAATAGTGTATTATATGATCAGCTTTTGTGTACTCGGGAGATTGTCATTGTAAGCATGCTGAAACGAACTGCCTACAACCTCAACACGCATCTCAACCAGGCCTTGGAAGAGATGGTGAACAGATTGCGCAACAAAAAGTCTAAAAACGAATTTTACAAGATGTTTGATGTCTGCCGGGACGAGGAGGTGCTGCGCTACAGAAGTCACAGTTATATTCGTCTTGTGAGGGCATTAATTTACACTGGATCGCAAACAAAAAGAAGAACCTACCTTGATGCATTGGAAAAAGCAAACGAAAGTTTCCTGGAAACATATCAACACGAAGGGATACAAACAGAGGAATGCACTTCGGACGACATCCTAAACGGCATCAGCGTTTACGTTAAGGTCAAGAGAATTCGGGATACGGACTGTCATCTCTTCCACACAGGCGAGCGGTATCAGCGAGTCGATGCTGACCTATTAAACGAAGTGTTGATAGATTTGAACAATGCAATTGAAAACAAGTGGTTTCTGCCTCGCTTTTCCGGGTGCGAGCCACTGGTAGGATTGGAAGTCCGTAAGCTACGTCTTGACCATGCAGGTAGTCTTTAAAGCGATCTGGATTTCAAGTGTTTTTCAACGTTCTTGCATGAATTTCACCGTATCAAGCGATCTGGAATATGCATTTCATCGTCTTTCTGCAGGGTAGCAGCTTTGGAGCGAGGAGCGAAAGGGCCTTAATCTGTGCTTTCATGGCCGAAATCCCCAATAAAGAAAGGCGTAGTCGATACTGTGCTTTGATGGCCATCGTCTGTTTCGTCTGTTTCTGCTTTGTTTTCCTTGAACGTTGATTCTGCTCCGTTTTTCGGGGTGCGAACTGGTAGCATTGCTGGTCAACTAATCTTTGGCAGCTGCTTTGATGTGTATTTCGTTTGTTTCTGCTTTCTTCTCCTCGAACATTGTAAGTCATTCAGTTGAGAACACATATGGTTAACTAATTTTTGGCCACTGTTTACCTGTCTCCTGGAATAATCGTCTATATTATACTTTTCGCTTTAATGATCGTCTATATTATACTTTTCGCTTTGCTGTTTCCTGTTAACAATTGCAACGTGTGTTTATGAAAGGATCACTTGGATAATCCAGACACAGGTTTGAGACCGAGATGAGCATTGCACTCATTTTGCTTTTGATGTTCTTCGCTTGGACACAGGTTTGAGACCGAGATGAGCATTGCACTCACTTTGATTTTCTTCGCTTATCCGTGCCTTCTTTTTATTGTCTGGCTGAAACATCTTCGAGAGAACACCAGACAGAATACCAAACAAAAACATAGGCACATGGTTAGAGATATGTTCCTGTCGGCAGCCATGCAGCGTCTGCTTTGCTGAGATACTTTTGAAGTTTGCAGTTTCTTTGTGGTCTGGAAGAAACAACGCATAGCACATCGAAATTTTCAGCGCAGAAGGAAATATTTTTTAGCAAATGTATTTTCCTTCGTTGCATCATGCACGAAATCGGAGGTGGGAAGCAAGAACAAACACCTAAGAATGGGAACTGTAACAGGTAGAGGGTACGCAAGAATGATGAAGATTTGGTGTACAAGTTATGTGTTAGAAGTTCTTCTTGAAGGCTGTACCAGTACCAGATTAAGTGTGATGATATCCAAAAATACTTGATGCCTTGGGATCTTTGAAAAAAATATAGGATGCATTACCGAGTGTTTTTGTAGTACCTATAGTAAGTGTGCCACTAGTACCATCTCATTCCGGGGTTGTACTCCCCACACCATCTCTGGCTATAACTACGAGAACACCATCTCTAGCTGTAACTACAAGAACGTGAAGGAGTCGTCCTAGGACATGTTTGACTTCTATAGCTATTCTGACAAAGAAATCCAAAACAACTCGAGCTCCACATGTAGGCCATTTGTGTGCAGCTTATTTACAAAATGCAAGGATTTTGATAGTGATGAAGAGAATGCA
This sequence comes from Dipteris shenzhenensis, assembly GCF_047967505.1. Taxonomy (NCBI): domain Eukaryota; kingdom Viridiplantae; phylum Streptophyta; class Polypodiopsida; order Gleicheniales; family Dipteridaceae; genus Dipteris; species Dipteris shenzhenensis. The sequence goes on along the minus strand of NC_141609.1, from coordinate 32,027,264 downwards.
AATGAAGAAGATGCAATTGTGAATTTTTATTTAAGTGTGGCAGACTTACATCCTCTTTGAAGAGGAGGGAGACATTTGGAAATTGTCATCTTAATTGTACCAGAACAGATATGGGAGTAAAACTGACAAGAGATATATGATGGCAAAGAACAAGTTCTTGGACAGATGCAAGTTTGAGCCCATTGATGGGCAACATTTTTGTGAAGTTTGTAGGATCACCCTTGATGAGGGATGAAAAGGAAACTTACCACAGGTGGAGTGGATGGAAAGATTTCAATGAGTCATTTGTTACATATTCCTATTTAAGAACAACTAGAGTATATTCTTGAATCATATTGGTTGAATTTGGTTCATTTTTTATGAAGAAAAGCTCAACCCTTTCTGAGACCTAACAAAGGCAAGGGAGATCCTCCAATGAGAGAGAGGCCAACATTACGTTGGAAATGCTTTTCTTTTTTCAAAAAAATAGACTTTATCTCTCTAGAGATGCTAGACACACTAACATTTTAAAGTTCCCTCTCTTGTTTTCTAGTGTGTCATAAATGCTACACCAAATCCTGAAATAAATAAACTGACATTTTAAAGTTCCTACTCGAGTGTTTTTGAATGTGTCATAAATGGCACACTCCTATCAGGCGCCTGTTTTAGTCATTCTGATTACTTTCAGAGGCCATTTAGTGATTCAAAAGTCATTTTGGGGGTTGGACACAAAGGTGATGCTGAAACCACCAAATTCTGAACCAAAATAGTAGAAAATCATTTGGGTCCTTGGACATAGCATTTATGACACACTAAAAAACACTCAAGAGGGAACTTCAAAATGTCAGTTTATCTATTTCATGATTTATATCTCCAATCCAATGCTCAACCTCATAAATGTATACTTCTCACTCTAGAACTTTTTAGTTTTGAGCTAAGAAAATGAAAATTTCTTTCTTACAAGGCCCCAAAATGAGCTCCACTTTTTCCTAATGGATGTGGCAAACTACAAATACTAAAGGGAAAGAGACCTACAGCTGAATACATGGCAAAGAGAAGTCGCTACTACTGATGCTTAAAGGGTGTAGTAAACGATATATAGGCGATATACAACCAAGTATCCAAGATCTAAAGACTGTCATTGCAAGATATAGGAAATATACTTGCATTGTGTTTCATGAGAAGTCAACCTTTCAATCATATAAAATAGGAAAGATATCCTATGAAGCACCAAAGCATATAGTAGATCAGAAGAAAGCAATAACAAAATAGATCTCGTCATTTGGTCTCTCTTTGGTGGAGACCATTAAGGAATGTTCCAGATGAAATACAAAGGACATATGCCAGCAGATCCTTAGTGGTGATTGCTTCTTTGGAAAGAAGAGCAAGCATAGCCACTTGGGTAAAGTGGTCACTCGAATGGTCAAAAGTGAAGTTGCACTCTCTCGACAAAACTATTTATACTAAGTTTGGATGATGAGTTGGCCGTGGTAAATCAGTTAATGTTGATAAGAAAAAAACATTTGGCCTTGGTCACTTGATTGACAAGATGTGGTCTAAAAATTGGTTGAGTTCAATGGATGCGGATGCCACACCAACAAAGGATCTAAGAAAAAAAATGCCAAAGGTTGTAGAGAAAGAGTATGTATAGATCAAGAAGATGATCTTGGAGCACACTGTGCTAGGTATAGTATAGCTAGTTCTTCTTTTAGCTTCTTCTATAATATCTTGTTATCAAAGGATGATACAAAATCTGCACGCATCAATGACATTGATATAGAATGCTTCATGGCAATAACCGCTGGTGCTTGGGAGAAGCATGTGTGTTTTTCATGGATGAGTTGTAGGATCTTGGAGTACCGGGGATAGTTGATCTTGTATAGTTTATCATACAAGGTCCTTTGGCAGACAAGAAAATATCATGTTGGTCCTCTTTATGACAAAAGCACAAAGGGATCCCTTGTATGCTAGTTTGGCAGTCGTAATTACTTTCAAAAGTATATCATGGTATTAGTTCATCACCATCCCATGAACATCCGAAAAGGCACAGCCACTCAAGTCTTGTAGCCTTTCTTGGTTTGTTTCTTAAAAAGGCATTTTGGTCCTCTAATTTAAATTCCTATAAAGGTTGTGGAGCTCATTTACTTTGAGTCAAAGAAGGTAGACTTGGATGCGGCAATGGCGGACTAACGAAAGCCAATGGAGCCCAACTTGACTAAGGAGATGCTAGGAAATATATTGAATGATGGATGGGTGGTAGCACTATACTGAATGGGTTTCGCTCTACTCGAAAATTTCTATGGAAGGGTGTAAATGTAAATGTCATTGATACCCCCCATCAAACCTAGTATTTTGACACGTATTACAGTCACACTATGTTCTTTGAAGGTAAAAGTGCCAAAGAAGAGAGAGAGAGAGAGAGAGAGAGAGAGAGAGGGAGGGAGAGGATAAAGCAGCTAGTGGCTCAGAGACTGATGACTCTAAGAAGTATTCCATCACATCACAAGAAAAGGGAAGCCTATAAAAGTGGAAAAATAAGAGAAATTTAAACCTAGTAAGCCACCCAACGTCCCATTTAAAGGACAGGGAAGTGAAGAAGGTGGGGCAAGCAATGAGCCAGAAACTCAAAGCTTGAAGATTGATGTAAAGCATACTCCAGAGGAACTCTGTAATTAGGACCCTAATCCTCTAGAGTAGCCAGTATACCACCCTACTAGTCAGACCTTGGTGTTAGTCAAGATCCATTGAAGAGCTTGGTACCCAGGAATGTGGTAGTCAAGAGCTTTGAACTTCAATTTAAAAGAATATTGGAATAAAGCAATCTATTTTGGCCCTCATTAATATGTATGATCAAGTACTTTGTTTTTCATTTGTTTTGATGTCTTTACTCTTATTAGTGTGTATAGTAATTGTTTAAATTTAATTGATTTTATACTTAAGGGTGTATTTTAACACCAAGAACGTGTATATGTGCACCACTTTTCTAAGAGGATTGGTCATCTATTGATGTTCTTAAGAAATGATAGAAACTACAATTGATGTTCATGGAAATTTTTTGACTTGTATCATTATTGGTTAATCTTAATAATTATTTATTTAATCTTAAAAAAACATATCAAATATTTGGTTAATCTTTAAAACTCGGATTAGTACACTATTCATCATTAGCACAATATTCATCATAGGAAGTATTTTCATAATCTCAGCAACAAGTATTTAGTTTTCTCACTAAACTTTGGTTTTAAAAGTTATATTTAAAAGCTTCATTAGTAGTGTATTCGTAAATTTTGGACTTTTCCTTAGTCCAATTTTAAAATTGGACCTTACACAAGTCCAAATATTTTGAATAGTGTGTTTATAACAAAAAGAAATGTCTAAAGGGCCATCAATAAAGCTAGAGCATGGAAACATTGGAAAAACTAAGTATAATCCTAGTTATTACGCACCACTCAAACACATCTCAAATTACAAGAGAAAAATGATGGGGCAAGTAAGTAACACTCTAGAGATAGAAGCATAAAAATAAAGCTTACAACCCAAGGGAAGTAGGGAGACCTCTGTGGAGAGAAATTAACAGACTGCTGGTGTTTTTGTTAGCTTCATATTAGAGGGGGGACAAACCAGGGGGGCAGAGACTGGCCGCACAAGGCCATCACAGGGTCCACCATGTGGATGATTAGCCACAAGACGAGACCAACCTTGACAATGGAACCCCACCAAGTCAAGAAAAGCCTTGGCCATGTGTTGACAGCCCTTCCAAGTGATCTTGCCGATGATGAATACCATACCAAGAAACACACCATCATCCTTCCCCTGCAAATTCACTAATAGCCTCGTCACATTGCTCCATGCAAATCTTTGTAGACTCTTTCTTTGCAACAATATTCATAGCAACTTTCTTCATATCAGTGTCAATTTAATATAACATCAGTCATGCCCGAGGGCATAAGAGGCATTGGGCATGTGGTGGAAGCAAGTGACAGCTTGCTCTAATAATAAATGTGACAAAATGGAAGCAAGAAGGAAGCTAAAGGAGGAGGAAGGAAGCTAAATGCGTTAAAAGTAAATTTCAAAATAAAATATTTTTAAACTAACTACATGAATATTTCTTTATTTGCTTAGCAATGTTGTTTTAAAAAGAATTTAGATTTAATTATAGAGTTGGTTTAAAATTAAGCTTAACATCCATCGTTAAAGTTGCCCTCGCCATTGCTTGGATACCCAGATCGCTACCCTCACCTCGTACCATCGCTGCCACCGATGGCCATTGGAGAGAGAGAGAGAGAGAGAGAGAGAGAGAGAGAGAGAGAGAGAGAGAGAGAGAGGGGGGGGGGCGGGGGGGGAGGGAGGGGGAGAGGGAGGGGGAGAGGGAGAGAGAGAGAGAGAGAGAGAGAGAGAGAGAGAGAGAGAGAGAGAGAGAGAGAGAGAGAGAGAGAGGGAGCAGCCAAGGGATGGGAGAGGGGAGGGGAGGGGAGGAGGTGGTGATAGAGAGGAGGAGGGGGAGAGAGAGAGAAGGGATTACCTATGAGGAGGAGGAGGAGGATGCAAGTGAAGGAGAAGGAGGAGGATTTGAAAATTAGGAGAATGAGATTGAGAGAATGAGGAGGGAGTATGTCCCCCCATACATTGAAAAATGGGAAATTCCTTTTAATTAGTTGTGGAGAAGAGAACAGGGGTGAAAAGGAAGAGGGAAAGGGCATGATTACACTAAGGGATAAAGGGGGGAGGGAGGAGGGAGGAGTCTCAATTAAGAGGGACCACTTAAGACGGGGGCAAGATGGCACCTGCTAAAAGGAGAGGGGAAATAGGGACCATTTGAAGGGGGCCTTAAAGAAGAAGGCGTGTCCTAAAGGGGGAGGGGGAAGAGGGACCATTTATAATATTTTAGTTAGCACTAGGTATCACTCTATAGCTTAGTGGTAGGGCTCACACGCGAAAGATAACACCGTGGGTTCGAATCCCACCCTCTTGAATAATGTGCACTACTCTTAGACATAGCTTAAAATAAATTAATTAACCCAAATAGATAAATTAATCCATGGACAAACATAAGTTAATTAGCCTCCATGGTCCAAAACAAATAGGAATAAAATAAAGTTGAGCGAGTATGTCCCCTCATACATTGGTTAACTATAAGTGGCGTAACCTTCACTCCCTCCTTCATTCCACACCTCATTCTTCAATCCTCTTGGTTCTTTCTTCATCTTAGGCTGTTGCATGAATTGGCAAAATTTTTGAAATGATGCAACAGGTGAATTGTTTTCCAACCTATTGAATATGCAACAACTTCTAGCCTATTAAGATTTTATTTTATTTTTATCAAAGATGTCAATTCTCTCCCAACCTATTGTATATGCAACAACTTCAAGAAGATTGCTTTGGTTTTCATTTTTGAAACGTTTCAAGATTTCTCAAGAAACTCTCCCAGCTTATTGCGTACACAATAGGTTCAAGGAGGTTACTTTTGTTTGCACTTTTTGAAACTTTTCAAGCTTTCTCAAAAAAATCTCCCAACCTATGCATACACAACAACTTCAAGAAGCTTGCTTTTGTTTGCACTTTTTGAAACTTTTTAAGATTCTGCAACATCAAATCTCTCTCAAACTATTCCATACCCAAGTGCTTTGCTTAGCGCTTTATTAATATAATATATGTGTTAAGCTCCATCAGACATCTGGATCCATTATTTATGTATTTTATAAATGTTTAGTGTTAGCACCAGACATTTTTGAGGCGCAGAGTTCCCCAACTCCATGAAAGGCTCTGATGTCTTTCATGTCCCATTTAGTCAATAAAAACCCATTTCTACTCTCCCTTGTTTGTGGGATTACCTACAAAACGTGTGGTAGAGGTGAGATAGGGGAGGCGTTGATCTCCATCCCATGCTCTTCATGCCTCCATGTAGGCCCTTCATGTACAATTCATCTCCTAACATTTCCCTTAATTCTCTGGTATATCTCATTTCCTTTGAGGTCATGTTGCCCAATTAAATGCCATACTTTGCATACTGTTTGCATATTGGCTAATTCCGATGGTGGTTTTTTTGTCCATATTAATTAGTGTCTGTTCAAATCTCCTCCTAGATAGAGGCACCCTCATAACAAGGGTTTTGCAGTGATTATCATGGTTCTTCTATTATCTCATATTTTCTCATATCCATAATGCCACATAGGGTCGTCTCACCCCCCTTTTTAATCTCAGTTACTCTATGGTGTCTCATCATAGTGCCACATGTCTATATAATATTTGTATTCCCCATAGATTTTGTTCCTTATGGGGGTGTCATGTATCAATTACTTACATCCCTCTTTATATGTAATATTTCTACCCATTCAAAATTTATCCCAACACAATTGAAAGTGGGGACCCGGGGACCCCTAATGTTGCTCATACACACCTCCATTTTTCCAACATTTATTTCAATTATTGTTGATATCCTCAAGCTGCATGTGGGCTGACCACCCACATTTTCCAATGCAATCAGTAATGAGGTGGAAGGAGTTTCATTTTCTAATGCAATCAATGGACCCTTCTTCTCAAAGCCAATGGGCATGTAGCCACTTCCTTCTCCATCCCCAAGTACCAAACTTTCACCCTCTCCATTAAACGCCATCCAGGCGTATTTAGTACTCAGCTTGTAATACAAAAGTGATAAGAGTACATGCCCTTAATTGTAGAGATGGGCCACTTAGTCCTCCTCATGCCATTGCAAAAGACCTCCACAAGAGTCTAATAAACCACTCCCAAAATCGTGCTTGCAAATCTTTCTTGTAAACATATAGAGGTCCATAGCATGATGGTCCACCAACCCAATAATGAAGCCTTCACCATTACCTAGTTGTCCACTACCTACTAGTGCACTCTATGAATCAATTTACTCGTAAATTCAAGTCCAAAATGCTTGTATAACATCATCATATCTCCACAATATCAAGGATCATAATGCATTTCTTAGAGAATTATCATAAATAATCCAAGACCAAATGAGTCCTATACATCCCTATGCCATCCATTAAATAATTGTCATGGCCTTAATTTTAGCCCTCTAGTAAAAACATTACCAAGTAGATCCAACCTATTACGGGTAAGAGATGTCGAATCCAGTAAACTTAGACAGACATTTACTGCCTCATCGAGTCATCAATGTGTCTGCAAAATTAGGTGTATATAAACACATCAGAGAACGTAAATTAAAATATGTCAGTGCTCATTTGAGTTATACCCCCAGAAGGCAGGGGTTTCAAAGGGACTTGCCTCCAATGGAAATCTTTCTATAACCTTGGGGGGATAGTTCACTATAATGCTTAGACCAACTATGTCCCAAGGAAAATCATTGCGGAAGGAAGGGTACACGGTCTTGCCCCTCTTCTCAAACATAGAAAATTACAGTATAAGTGGGGGAATTTCTTCTCTATGAATGTACCACAAGGTGCAAGAAAATAATTCATAATCATCGCCACATTCTCTCACCTAGTTTCCATCATCCATATGGGGTATACCCAATAATCTCCTTAGTAAGCCCCTCATTCCATAGGATACAGGGAAGGCCCTTCATAATCAAAAGTGTCTCAAACTATATGCACACCCAATGATCACAAGGATCCCCAAGGCTCTGTATGTGTGTGTGTGTGTGTGTGTGTGTGTGTGTGTGTGTGTGTGTGTGTGTGTGTGTGTGTGTGTGTGTGTGTGTGTGTGTGTGTGTGTGTGTGTGTGTGTGTGTGTGTGTGTGTGTGTGTGTGTGTGTGTGTGTGTGTGTGTGTGTGCATGCGTACGTGTGTGTGTGCATGTGTGTGTGTACGTGTCTGTGTGTGTGTAGATTAAAAAGTCTCATCAATAATTGAGCCATACAATTAATTCCATCAATTGGATAAGAAGTAAAACGAGCGAAACATATAAGAAAAAAATGTTTGAGACATCCCAGTTGAAAAATGCAACAGATAGAGTTTGCAAAAATTTCAACCAAAATTACGAATTTTTAATAATATTGAGTTTAACAAACATAATATTGAAAAAAGATGTCGAATCCTCAAGTAGTCCAAGTTTTGAGGTTGGGGTCCACTTACCTACCACCATCGAAACAAACTAGGTGTTAGAATATCATAGTTATGTTTGGGTAGACAGGTAATGCATGTTTTCCCCATCTTGTTATCGCTTTACCTAGGAATAAAGACAACCATATGGATTCTTAGATAATTAAAAAAAGTTTAACTCGCAAGTGAAGTAAGGAGTGGATGAGTGCATGGGTTGAGAAGGCATTAGAGGAGGCATGGGATTAGTGGGCTTGCTTTGTGGGGTGGTTAAAAAGGGGAGATTTCATGGGGGGTACATAAAAGAATAATTCATAGTTGGGGAAGTATACATGTGTGTGTGTGTGTGTGTGGCCCACCCCCAACCTAGAGGGTAAGACCACATGGTGGGGAGTAAGCCCACCATATGGAACTTACTGCCCACAAAGCCCACAAAGCCATTCCTGCTGAGTCCTTCTCTTTCGTTTCATTAGGCTCACTTCACTCACTGACCTAGCATCTCATTTGCTACCCAATTGCTCCAAACACGTTCACCAGTTTCTCCATCCTCATCCTCAATTCACCGATGGCTCTAGACCCAATTGCCCTCCTGAACTCATGCGTCCTTGAGCATCTCGAAGGCCAAGCCAAGTATGGCCTTTGGAAATGGAAAATCAAGATGGTTCATTGAAGAAAATAATCTCTGGAGCATTGTCTCTGGAGTAGAGACGGACCCTAAAGGCCTTCTTACTAAAAATGCAAGTGTGTCGACCACTCCTGTTGAATCACAAATAGCAGATGCACCCAGCAACCCAATTGAGGTATGAGGTGGCACCGTGGCAAGAGCCCTAGCTCAATCTACACCCACAGTCACGGCTACGACTTCTACAATAGTCATCCTATGCACGAATGCAAGCCTGGCATTCCACACTAGGGAAAGACAAGCAAAGCTCATTATTTGTCTCACCCTGGGCAATTTGCTAGCTAGCCAAGTTCAAGATTTTTTCCCATCAAACCATTGTCTTGAATATTTATTCATGAGACTATTCTAGCATTTTATACTATTTTTGGACTATATCTAGAGCTTGAGACATTCTCATTCGTGATCACTAGAAAGCACTTTGATTTTTTCCCCAAACAATACCAATCATGATCAATATATTTCTCAATGACCTTGGGAGCCTAGGACTTTGTTAAGATTTCTTGCAAATGAATCAGAAAAATAAATAGTGTGCAAGATGAAGAATGAAGCATACAAGGGTTGTCAGCATGACAAAGCCCTAGTATGGCCACCCAACTAGGATTACACCACACACACACAAACTTAACCCACTAGCTAGGGTTAGGGGTGCATGCATGTGTGTGTGTGTGTGTGTGTGTGTGTGTGTGTCTGTGTGTCTGTGTGGTGTGAGGTGTGTGTGTGAGAGAGAGAGCTGCAGCCCTTGCTCCAGCCTTCCCATCAGCCCCCTAGCCCCCCCAAACCAGCCCATTTGCATCAGCTACCTGCTATGCCACATCAGAGCTCAAAAAACAACGTTTTGGAGCATTAACTACCTATTGTACAGCCTGCCATAGTTCTGTATAGTTTTCGTATAGGTGTACGGACGTGTACGGCCTGTCCCGCCCTGCTCAGGGTGCTCTACCAGCAGTTGATTCCTTGCTCTTGGGTCATTTTTATGCAGGGTTTTGCTCATGGACTGCATCAATACACTGGTTCTGAGGGCTCTCTGCTCCCCTTTCTCTCCTCTTGGGTTTCTGGGTCTAGTGTACTCTTTCCATCGCTAGAATCTCCCCTCTTTTTCTAAAAAATAGTTCATCTGGGAAATTTTACTGGTTTTTTTCTCCTTTTCTTCTACAAAACTTGTCTTTTCTTTTCTCTAAATCCCTTCATCTCTCTTTCCCCTTCTTCTCCTTGCAAAAGTTAGTAGAAGAGGAGATGGGGGAGGTATCAACTCTAGACGTGCAAGAACTAGTTTTTCCTCTATTATCACATTACAGGTACCTCCTTTTTGGGTTCCATCATCTTCCGAAGACATGGCTGAATACTCTTATGAAAAAACTTTTCAAAAGGATCAATCAATTCAATGCAAAAAGCAAAAGTAGGCTGAGGGTCAGCATGACCCAATGCATGATTCTGTTGAAGCGCAACTGGTTTATGATGTCATGCATGAAGGATTTGCAGACACAAGGAAAGAGTGGAAAGACTCTGTTCCCTCGGTTGGTCTCATGGTTGAAGTGGATGAAATTGTGGATCTAGTTAGAGAATATGCCAAAAATGCAGTTATTTTATTTTTCCCAGGTTGGATGCCACCTGCTGCAGAGGTAGGCAACTGGTTGACCCGCACATTGGCTGGCTCATTTGTTCAAAAGGTACACTATGCAACCAGAGGTTTTTTTAAGGTCATTATGGTAGATGAGATTCACAGGCAAATGCTTTTGGAACATTCGTCCCTCTTTTTTGGGTAGCAAATGGTGCACGTTTTGCCATGGTCTCCCACAAGGGATTTTCAGGCTTTGATCTTGACACCGATGTCCGGTCCGGGTTGAATTTGTAGACTTCCCGCAATGCATGGCTTCACTCTTGCCTAAAATTGTAGCGACTTTAGGCAAAGTGGTTTGCCCACCATGGCCTAATGGCAACTCAAATCGATTTTGCATTCTCTAGGATATTGATAATCCCACACCAGAGTCTTATTCAATCACGGTGAACAATGTTGACATGGGAAGTGCTTTTATAAATTGAAATGGGGATTATTTGCAGGGGCTTGCTTTGACTGTAAAAAATTTGGGCACATGGCTTCGTAGTGTCCAATGAGTCAGCATAAAATGCCTCTTGCCACTTTGCCTATTCAGATGCCAACTAAGGATGCTCCTACCTCTATTGGGAATAAAAATAGAGGTAATAGACAGTTTTTTGTGAATCAAGATAAAGGAAAAGCTCCAGTGGTTTCAAATGGGACTTCTTCTTCCCCTTCACTTCCTGTTATTGAACCCTCAGCAAAAGGACCGAAACCTCTAATGGATGGATGGCAAAGTCCAAGAAAAGTTATTCCTATTCGATGACCTCCACCCCCTCACACTTGGAATGGTGCATCTTCTAGTGGAAACTCTCCAGAGGTCAATTCAGGAATTGGGATCACATGGGCTGCAGTGACAACTAGCAAAACCCTCTTCCCTGAAGAAGAGGTTGCTGCTTTGCTGTCCACTCCTCAGGCAGATGTTTCTTCTCAGGGAAGAGGCCCTGACCCTAAGGTAGAAATGCAAGGTTGACATCTTGAAGGTTGCGGCTGTACATAATTGTTTTTCTCCTATAAATATCTATAAATATGACTGCTCATGTCAGATGCTTTACACTTAATGTTCAAGGGATCTGTGACAGTAGGAAATGGAAATCTGTGTGGCTGTATATCAATAGTTTCAGCCTGATATAGTGGCATTACAAGAACACAATCAACATGTCTATGTAGGAAAGACAGGTCATTATTGTGGATATGATATCTTCTATGCTGGGGAGCACTCTTTCTCAGGTGTAGTCTTTCTGATCAAGCATGAGCTTCAACCAGTTATTACTTTGAATGATAATCAAGACAGGTGGATTATTCTTCAATGCATCATTCAAGGTGAGGTGTTTGAATTTGCATCTGTCTATGCACCTCAATCTTCTCGGGATAGAACTACAATTTGGGATGCCATGCAACGATATTCATGGAGATATGCCTTTATATGTGGGGATTTCAATAATGCTCCGCAACACGGTGACAATTCATCAGAAAATACTCATATGCTAACCCCTGAAAGGCATGCATGGACTCAATTACTGATGCATCTTGCTTTGGTTGATCTTTGGAAGGAATTGCAGCCTTTGTCACCAAGATACACTTTCCAACATAATGCCCTTTCTTCTTACGAGGCACGTCTGGATCGTTGGTATAGTGTAGCCCCACAACAAAATGATGACTTTACATGCAAAATGTGGATTGATTATGCCTTTGTGCATTCAGATCATGTACCTTTATGGTTGAGGTTATCTTTTTATGATATGCCAGATGATAGACTGCCTCAAAGGCAACATCTGATTGTGAACAATAGCTATTTGTAGCATGTTGTTTTCAAGGCCATGGTTACTAAAGCATTTCACTCTCTGTCTTCTTAGAGCCACTTTGATATTGATAATGCATGGGATTCTTTTGTTTCCAAAATGCAAGTTGTAATTAGAGGTTATGGCAAGTCTTACACGAAGACTCTGAGGGAAACTGTTGCTCAAGCCAAATTGACTTGTCAAGACCTCACTAAACTCAGTCATCTTCATCCATTGTCCTTGCATGAGCAAACAACACTATGCCAAGCTAGACATTGTCTTATCAATGATCACAGGAAACTGGCTAAATGGGAGACTAGAGCAAGACGAAGAGCTTTTACAGATAAAGGCTGCTCTTCCAAACAATTTTTTAAAAGCTTGCATTAGAAGAGATTAAAAACAAACATTTGCAGGGTGCTTCTATCTGATGATTCATGGACTACATCATGGTCACAACTTGCTTCTATTTGTGTACATCATTTCTCTTAGCAGTTTAGTTCTGCAAATCCTCCCTCATAGCAGGTTTTGTCTATAAGAAATATACTTTTACAACATGTTTCTCCTATTATTTCCACTACTCAAGCTTTGGAATTGGAGGAACCCTTTACTAAGAGGGAATTGTCAGATGCAATCAAATCCTATGGTAGATGGAAATCTCCAGGATGGGATGGTCTTACAGTTGAGTTTTTTCTAGAATATCAGCCTCTTTTGAAGCATACATTGCTGCATATGGTGAACTCTGCTTGGCGAAATCAGAAAATGCCAAACACATGGAAGAAAGGTCTTGTTAAAGTCCTTCCAAAAAAGAAAATTTGTGAATCTTTGGCTGATTGGAGACCTATCACACTTATGCCAGTCATTTACAAAGTTACTACCAAAATGATTGTTGATCGGCTAAAAGGTTATTTACATGATGGGTTGCATCCTGTGCAATATGGTTTTGTTCCTCGTAGGCATATCATAGATAACATTGCTAATGCTTATGTTGGAATAGAATATGCCAAATATATGCAGTAGGATGTTTTGCTATTACAAGTTGATATTGCTAAAGCTTTTGATACTATTAAGTGGGACTTTATTTCATCCACTATGTAGGCCTTGGGATTTGGCACAAAAATGCAGCAAGTTATCAATTGGCTATATCAAGATAGTAAAGCTGCCTGCATACTTTCAGGGGATATTTCTACAACCTAGACTCTTGGTTGTTCTGTTCAGCAAGAATGTCACCTCAGTGCTTTACTTTTTGCCATAGCCACTCATCCAATGCTTTTGGACAACCTCTTGGACACTGGCATGTTGCACGGATTGGAAATTCCTGGCAGCCATAGCATGATCACTCAAGCATATGCTGATGATTCTTTCTTTACCCTGAGAAATACTTGAAGCAATCTCTCCATGATTATGCAGGCTCTTTCTACATATGGTTTGGCTGATGGTCTTTGTGTCAATTTTAAGAAATTAAAATTATTGCCGTTGCATGCTAAAGACTGGCATAGTCTTTTGTGGCCTGGGGAAATTGTTTCAACTTCTCAATTGATTCAACATCTTGGCTATCCTCTAGGTTGGGGGCTCACTCGTTCTCAACAAACTGATTGGGTTCTCACAAAGTTGAGGGCGAAACTTGAATATTGGTAGCTTGCAACTTGGCCATTACATGTTTGTTTGCGAATAACGCAATCCATTTTAATAGCATCCATACAATTCTATCTGCCTCTCATCATGTCCACTAAGGCAGATCTGGTTTCCTTTATGTCTACTATCATGGAGATTTTTTGGTGTTCAAAAAATGGCAAGAAAAGTCTCAGATTACTCTCTATGCATTGTCTCTGCTCTCCAAAGATGCACAGGGTTCTGAACTCAATATTCAAATGCATATACTTGCTCACAAGGGGAAAATGATGTTGCAGTTTATGCAAGGGGTTCAGCCTTGGGCTTTCATGATCCGCTCTCTTTTGTTGCATATTGATACTTCTGCTTTTGGGCATTGGCAGCCTACATAGTGGGATTTCCTATTTGGCTCTATTCAAGGCAAGATCAAAGGCTGCCCTTTTGTCTCTCGTTTGCTTCTTGATTGGAAGCATATTTTATCCCACTTGGAATGGAATGGCAGAGATTCTTTGTCAGAAAATTCCTTGAGGGCTGAGAATATTTATTGGTCCAAAGTATTCCACCCTCCTTTGGTTATACAAAAACCCAGGCATTCTTTTTTTCTATCTTTCAAAGGCATTTCTTTTGTGGCGGATGTACTTCAGGATGATGGCACTCTTTTATCTTTTTCTATGGCTACTAGCAAATATGGTTTGGGAGCTCATTACCGTCCTTTATGGCATCAAATTTCAAAAATGCTTCAACCGTTCTTGCCGGTACCTCATTTGGAACTTTAAGATAGGCTTGAGGATTGGATTCTAGATTCTTCTTCCTCTTCAGCCCATCCTTTGAAGCTCTCACATATCACAGTGCCTTCTTTCTATAAAGTGTTATTACTTCCGCCTTGGATTTCTGACAGAGTAAATTCTGTTTGGCATATGGATCACCCACTAAAGTGGTGGAGAAAGCGACTGCATCTCCTTTGGCATTATAAAGTCCCTCTTCGACAATAGCTTTTCCTTTGGTGAATCCTACTTAGCATTTTTCCATCTGGGCAGTTACTCGTGCATAGACATATTGCTCTGGCTGCTTGTGCCACAGATCTCTACATTCTGCTGAATCTGTGCTTCACATCTTCTGGCACTGTCCACACACTTATGATTTCCTCGCTCTCATTTGACAGGGGCTTCGAGCGAGATTTCCTACTGTTACTTTTGGCAGGTTCTTCTGGTTATTTGGTTTTCATCCAGCTAGACAGGGTTTTGATTTATTTTTGTTTGGGTGCGTTATTGGGCACTGTGGACTCTATGGATGGACAAAAATCATAGAGTTTTTGGTGATCCTACTTTTCCATCCTTTCTTTTTTTCAAACGATCTCCGTGGCAATCGTTATATGATTGCTTTTAGACTCATTTAATTGATCATGATGTATATACAGCTTATACTGAGATTTTCAGTTGAGTAGTAGTTACTCCATTTTTGAAGTAACTATGAATGTAATTATTTTACAGCAATAAAATATTTCTTCACACACAAAAAAAAAGTGTGTGTGTGTGTATGTAGAGGTCATATCATCTATCGAGAGGGAGCTTTCTTGCATGCATATTGCTAGGTAGACATTGAGTAGAAAATGGTTGGATATGGCTCATGTAGTGCATGATTGGAGAGTGTATACAAGTTGCAATTTCATGATTAAAAAATTCAAATTAAATTGGTAGTGTTCTTTCTTTCCACTCATTTCCTTCACTAGTGGTTGTGCCTATCTTGATAAAGGGGCCACTTACTTTGGGATGAATACCATCTCATCACTATGGCCCACCACACATGGACATATGTGGATCACCAAAGTCAATTACTATTCTAGTTCATCTTCTTCAATGCCTGGTGCCTAATGTCCATGGAGTTCTATTGAGAAGGCCCGTGGAACTACATGGACGTAGCGGGCTCAACAAGCATCTTCCCTTTGTCATTCATCAAGAACACAAGAAATACTCCTCGATATCTAAAGAATACTTGAAAGAGGTTCTTAATACACACTAATGATTAAGTGCCTTTGGAATTTCTTTGTTGAAGGCATCTTTTGAGGGTGTGGTGATGTGGGTAGATTTACTCAAGAAAATTATTGCAGAGTTTCCTTCCAAAACATTGCTGAAGGGAGCTCTTAATTTCATCCAAGCAAGCTTAACCTTGAGAAACCAATCCTATGAGCTAATAAGAAGGCTAGGGACATGTATGGTTAACCATAACACCACAAGTCTCAACATTTTGAGATATCCCCAGTGGGGAAAGATTGCCATAGCTTCATTAAATGGAATCATGTGATTATATGTCGAGGCAATGAACGAAGAGTTGAGGAAATAATCTCACAAAGCTAAGTTTTACACTCATCAATCACTCTTGATGAGACAAGATGGATATCTCCTCTTTTGATCCAATTTTTTGATGACTATTTCCTTCCCTTTTTCTGCTTGCATGGCTTTCCTCTTCTTCTATTTAGCATATTCAAACTCTCTTAAGGTGACATTATAGTGGCATCCCCAACAACAACGAGAGCAATCTGAAGTGATGGAGGAAGTGGAGCATCAAACACCTAAGGTTCCTTTTTTTTTTCAAAGAAGACCTAAGGTTCCTTGACAGTGAGGTCTACAATCAAGGGCTTTCATCCCATGTGTTTTCATTCCCACCCCTGTAAGGTCAATGTGTTTGGTGATTTTATTAATGCACAGCATGACTGCCTTTGAAACTTGGGAGCTGCTTTGAACAACGTATGAAGAACATAACATTGGTAGTATCTTGATGCTCCAACAAACTCTCAGCAATTTGAATCTAAAGGAGGGTGAGCTTGTAGGTCTGCACCTTGAAAAACTTGACCCTCGCCCGCTAACTCAAAGTTGCAGGGACCCCTATCTTCGGGTCTCAATTAGCCTTCACGATCCTCAACAGTATGCCGCCATATTTTGACCCTCTTGTCATGATACTTGAAGGCAGAGCTGAAGACCTCAATGTCTCCTATGTCAACACTCGCCTCCCTCAGGAAGAAGCATGATGAAAATTCTCCCTTGACCCTGCAAAACACGCTCTCTTTGCAAGTCCTCTTCTACCTGCTTCCATTGCCAAGAAGCCCTTCCACTCCTCTCCCAAGCTAGAGCCTAGAACTCCCTCCTCCTGACCACACCATACTAGCTCGCAAAAGCACCAGAGAGTTCAAGCAAAGAGCCGAACCCATCTACTATTACTGCAACAACCCCGGCCATGTTGCTCATGATTGTCCCAAAAGAGCTGAGGATCTCAAGATGCGAGAACAACTATGAGCTCATCTTGCCCACACAGCAAATACCACATCACCCAAAGCTCTCATAGCCCTGCCAAGCTGATACACCTTCCCCCACAAATGTGGAATTTGCTCTTGCATTCAATGGAATGCATATCCCTAAGGACGACATCGCTGGTACCTCGATTTTGGCACCAGTTTACATATGAGCTTCGACTATCATGGATTCTCCTCCTATCAAGATCTGCCTGAAGCAAAGAACATTGTCATTGGTGACAATGGATCCATCAGTGTCATGGGAACCAGCTCTATCAACATTCAACTTGCCAACGATGAACTCAGAGTCATTTATGAGGTACTCCATGTCCCCAAGTTAGCAAAAAATCTTATGTCTATCAATGTACTTGACAATCATGGATTAGAAAAATGGGCTCTACACTGTGCTCCACAATGGAAACCTCTACGCTAGCAGCACACGCCATAGTGGCATGTATCGCCTTGATGCAGTCACTGCCTATCCTCCCTCCAACCACACCACCCTCACTGTTGTGACTAAAGCACGACATGACACTCTTTGGCACCGTCGCTTTGGGCACATCAGTACTCAAAAACTTGACCTCATGGCTTCTCACAACCTTGCTGAAGGCTTCACCTACAACAAGGCTGTTGATTTCAACCTATGTATCGGATGCATCTATGGAAAGCAACATAAAGAATCCTTTCAACGACACCACAAAAATCGAGCACCTGGAATCCTCGACCTCATACATAGCGATGTTTGTGGACCATTTCAAACAACATCAATCAGTGGATCCAGGAACTACGTTACTTTCATTGATGTTCATCTTCATCTATTTTATCTTGCACAAATCCGAAGTTTTTGGGAAATTTCAAGAATTCAAAATCTACATTGAAAATCAAACGAGAAAGACCATCAAGCGACTCCGATCGAATAACAGTGGTGAATGCAAAAATAACCTAATCTTAATCTTCCAAGTTACTTGTGAATTCCAAATAGGAAAGAACTTTCTAAACACTGTTTGCAGACATCAGTTCCCCATAGAAGTAGTAATGGCCCAAACAATTCATCGATTGCAAGGGCTTTCCAACCATCAACAAATTGGCATTCAACCCTACTAGCATAAAAACACATGGCCTTGCTTACACTGAATTGTCACGAGTGCGAGATCCATCTAACTTCTACATATTACAACCTTTGCAAATAAAGCACATCAAAGTGGACATGTGCATTCTCTAATAAATTGAATGTTTAAAGACAACACGTACATGGAAATTCAACTACATTAACCTCACCGAGCAATAACCTTCCAAACCAATCTTATAATCCTTAAACACAAGAACATTCCAAAAAAACAAGACATACTTTGCAACGACAACATTCTTGCATCACATATATTTTGCCTACAAGAAACACACTAAAAATCTTCTCATAACCCTCACATTCTAAATTTCCAAACACATCATAGATTCAATGGGCGTTGGGATTTTAACTTACTATAGAATTTTCCATGAGGGTCTCCAATGCTTATTAACAAATTTCTAGCCTCATTCCTCTAAAAAACATAGCTATAATTAAAATTTCGGAGACACCAACCATAAAAACGAATACTCTAATTCATTCACTCAACAACATACTAAACAATTTGGACACAAAGATTCTCACATATATCTTGGGAGACTTCAACATTGACTACAATATGAAAACAAGTAACATGGACAAACTACTCATGTTCATGGAATGCTACAACATGAAACAACTCGTTTGCACATGCACTACAATTTATAACTCTACCTTGGATCATATTTGGACAAAAACATTGAGAATCGACTTATAGGAACACAATATGCATATTGGTTAGACCATTCAATAATATATATAGTGCTTTCATGACTAGACAGGCCCGTTGATGAATGCTATTCACCTTGTTTATGGAGATCATTCTTTAAAGCTTTTATCTTTAGGCAAAAACTACCTGTTAATAGCTCACACATGAAAAAAATTGTTCTAAGAATTAGCTACATGATCTAATTATCATGCTGATCTAGAAGGAAAAAGGGAATGCCATTCTTCAGAAAGAGAACCAAGAAGGCAACATTTGGCAGAAAGTACTCTACAAATCCCTCAAACTTGATGCAAAATATAGGTTTAAATGAGGAGATTTTCAAGTTACAAAGAAAAATACTATACATGAAAGATACAACAATGGGTGCATGCCTATCCAAAGGAAATTAATGAATTGGCTATAATGAATGGGCATTGGTAACATCAAGTAAGAGCTTGAAGGACTATTTCAGAGCTCATCTCTATCCATGATGAATTGTTATGGGAGAAGTGGTCACCAATAGAATTCTAGAACTTGCTACACATCATCCCAAGTTTGGTTCGGTTAGATTGAATATACCATATGAGACAATGCATAAAGTTGTGGAATTCAAGGAGTGTCAAGGATACTGATGAGATAGTTTGTGCTTTGGAGCAACAAAGAAAGTAAGAGTAGCTATTAGGAGGCAGTGTGTATGTGCACTCTTATTTTGGGATGCATTGCAGGATAAATTTGGCTAGTGAGAGCATGAATAAATCAGTTTTCCTGAGCAATTCACGATTATTATTATTTTTTCCCTATCTACAGGGGACTTTTGCCTTTACATCCCTTCCTCCCAAGCTAGCCCAATGGTGGTGGGTGTTATGTGTAAAGTTGTCTAAAGTGGGTATGATCTCTAAAGTTGGCATTTAAATAAAGGCCTTGCAAATATCTTCGCTTCCTTCTTTATGTTGTGCCAATTCTCCGTGTGCATGGTTTTTGAGTTGGATTCATAGCAAATCTCACCAATTGCTTTGCTCTATTTTTAATTCAAGATCAACCAACTTGAAAGAGGCTTTTCTTGATCTCCTTAAAAGAGGCTTTTCCTATTGGTTCCCCTCTTACAATTTGTGGTAGATCTACCATTCGTCATTCTTGGAGTTATGTGCTCTATTTTTTGATCGATGTTGGATGCCTTCCAATGGAAAGGATGCTTTAAATACCTCAAAGATGGCAACATCTACATCTCAATTGTGGTATACCTCTTTCGAAGTCTTCTCTTGCCACTTTAGCCCCGTCATTTTTTGTACCTTTGAAGAGCATTTTGTCAATTCAATGCATCTATTGTCATTTTTTAATGGAACAATTTCATTCTTCTCAGGTATGCGAACCCTTTCCCCACAAATTTGTATCTGGCTATAGAACATGATGGATTGGATTTTTATGCATCCCATTTTCTTCTATGGATGTGCCTGTTTGATATAATGTTGGTGGTGCACCAAGCTATGCCAATCAACACCTATGTGTTAGACTAGAAAAGATGTAGTGGCTCTTGATTACATCAATCTTGCAAAGTGTTCTCAAGGCCCCTAAGCATCAAATCCTACAAGCTTGTTTCTATCCACTATTCCAACATGCCTTTTGAGTATTTAGGGAGATTATTCCTTTCCTCTGCAAGAATTGAGGTTTCCATTTTTGCATTGGGATGCTCCTCGCCATGCAAGATGAGGAGTCCTACTTGGAAGCACCAATTCCTCACATGGGTTGTGAAACACAAGGCAAATTTTTTCTACTTGTGAGACTTATGGGAACTTAGCAAGCGAGTGTAGCATAATCAAAGATACAATCCTTGAGATAACAACATTCATGTGTCCGATTACAAGCAACAAGAAAGAAACTATAGATTTTTCAAGAGTTTTGACCAGTACCTATACATGTGTTTGGAGCGTTGACTTCTAGACCATCCACCAACGAAACCGGAGGACTTGCCAGGGGATGGGACAATAAGATGAGTGTCCCACATGAAATTTTGTCTAGGCTACCATGTGTGGGTCGCCATTTGTCATATGGGCCTATTTGTGGGGGATTGTCTCAACTCTTTGAAAGACATCGACCAGCGGGCAGCTCTGGCAGTCTGGGTGTTGACGGTGGCTATTGGTGTTTATTACATGAAGGAAATAGAGGGCTATCTTGCAGTGAATCTCCAAGCCGTTGGATTCCAATGCTTCCTCTCTAGCTTCCTACTTTCATCGTGTTTTTTCCCGCATCGCCTATCCTCAATGCCCACCATGTGGAGTCTTCCTAGTGTGCCATGTGTCTTAAAGTGACCTTTCATTAAACCCCTCTCAAGGGTACTCCAATTGCATCTTACAATAAATGCCTGGGCTTATGAACACTCCTCCCAAAAACAACGAGATGGGATGTCTGATCAAGTTTTGTCTTCTAGGAACCAATATTTTTTGGACCCACAAAACCGACATGAGAAAAATCCATGGTCATAAGAAAGTGTGCCACTCGTAGATTGCCCCGCCCAATGTATAAGTGTAACATACTGAGATCTTATGCTGATGTAATGTTGAGCTCTCCATTCATGCAATATAAAGCATAAAAAATTTCAACCCCCCCAAAAAAAAGTGTGGTGTTTTTAAAAAAAAAACTTTGGGCGTCACTTTCAGGTGGCATGGAAAGCCAACGTTCAACGGTCCAAAAATGCAAAATTCAACGAACCCATCTCTGCTTTATCAATGTCTGTTACAAAATCTTCGCCATAGACTGCTCAGCGAATGTATTTCAACTAATCCATCTCTGCTTTATCAATGTCTTCTACAAAATCTTCGCCATAGACTGCTCAGCGCTTGCTTTGGCATCTGTACCCCATCTCTGCAGCACTTCCACCCTTTTCACAAAGAAGATTATCACGCCTTACATGAAAGAAATCACGTATATTTGCATGGCTGCTGCTTTGCCAAGCACTGCGCAGGAGATATGAAAGAATTGCAGTAGATTGATGCGCTCTGAAACCAGATGCAATCTGCTTTGTATAGAGGAGAGCTGCATTTTTTTTCCTCTTCAATCCGAGGAGAATTGTTCTAGCCCGCCAAGTAAACCTACGCTAGGAGATGCGCATTATACATTGCCTCACAGCGTGGACTGTGCTGCTGCAACTTGACCTCCTTGTCGGCATCAATCTTTACGTAAGCATTTGTTCTAATAATTTGCGGAAGAAGTAACGACGAAATTTGCGTTTCTTCCTTGTAATTGAGGCTCAACTGAAGCATTCTTTGAAAAACGCGTCTCAGTCTGTCATTGCTTCTCTTTCTCGAATAGCAATCATTGAGAAACACTCCTTATTGCAATTTTAACGAAGTTAACCGTTGGATGCCCTTCAGCTTGCAATTTTATACACACTTTATGCAGTGTCTAATTAGTGCATTGCAGATGTTAGAGGGATTCTTGCAGCCAAAGGAGTACATTGAGTCAGCTCCGAGGCATCTAGCTGAAAGTAAGGCCCAGAAGAATTGAATCAACTCTTGAACTACCAAAAATTTGCATCTCTGTTTGCCTTTCGTCAGAATTCGCATTATCCTCCCATCGTGAATAGAAACTGTAATGTATGCTTCTAGTTCTCCTGAACGTGATAACCCAGTCTTATATCTGACCAGCGGATTTGTGCCACCCTGTCAAGACCTTTCCTTTGAGATTCAGCACCCAGACGCTCAGCCCCAAGGTTATAGTCATAGGCTAATGCTCTCATGCATAACAAAGCCTCTAGCAGGCAGGGAATCTACCCATCTTTGTAACAAAGTTTCCATGGTGATGCCCTTACACATGATGCCCATATGCCAAGTCAATAGAACTGGCTTTCGTTCCATGTCAATCTGCAGTCAAAATCAATGGAGCAGTACACGGGTGGCATGGTCGATGTCCAGCCTGTGTGGATGATGTAAACAACTGACTTGGAGATTATGGCTTTGGAAGGGGAGGCCATGGTCAGTTCAATAGAGTCCCGTTTATTGCAAGGGGCATACACATCACCTCCTTTTTATGTATCCTTGCCTGAGAGGAAAGTGCATTCTATTAGGTTCTGCACACACACTGCAATATCTTGTTAGATAATGATAGTTTCTGTATGTCCTGATTTTAGTCTATTGGGTTACAAAAATTTCTCCTCAAATGCTGAAGGAATTATGTACTTGCAGCTGGAGCGACACTAGATGTGTATTTTACAAAATGGAACTCGATGCATTGTTGGCTTAAACAACAAATATCCTTTAATTCCTCCTTATACTCATGGTATCCCACCATCTGGAGTCCCTGTACTGTGTCTTGTGGAGGAGGAATTCAGGTGCTTACTTCCATCTCGTTTATGCCATGCTGAAAACCTATCCACATTGTTTTTGTACGTTCCCCTTTTAAGATTCAATTTATGTGCACCTTTGACATCTCCCTATACGTCTTAGTGGAGCAATTTCGTTCCTTATCTTTGTTACAGAATGCAAGTGTTGACTGCTTTGATAACAACTTCACAAAGGCTGACATTTCAAACTGTCTCCATCTGGCAGTCCCTGAGATTTTGCAGGTAAGAGTTTTGCAATTTGCAATCTGCTTCGTTGTTTCATTCATGCATAGTGATAATGGTTCATAATTGTCACTGCTTCCCTTGGAAGTAGACATACTTGCTTGAAACGTTTGATAAAAAAATCAAACTCACCTGCTTCAATCAAAGGTCATGTTTGAAATCACCAAATGTTTGACGCTTTCAACGTTTGGAAACACCTCTGTATGTATTCATTTTCATTATTGCGATGCTATTCGTTCTCATTTTCATTATTGCAACACTATTTGTTCTCATTTTTGCGAGGCTAATGTAATTCAGGGTTCCTTGTATTTCCCCCTCATTGAAGCCAATTAAGAAACCAATTCTAACTTGCATATTGATAATGAAAATGGAAAATTACTTTAAAAGTAGAAACAAGGAAAATAACAGAATGTGGAAATAACAGAATTTTTTTGAACACTTAACCAATCAAGATGGACCCACTGAAGTGATTAGTTCATTCTCAAATGTTTGCTCATGTTTGAAATCTTCTGACGATTCAAACACTTGGAAACAACTATCTGTATGCAGTTCAGTCTCATAAAAGCTAGGCTATTTAATTGAGGGCTGCTTGCATACCTCCCCATCGAAGCCAATTAGGCACAAAGAAACAAATTCTGACTTGCATATTGGTAATGAAAGTGGAAAGCTATTTTTGAAAGTGGAGACAAGGAAAACAACAGAATGTGAAAATAGCATAAAATTTTTGGACACTAGATCAATGAAGAGTGGATCCCCTTCAGAATCCTCAGTACGATTCTTGTGTGTGTGTGTATACATACATACGTACATGCATATACATCTACATCTGTCTGTGTGTGTGCATACATACATACGTACATACATATACATATACATCTGTGTGCGCGTGCGCACCACGCATGTGCACATGGGCGTGTGTGTGTGTGTGAGTGTGTGTCTCATTATCATCATCATTGGGATGTTGTACACTGCAGACCTGCAACGAATTCCCGTGCTTGACATATAAAGTCCATGCTCTTCCATGGAGTGAATGCAATCAGGCCTGTGGAAAGGGTTATCAGACAAGGTGCAGATAGAAACTCTTAAATTTATTGGAGAATAAGAAAGTCATCTTTAAATATTTTCATCATGATGTTTTGACAGAGACAATCAAAACATGTGTTTAGTACTTTCCATTGGGATGCATAAGCATTTATGTTTCTTCCAGAGATGGTCCCCCTCCCCCCTTGAAAAAAGAACTGATACATGAGTATAAACTCAAGGGCTCAATACACCATGCAAAGCATGAAAAAGCCAAGGTGGTTGAAAATGCTAAAACAAACCAGATGGGGACTCTGAGAAGAAAGGCTTCCAGAATATTTGCATGACAGACCTTATAGAAATTGCAAATGGGAAATTTTCAAATATTCCTTTCTTATATTGGTATTCTCTTTGGACAGAAACCTGATATGCATTGACAGCCTTGGAAACACTGCACAGTCTAGCAAGTGTGGAATAAAAGATGGTTTGACAGAGAAGCAATCATGCAATATACAACCTTGTAGCTCATCATACTGGCGTGTTTCAAGCTGGAGTCATTGTAATATGTCATGCGGTGGTGGAAAGAGAGAAAGAAATGCATCATGTGTATCCAATGATCCCACGAACCTTAGTCCTTGTCTAACACCACCACCTGTAACAGAGAGAATCTGCAATTCACAGGTGATTATTTTCTGACTCTTTTGGAACACATGATAAGTACTTTTCCTTGTCCTTTGGTTCCAACGGAAATAAATTTCCTTGTCGTTTGATTCCAATGGAAATAAATTCACTGAAAACTTATGTATGATCCCTATGATCAAAAGAATTAGGAGCTATAATATTTAAAATGTACTCAGAATGTCCTTGTCGTTTTTCTTCTTTTTTTTGAGTAATTCTACATGCATAGTGCATCATTCTGATCCCTCTCAAAATCTTTTTCAGCCAATTTGGGGGTTTTTTACCCTTTTTCCCTTTTTTTAACCCTCTGTTACTTTGCCATTGAATGAAGATTGTACAATGTGTGGAGAGATTTGGTTTCCTTTTGTCCTTTCAAAAAGGAAAAGAGAGAATTCACATGACGACCACTCCCCTAAGGCCTTTTCATTTTTTTAAAAAGCATAATGGTAGTGGAGAGTGTGCCGATGAGCCACCTACTACTGTCACAGCATATTTGCATTTGCTCCACTCATAGACTCACCTTTACTGCTTGCTATCAAGGTGCCACATTTGTATTTGCTCCACTCATGGACTCACCTTTACTGCTCACTATCAAGGTGCCGCACATGATTTCCATATCTGGCCACCTGCCACTGCCCTTCCAAGTGTAGCTCTATTGCCACTGCTTCAAGGGAGTCACCGATGCTTGAGCAGCCCCAATCACAAGGGAGTGTGCCCCCATCACAGACACACAAGTGTACACGAGATGGAGGTGTGGAAGCAGGAATGGAGGTGTGGAAGCAGAAGCAGACCTAATGACATGCCAATGAGTGGAAGGAGAGATGGTGGTGTGGATGTAAACCCAATGTGGAGAGTGGAACATGGAAGTTCAGCGAAAGCAACAAACCAACTTAGTGGCAAAAGTAGAACCTGTAGCAGAGGCAGCTGCAGAATCAAACATGGAGTGACAGATCTAAAACCATTACGATGACCACCATACAGCCATGAGGCCAACCACCCTGAGGAGGGGTATCATGCAGTTGCAAGGCCAACCACTCTGAGGAGGGGTATAATGGCACCGATGAGAAGCTTGCAGTCCAATGATTCCATCATTCATCTTCTTGTCCCTTTGATGGGCAACATCCACACGGTCCTACAAGACCTACATCTTCAAGACCTGTGCTTGCAAGAAGCTTTGTGAGTAGTGCTCTTACAGACTTCTAAGGCAGCATCCCACATTGCCATGCCTACTGTCATCTTGTGCACTCTGTGGTGGCATCTGACATTCCCATGTCCAATTCCAGTGCTCCACCCTCTACTATGGTTGCACCTATTGAGCTTGCCACCCAGCCACCGATCACTATTTCCATGAACACTATGGAGATTGGTAGTGTTGATAGTGACATTTACTGTTGCTGCTGACGATACTGAGAAAGACAAGAATTAGCAGACTGATGAGATTTGATCCACTATGCCTATGCCCATCACGTCACCATGCTTGGGTTTGGGAGTACTTTGACTCTTGGATCTTTATGCTTGTGCGTGTTGCCTTTATTTCCAATTATTCTTGTACCTCCACCACAATATCCGATATTGAGTGGGAGCTACTACCCACCAATAATGTAAAAACTCCTTATCTTTCCAGCAGCATGCTAATGCTTTAACATGCATAATTGGATGGAACTTATGTCAAACAATTTATTGCACTGGAGTTTCTCACCCAGTTCAACTCAAGAGAACTCAAAGGACCCGAGAAAGAGAGAGAGAGAGAGAAAGAAAGAAAGAAAGAAAGAAAGTGTATTATTGTCCACTAAAGACCAAAATGGGCCCATGGGACATCAAGAACTCTGCATACAAGATAGCACAAAATCAACGTGCCACAAAGAAGAGGCATCGTCGAATATCATCTAAGTGCTACGCAATACAATGCAAGTGAAAGTACATAATGTCAAATCTGAGCCTAAATACAAAGTAAACTAGATGCAAGGAAACCGCCCTTGGGTGCAAAATGGGGGGATGAGTACAATATGCCAATGCAAAGATACAAGTCCAGGTGTCACGGAGTCTGAGAACCAAAATAATACTGGAAATCCTATCCATCGACTCTGCATCCTGCTATGAGAGTACAAATCTGAGCAAAGGTGAGGTGAGCGGCTGGTGGGGCGAGATCTCCATGAGTAAGTCTCCTCCGAAAAGCTGCCATCATCCTGGATCGTCTGGAGATGAAGCGGCGAGTACGTCCCCTATGTAACAAGATCCTGCGGTGTCTACAAACCATCTCATATGTACATCCACAGGGTGGAGGCATGTGTCCTGTGTGAGCTCTAACCTCCTCGTGCTCCTCCTAGTCTCTGTCCTCTGGTATAGCGTGTGCCTGAGCTCTATCAAGCTGGGCTCTATCACGCTCCGGTCTGTGCTGATGGTCTCTGAGGTAGTCTCGTCGAAGCATAGTGGCCTCCCTGACATAAAGAGCTAGGCAATGCTGATCCTCATAGTCCATCACTCGTGAGAGAGGTCCAAAGCCATCCGTGAAGAGACAGTGGAATCTACCTCTGAGCTCATAATATAGCGGGCATCTGCAAATGAAGTGCTCCTCTGACTCCACCTCTCCCATGGTGCAACAAGGGCAGATCCTGGTCTCTCGGCCTGGTCGCGGTCCTCCATGCGTCGCATCCTACCAGTCTCTATCTCGAGCTGATGCGAAGAGACTCTAAGCTGGCCAAGGGCAATCCTCAGTGAGTGGGACATGTGGATACCTGTATAGCCTGGTGGAATGACAAATCCATCCTCTGAGATCCGAAGGAAGTGGTCACGATATGTGGCCATCTTCGTCGGAAGCTGCGTGGGATAAATCCAAGTGCGATACGTATGAAGCTGCAGCAAGTCTGCTCTCGTGACCTGGCTAAGCTCGTGGCGAGTCAACTCGAGATGAGGGGCATCTATGCTGTATCGGAAGGGAGGCAGTCTATCCATGTCTAGTCCAAGAGATGTGAGCCACCTAGTGAGTCTGAAGTACCAGCAGTATCGGGCCCCAGATCGTGCCAACTCCATAGAAGATGCAAGTGCTAACCATGGCAACCGAGCTCTGCCTGCTGCTGAGTCTCCAAACTCCCTAACCCTGTGCAAATACATGACCGACTGAAACGTTGCATCCAATGCAAGGGGAGTAGCTCCAAACTCTGCTAGTATGATCTCATGCGGAACTGTAGCCTTGGCCCTAATGAGCCGAGAGAACATGATGATCTGTAACCTCTCTACTCGTCTCCGATCTGCAGCGCCGAGGTCTCCTGCCCAGAAAGGAGCTGCATACATCGCAGCTAGTCTCACCAATGTATCAAAAAGCAAGGATTTCGTATCGGGATGCTGAAAGTGGGACTGAAAACATTGACGCTCAAGATGAGCCAACGAAGCATACCCTTTACTAATCCTATCTCGTGCTGCATATGTCATGGTGAAGACCGGTCCCCTGAAAACTGCCCCCAAATAAGTGTACTCTCTAACAAGCTCAATGGGTTGTCCGTCATAAGTGAAGCAAAATTCATCCGTGCTGTAAATACGATCAGAGGTGTTGAAAACCATAACCTTGGTCTTGCCAAGGTTTACGGTCAACCCCCTGTCCTGGCAAAACCTGTGGAGTGCCTCAATATGTGCCTGGAGGCCCTGAGCAGTAGAGGAAATGAGAACCACATCGTCCGCATACAGGAGGATAGGAATGGAGGATCCTGAGAGAGTAGAGCCCACACCGCGTGTCATCTGTACAAACATCTCTAGCTCATCAATATATAATCCAAAGAGAGTAGGAGAGAGCGGGCAACCCTGCTTCACCCCAATCGTGCTGCATACCTCCTCTGAGAGCCCCTCACGTGTCCGAACCCGCCGACCAGTGACCCTCTCATACAAAGCCATGATAGCCCACTGTATCTCTCCACTGAAGCCCATCTGACGAATCCTCTGAAACAATCTGAATCGCGGAACTGTGTCAAATGCCTTCCTGAAGTCCACGAAGCAACAATAAAGCCGTTGCCTTCGTGACTTCGCCTCCTCTACCAGTGCCCTGAGTGTGAGGATGTGGTCAAGTGTCGAATGATCCCTGCGAAATCCAGCCTGCCCTCTGGCTCTGAGTCCTGTCGTCTCGGCATGGTCATTTATACGGCTTTCCAAAACTGATGCATAGATCTTGGCCATAACGTGGCCAATCATGATGGTCCTGTAATTCGACGGCTCCATAGGGTCCCCCGACTTGTGGATAGGTACTATGGTATTGCCTAACCAGGAATGTGGTAGGCTTGTACAAACAGACTCGTTGAAGAGACGGGAAAGAACAAAATCTAAGGCATCAATCCCATGGATTACATACTCCGCTTGCAATCCATCATGATCCTTAGCTCTCTCATTCTTCAATTGGTGGACTGCTGCACGGACACTCTCTGGTGTGAAGAGACTAGATGAAGCTGGCCTAGGGGAATGGGATAAATCGATGGCTGGCTGATCTGGAACATCGTATAGAGCTGAAGTGTATGCAGACCAGACACGTGGATCTGTGAGGGGGCTCTGAGACTTCGAGCGGAGGAATTTTCTCCAGAATTCCTTGGAGTCACAGCTGAAAAGCAAGCTTCTCAGCTCCTCCTCATTCCGGGCTAGAAATTGGCGTTTCTTGCGCCTAACCAACCACTTGTAGTCTCTCTTGGTTTCGGCAAGGAGGGGAGACTTCTCCTTGGTCTCAAGGTGAAGTTTCCTGCGGAGTTCCTTACACTCCTCGTCATACCAACCGTTGCAAGGAACAAGACCAACCGGTGGGGGACTAGACGAATGACATGTGGCAGGGAACGACATGTGAGCGGCAGAAACGAGTGAAGTATGTACAAGTTCCCACCGGTCCTGCGTGGATGGTAGAGCGTCTAATAGATGAGGACGGAGTAGGCGGCTGAGGTTCTGGCTATATACATCATCGAACTGGTGGTCGAAATGAACCTCATAATAGGGTTGGCGGTCATGATAACGAGGGGGGGGTGGGTCATGGGAGACATGAGTCAAAGTAAAGTGGATGAGTGCATGGTCGGCAGAGGGCATGAAGGGGCTAACAATAAGGCTATGGATGGAAGGGACTAGAGTCGGGGGACCTATGATGTAGTCGATCACGCTAGTACCACGCCCAAAAGCAGAAGAGAATGTAGGCATGGAAGACTGTGGCCACCTGGACAAGCCGTTATAAATGACCATACTGTGCGAGGTGAGGAGCTCCAGTAACTGACGTCCCTGATCTGTGGGCTGTACTGTGCAGTCTGATGAAGTCCGACAGAGGCTATCATCGCGAAATGCTGGGAGTATGACCGGATTCTCCATGAAGTCATAAGTGAGGCCCTGTCTGTCTGAGGTCCTCGCGTTGAAGTCTCCTAAAAGGATGACTTCTCCGCGATGTGAAAAATCTGCAATGTCCGCTGAGTGATCCTCAAATATGGACTGGCCTGGTCCAGTGGAAGAATAGATCGACTGCGCCGGGGGGAAGTAGCAAACTGCAACAAAAAGATCTCGCTGAGGGGCTCTGCGGCGGATGCGTACCCACAAGAATCGGGCATGTGAATCCGCTCTCTCCACTGTGATGATCCGATCGAGATGCTCTCTGTACAAAATGGCCACTCCTCCAGATCCTCTCACTCCAAATGTCCGAGTGTGCTACCTGAAGGCAGATCTCCATGTATACCCTGTCACTCGTGGCAAAGGTCTCTCTGGACTCTCGTGTGTCTCCGTGAAAAAGATGATATCTCTCCCAAAGAATGCCCCCCGTAGATTGCCTGGCTGTGCTGTAAAAGAACCATTGCAGTTCCATACAGCGATGCGTAGACTATCTGACGGGTGGTGTGTCCCATGGGCCCTGTCTCGTCAAGCGGTCGGAGCAGGAGGTGGAGGTGGGGCTATATCTACTGGTCTGCCATCTCTAAGCACTGTGGGAGCACGCCTCAAGGTACCTGTGATGAGTCTGCCATCCTTGATCACTGCCCACTTGCCCTGAGCTCAGGCTGCATCTCTCTGAGGCATGAGCGCCTTGCGCTCCTCAACCTGTATCTGAGTCAGATCCTCGTCCATGAAAATCTGTGAGAGAGAGAGAGAGAGTGAGAGAGCACGGGATGGGTCGAGGAGGAGAAGTAGTGAGGGTTTAGACAACCTCCTATCATAGTGCGGAAGGAGAGGGAAGGCATGAGGGACGATAATAATGTGGAGCAGAAGAAGCTGCAGGTGATGGAAAGGGAGGGAGGGTTTATTAGGCAAAGCTGCTATTAGAGTTTGTCACCTCCTTTCCGTCAGTTAGGGAGAGAGCTTTGTTGGAATATGAAGCCAAAGTGAGTAAAAAATGAGTGTACTAGGTGTCTAGGGGGTGTTTTATAGTCTAGTGCCTATGGATGCCACGTGTCATATTGGGAGTTATCCCATATGCATAGGTGTTCATATGTGTGTGTGTGCTCTTATATAAGAGTTGTACTTGTCTAGTGTCAAATCAATCAAGTATCAAGCTATAAGCTCTTTGGTCTACATGTGAGTACTCTCATTTTTGTTCATTGCTCATCATTTCATTTCCATTTCATTATGTCTCCTTTTGAGTATCACTTCCTCTCCCTAGCCCACCCTCTCTCTCTCCCTCTCTCTACCATGTTCCTTCATGTGGTATCAGAGCCTCCCTTCCTACCTTCCCCTTCTTCTTGCTCTATCTAGAGGATGAGAGAAGACCGCAAATGGAAGCTCCCCTCTCCGTAGAGCCTCCCTTCTCTTAGCCTCGCCATGGTTTCTCGCCATCAAGTACTCCGCGGTCCTCGTTTGTGAGTTCATCTCACTCCCGCATCAGTTCATGGCTCTCCCTCAGCATTGGCAGACAGTCCTTGTCAGTTGGTTGCCAAAAACTTGTTTGGAGCAGTCTAGCGGCTGTTTTTTGACCTTTTGAGGTCTGATTTCTACGTTTTTTAAAATTTTGGCACTTCCCAAACATAAACGACCCTGTCCCGTACCTTTTCGAGAAAAAAAAATTAATTTTTTGTCCGTACGTCTGCATGGATCTCTGCAGATGGATGCGCAACAGTGCCAGGAGTCTATACAACTTGTCAGAGGCGATTCCGAGTAGTTTTAGGCTATTTTTAGCATTTTTTGCTCAAATTTGGACTCCCATGACCTCCAGCAGTGATTTGGGCAGTGTTGAGAGTTGTGGTGCCATAAGCACATGTAGAGCAAAGGTATGAGCAAAGGACAAGCTGCCACATGGCATGGAGGAGATATCCCACATGTGAGCAAGCAAAATGGATGTAAGTACCCTCACCTATAAAAGGGAGGTTCATTTGAAGTAATTCAATCAAGCACTTTGCACTATCTCAAGATTCTCTTTATGAGTCCAAGTTAATCTATCTTGGAACCTAATTGACTTGAGATACATGTCATGAGCACTCTCTTCATCATGCTTGCACTTAGGTTGCATCCTCCGTAGATTAGTGTTGTATTAGGATGTTGTCTTAGTGACTAGGAGAGTAGGATCCTCACTTTGTCATGGTATCAGAGCTTAGGTCTAGTCTCCTAGATTAGTTTTTAGATTGAGGTTGAGTGTTCTCTTTTAGTGTTCATTCTTTCATTCTCCCGTTGAAAGAATTCCGTCCATGAGAGTTGAAGATTTCCGTTCAATTCTTTTGTGAGAGTTCCATTGTGGAAAAGAGAGAGCTCTTGTGAGTCCACTCTTTGTGCTTAGAGAGTTGAGTTCATTGTGAGCTTGAGTGTTTCTTGCTGAGAGAGGAATTTCCATCCATTCATTTGCCAAGAGAGAGAGATCCTTGTCCTTGCTTGAGAGAAAGACTTGTTAGTATTATTCATTCATACTTTTAAGAAAGAAAGCATTGAGCTTCTCCCTTCATCAAACGAAGCCAACTGCACTGTTAGCCTACAATAGCAACGGCCCTGCAAGCTCCAAAGGGAGACAACGACCTCCAAGACGAGCTAGCGCTCTCGCTCCAACAACTATCTCCACGAGCAGCGACTACCACCCACAAGCTCCCGTCAGCCCACCGACAAAGAGACGAACGACAACCAGGGCCCTGCAACCGCGGCTCAAAGGCTTCAAATCTCACAAAGCGCCTGTCTCTACGTCTCTTTCTCCTCCAACTGCTTCCCAATAGCAGCGAGCACAACGGCTAGAGTTGAGGCAGCATCGGAAAGGCTCTCTGCATCGGCGGACTGCTCTAAGGCCTTCACAGCCCGCTTGCGGATGAATTCGTCCAGTTGAGCGTCGCAATGCACACACAGCTCCCACGCTTCTCAAGCCCATACTCGGCTTCTCTACAGTGGCTCAATCCGTCAGCGCAGCTCGCAGCTCCTCGAGCTCTCTCCGTCGCACGCCGTCGTCGTCTCTGCAGCAGAACCTTCAAAACTTCCATTTCTTTGCTAAGGTTCCCACAAAAAGCCACGTGGCAGGATAAGGCTTAACTGTGGTTAAGTTAATCCAACCATAGTTAACCTTGGTTAGTTGGGAGTGCTGGTTAACTTAACTTGGGTAGAACTAACCTTGGTCAGCAAGTAGATAAGGTTGGTTAAGTTCCTACCACATGGCTTAGGGCCCCTTGCCAAGCACAGTCCTGCAAGCAGCATATGAATGCCTATGCCACATCATCAAAGGCCCTCTTCTTCACAAAAGCTTCAACAAGCCATAACTTGCAATCCAGGAAGAATTTGCACACGCTCCAAAAAGGAAAAGTGATCGTCTTTTCAAGCTCTATGCACCTGTCAACTCAGATTTTCTGTATGCAATTAGACACTGCCAGATTTGAAAGTATCATCAAACTGGTAAGACCTTTGCAATGGCAATCCGCACTCCAACTGTTGAGAAGTTCACCGAGGATGGATTTCACACATGGTCTACACAAATGAGATATCTTCTGATGCACCAAAAGCTTTGGAAGATTGTAAAAGAAGATATACCCACTGCACAAAATGATGCTTGGAAGGAAAAAGATGAAGCAGCACTATCACTCATTGGATTGCACTTGGGTCCAAACATAATTCATCATATAGACTCTAAGGATCATGCCAAGGATGCATGGGATGAGTTGAACACAGTGTTTGGTGCAAAAGCCAAAAACCAAGAAATCCATCTTAAGATTGAATTCTATGGTATGCACATGGGCTTCAATGAATCCATGGCACAATTTGTCAACAAAATCAAAAGCATTATGACTCAACTAGAGGGCATAAATGCAAAAGTAGGAGAGAAAGATGCACTTGCAATTCTCCTTAAAAGCATGCCTGCAGAATATAGTGCATTGACAACCACTTTGAAGAATTTGCCAGATCCAAAGTTTGAAGAATGTGTATCCTCTCTTCTCGAAAAAGAAAGAGAGTTGAAGGCATCGACATCAACATCGACATCAACACACAACAGCTATAATGAAGAACAAGCACTATTCAGTAAAACATCAGTGAAATGCTACCATTGCGGAAGGATGGGTCACTATCAAAGTGACTGCAGATTGAAGAACAAACCAAAGTGTCACCATTGCAAGAAGCTCGGACACAAGGAAGAAGATTGCAGATTGAAGAATCAACAAGTCAACTACGTGGAGTCATCATCAAGCCATGAGCCAAAAGGTGACATCAATGGAATGTATTGAAAAGCAAAAACCTTGCCAACCTTGCCTATTATGTTTTGTAAATCAAACCTGACCACCTAAGAGTAGCTATGAAAGCACCCAGGGGAGGTATTGACATGTAAAAGCCACACTTGACCACCTTAAGTAGCAATGCATGCACTAAGGGGAGGTGATGGATTTGTAACTCACATCTGACCACCTTGCAGTAGCCAAAGGATTATGGCACCAAGGGGAGGTGTTGAGAGTTGTGGTGCCATAAGCACATGTAGAGCAAAGGTATGAGCAAAGGACAAGCTGCCACATGGCATGGAGGAGATATCCCACATGTGAGCAAGCAAAATGGATGTAAGTACCCTCACCTATAAAAGGGAGGTTCATTTGAAGTAATTCAATCAAGCACTTTGCACTATCTCAAGATTCTCTTTATGAGTCCAAGTTAATCTATCTTGGAACCTAATTGACTTGAGATACATATCATGAGCACTCTCTTCATCATGCTTGCACTTAGGTTGCATCCTCCGTAGATTAGTGTTGTATTAGGATGTTGTCTTAGTGACTAGGAGAGTAGGATCCTCACTTTGTCAGGCAGCTCCCTTGAGCACTTTCGCTCATTTTTTGGAGCCTCTTCTACGCATTCAGCGACTCTCAGATCGGCACATTGAGAGTCATGACGTGATTTTCCTTGGTAGCTGCTCCTATGGCCTTCATCGACACATCATTGGAGGGCATTCTCGCCTGGTTCTTCACCGACATACCTCTTTGCATCAGGATGTGCACACTCTTGTGTGGTAGCTACTTCGGGCTTATGGGTTCTCTACCCTTGCTATGCATAAATGAATGAATTATATCTTTACTACTTTCTTGTTTGAGTCAAGGGTACTCTGCCCTAGGTTGTCCCCCAAAATGAATGCAAATAAATCATGTGTGTTGAGTCAAAGGTTCTCTGCCTTGGATAGTCCTCCTAAAAAGATGTATTTTCCTATTTTATTTTGGTGTGTGGCTCCATGTCTCTCATTAGCCCCTGGAGCCAGGAGGGGATGTACTGTGGCAGCCATGCATTGGCTTTGATAGGTTTAGAGGGGGATGTATTGTGGGAGCCATGTATTGGCTTTGATAGGTCTCGTTATCAGGCATGGCCAATTTCTAGGATGGTGGTGTATTCCTAGACCTATGAGCTGGTCATGTAGGCATGCTATAACGTGAGTCTCTGAGCATGTTGAGTCTCAAGCCATGAGAGTGCTTGGATCAACCTTTGAACATGCTCAGACTTTAGCCTCTGAGTTACATAGGGTGCACAGTTTGATGACCGTCATTGTCATGTTCTGTTCTTGGTTCCATTCCAATAGTCCCTCACCTTAGACCGTCATTGTCATGTTATGTTCTTGGTTCCATTCCAGTAGTCTCTCACCTTGCCGTCATGGGGGGGTGTTGGAATATGAAGCCAAAGTGAGTAAAAAATGAGTGTACTAGGTGTCTAGGGGGTGTTTTATAGTCTAGTGAGTCCTATGGATGCCACGTGTCATATTGGGAGTTATCCCATATGCATAGGTGTTTATATGTGTGTGTGTGTGCTCTTATATAAGAGTTGTACTCGTCTAGTGTCAAATCAATCAAGTATCAAGCTACAAGCTCTTTGGTCTACATGTGAGTACTCTCATTTTTGTTCATTGCTCGTCATTTCATTTCCATTTCATTATGTCTCCTTTTGAGTATCACTTCCTCTCTCCCTAGCCTACCCTCTCTCTCTCCCTCTCTCTACCATGTTCCTTCAAGCTTCTATATGGGTGTGCCTGCCCAGAGAGAGTACTATTTGTGTTATTTGTCACTACATTTCTACACAGTTTTAGAAATGCACAGCAAGATCAAGGAGGGAATAATTCAGGAAGTTCTACAGCAATGCAGTACAACAGCGCCTGTACCACAACTTGTGACCAAGGTACAATAATTTATTACCACTCAGCTCAAGTCTACTAAACAGGAATTCACAGCAACAGTGAATACCAAGATCAACAAATGTGATGTCTATGAAGAGGTAAAAGAGCAAGAAACCAGGGTTGGGAATAACCAGATTATATGCATAGGAGGGCTCGCCAAGGATTGGACTTTAAACTGTGGAAGTATGACAACAAATATTGAACATCTCAAGAAGACATTTCCCCAAATCAAATGGGATCCAAAAGATATGCATTTTGCCCAAGGCAGGAATTATCTTTCAAGACAAGACAACAAGGAACAAAGTCCTGAGACAAACCAACAAGCTGAGACTCGAGAGGGACTAGAATATGGATTTCAAAGGAGTCACCCCAACTTCTTCCTCTATTTCTTCAGGCATCTCCATAGCTGCATACATAAATTGATCTTCATCTTCGCTAGTAAATAGTTCATGCGAATCAGCACAAGATAAGCATTCTGATGTGTTTGATTCGGATATTTCATACACAGAGTCATCCGAACTTGCTTGTGAAACTATCTCCCATGCTTTAGGCTAGCGAGCAATCGAGCAAAAACTTTTAATTTGCTTTTCTTGCTTTGTGCCTGTCTTTTGGGGACTTTTATTCGCAAAATGTCCTCTTTTGCCACAAACAAAACATTTACCTTCACCTGACCAATTGAAATACTTGTGGCGTCTTGCATACCTTTTTGGGCGTCGAAAGTTGGAGGATCTCCATTTGAATTTTATGAACCTTGGGCAAGTCGTTTAATGGCAATTGCATCTCTTGCTTGTGAAATTATCTCCCATGCTTCAGGCTAGCGAGCAATCGAGCAAAAACTTTTAATTTGCTTTTCTTGCTTTGTGCCTGTCTTTTGGGGACTTTTATTTACAAAATGTCCTCTTTTGCCACAAACAAAACATTTACCTCCACCTGCCCAATTGAAATATTTGCGGCGTCTTGCATACCTTTTTGGGCGTCGAAAGTTGGAGGATCTCCATTTGAATTTTCTGAACCTTGGGCGAGTCGTTTAATGGCAATTGCATCTCTTGCTTTTGTATCTTCTTTCTAATTTTGGCTGTCTTTTGCAAAACTGATCCTAGCCTACTATATCACAAACCTTTGTAGAAAACAAGTGTTTCTTTAATTTTTTCTGAAGCATGCATTCCGAGCACTGTGTTTTTATAATCACCTGAACAAAGTGAAAAAGTTTTGCAAATGTGAAATCTTCCAGTCTTTTGTACCTCAGTAGGTTGCCCGTTGATATTTATCAATTTTGTTTGGGCTTCGATCCTTGATAGAATTGCATCTCCTAGTTGAAGTGGAAGAGAATAAAGATATTGTCGTTTTTATGGGGTATCAGAAAACAACCCAACACGATAAACCAACTTTTGCATGTAGCAATTATATTCATCAAGCAAAGAAATATCACATAGCCTTTGTGCTGCAAATTCCCTAGCTGCTTGCTGGGAACCATCTACCATTGTTGGCAAAAACTGATTTGCAATAGCAGAGATTCAAGCATCTGGAGCATTAGGCATGTTATCATTAATGCTAGACAATAATTGCTCTTTAATGTTGTCGGGCATCCATTCCCACCAGTTGCCAAGGCTTCCTATGAAACCTCGTGTAGCTTCTGTGGCTGCTGCTCTTGGATCCCAATGGTACACTTCTGTTAAGCCTTGCATAAAACCATACAAAACCTTGAGAGGATCTTTGTCATTTAGGGAGTCAAGCAATCAAGATCAATCATATACCCTAGGAAATTCTTTGGATTTAAGGATTGTTGCATAGGAGGGCCGCCTGCATTGCACACTAGAAATTCACTGTGGATGTCATGTGATCTTGGTGCTCCTTGGTATGCTGTTCGTTTGCATCTCCAGGCTCTACTAGTAGATGCCTCATGATTAGAGTAAAAAGACCTCATTGTAGCCTCTAAATCATATTCTTCTTTGAATGGCATGCAACCTTGGAGGGAGGAGTCTTCTTCATCAATAAAAGGGGGATACTCCGGAATCTAGGGTGTTGGCTCTTTAGGGGGAGGAGCTAGAAGATACTCAAAAGGAACCCTCCAAGGAGGAAGGGGATGTTGGGGAGGAACAGGATGAGGATTTGTGCACTGATGTTCCCATATCCATAATGGTTCGGATTCTGGATCTGAAACAGTATCCAAAGTTTAGTAATCTTCCATTGGCCATAAGTCAAAACTAATGGACTTGCCATCACTATATCTTTCATTCCAAGATGAATAGTGTAATTCATGATCAGAATCTGGACTGTTCCCATCAGAGTCATAATCCCAGATTTGGCCAAGCATTAAGCTTTTTGGTAACATCATCTAAAAGAGTGGATCGGCTTGGCTCAAAGGATTGTTGGTGCTGCTGTGTAGAAACACGTGCAGGACGTGTGGTGTAGATGGGGTTAATCCTTTCCGTCTGTGGAGGAAATACCAAAGGGGAACTAGAATCTATGTTGGGTGATTCGTTATCCAAGCCAATCGTAGGCATACACCTTTGCTCATAGGAAGGCTTTAGAGTATATTCAAGGGGCTGCCATAAAAGAGCTTCTTTCTCATCAAAGAAGTTTTTCAAAGGTCATCGATGGCATTGAACCGGCCAGAATTGCTTCTGGGGCTTCTACCAGCCATTCTTGGTCACCTGTGTTTTGCAATACTCTTTTAGTATTCTTCCAAAAATTCTTGGGTGATGAATAATGCGGATGAGATCTTCTTCGGAATATTCGTCCGGCGCTTGTGCATCTTGAAATGCTTGCTAAGCTGCTTCTGAGTCTTCTCTTTCTTCTGTAAAGGTGCTGAAGTTTTTGAGGCACCAAGTTGTTGATCTTGTTTGCTACTTGGGCTAATGTAGCTTTGATCTCTCTCACATATCTTGCTATGTGATCTATGCGCTCTTGGACCATCTGATTGTGCAGATTGCACCAATTTAATTGTTGGTTTGCCAAAGGCTTTGCCGCATTTTTCTGAACTACTGCAAATGGAGAAAAAACAGCTTTATCATATCCTTAATGGGTTAGGCTTTCAAAGGGAACCATCTCTGGCCATTTTTCATCCTCCAATTCTAGGGATCTGAACATCATCATATCTTGGGAGGTGCTTGCATTGCTGATGACTCTGTCGAAATTGCTGCGATTTTGGGGGATGTCATTTACTGCAACTTGCTTTCTGTAACGAAGTGATGCATCAGAACCATGATATTCACAAGGCATTTGCTCAGGACAGAGATTTAGACTAAAATGCTTTGCCGACACTTTTGCTTTATTTTTAAAACTGTAAATCCCATGCGAGTCAGATTCTTGAATCAAATGAGGGAGATGTTTGGGGTCTGGTTCATAACTGACAGCTTCATAGTCTATCTCCCATTGGGCAGGCAAAACCACATCATCATATTTAAAAGGTACTACATCTCCATGGGATTGTCCATACAGAATGCATTCAACTTTGTTAGGAACATTTCTTGGGATGAGATTTATCGTATTTACCAGGAAGCAGCAAGATCGGATGTGGATAGCAGAGCAAACTCAGATGAAGGTTTCATGTCTAGGCCTTTTACCTCAACATATAGCCTAATAGCAGTACTCATGTGTGGATCATATAAAGACATCTTGAAATTTGGATATATATATGTCCAAGTTGGTCCTTTTGCTAAACTTCCACGGATCACATCCGAGCGTGGGGCAAACGTTTGTGACAGGTGTCACACAACATAGCAAGACAAGATGCATTAATGCCTGCTTTGAATAGTGGTTCTATTGCAGCAACAAAACATCCAAAATGGATATAGCTGTTTTTCGGAGAGATTCTATCTCTTGCTCTAAAAGAATAGGAAGATAGACACCTTAGGTGCCTTCATTCATGATATCTACAATGATTTCAGAGACTTTTATATGACTTTTTGCTTTCAAAAAAAACTTAGAAAAGGTAGAGAGATTATATACACTGGAACCGGATAGTGTTGGCATATTCCATTGTTGAGAAGTTCAATCTACAACTTCATTGGCCTGAGCCACCATGCTGCATGGAGTGGATTTGGATCTCATCATGGCCATAGCAGAGTTAATGGATCAAGACAAGAATATAATATGCACCGTGCCGAAACACCAAGATATACAGAACTACTTGGCTCCGTCGACTTTGATGGTGAGCAAATTGACTTTTCTGTCAATCTATCACGTGTTTACAGAGATCCATAGGCATTCCACATTCTTAATAGTGTTGATCCAAACTCTCATCTTCGACCAAAAGAGATTGACACTTAAAAAGGCAAGTATGAGCAGGGAACTTAGACTGATTCACCTTGTTCTCCTAAGATGATACCAAGGGGAAGCGAAAACTCAAAATATTGTGATGAAGTATGAATGAAACAGATGTAAGCAGAATATTCTGTTGGAGGGGAAGTATTGTACTCAGTTTGTGAGGGATCAATAGTTAGCAAAGAATAATTCGTAAGTAATCCC
Organism: Dipteris shenzhenensis; assembly: GCF_047967505.1. NCBI lineage: Eukaryota > Viridiplantae > Streptophyta > Polypodiopsida > Gleicheniales > Dipteridaceae > Dipteris > Dipteris shenzhenensis. The sequence goes on along the minus strand of NC_141609.1, from coordinate 31,986,246 downwards.
GAACTAATAATACTGAATTTGCATGAGGAAAGAACTAGGCTCTGATACCAAAAGTAAAACGTATGCAAGAAACGGAGTGCAAGAAGTGTAGAACCTACGTGCAAGAAGAGTTGAATGGAGCGAAAGAGTGAAGCATATGATAGAAAGTACTCAGTTGCTCATTTAGAGTAATTTATGACATGCTCTTTACAATCCAAGCCACAACGGGCTAGACACTTGGGATATTGGGGCGAATCAGCAAGGTAGTAGATGCAAGAACATCCTCGATTCTCCCTAATGACAACAACTTTGCTGTGAAGGCTCCATTGGGCATGAACTTCTCTTTCACAGATATGTCGATAAAGACTAAGATTGCGAGGCTGAGTCATAAGAGAGGTATGAACAGAGTGACATTTTCCGACGGAAGGCCGAGGTTTTGGGAGATGAACAGAACGAGGAGGCATTTACAAGCAGGGGAGCTCCTGAAAGACGAGAGTGCTGAAGAGGAATTGTGTCCTCCTTCATGTCAAGGGAGGGAATTTATAGATGGGGTGATGCTTTGAGTTCTCATTGCCCTAGCCCAAATCCAACCAACTAAAACAAGTCAAGTTAGGCGAAGAAGTCAATTGACTTGGTCAATACATTGACCTGAGCAGGTGGACGACTCTATCAGTTTTGTTGATTGAACATGTGGATCCTACATACCTTCCAGGTGCTAGCATCATCTGCAACAACAAATTTACTATGGATCCACCTCTCCTATTGGTTGCAACCCTTGTTTTTTGGTAGTCACCTGTGTTTGAGGACTTCAATAGTTGCTCACCATCCCTTCTTGATGTGCCTATGTCTGAGGGGGGGGGTTTCTTAACACTTACTTTCGGAAGTATTACCGGAGGCCTAGGGCCACTGGTGCGAGAAGCGAGTAAGACGTGCCATAAGTGTCACTGATGGAACGTAGGTGAGTGCTTGTCGATGGTGTCAACTATGTGCAAGCGGTAGATGGTGTCAACTATGTACAAGCGGTACAAGTGCTGAAGTGATGTGAGCAAGAAGAAGACCCAAAGCGGAACAACATCATGAAAGCCATCCCTCGACATGAACAGCAAGGAACTTCAACCACATGACACAGGTCCGTTGTACCAGGTGAAGGGAGAGGAGGGGAGGAGAACACAACGAAAAGAGATTTTAGAGTAGCGAGCAGAGATGGGAAGTAGCATAACTCATTAGAGAGCAAGATGACTGATACACTCCCCGAAGATACACACGAGGCGAGCTCTTGACTCTAGCCTCTCACTCCTTCACTCCCGCCTCTCGTCCCTGCGAGAATGTCCCTCCCCTTTTTCCTTTCCCCCTCTTCACCTTCTCTTCCTCTGCTCCACCCCCGCGCTACCAATCTCCACACCTTCTTCCTATTGGTTGCCTTCTTGCACCCTTAGCCATCCTTAGCCATTCCACCGTTTGTGGGCCGCTCTGTCCTTGATGGCTTCCGCAACACTCCAGCCTGTCCTGGGTCAGTGAATCCCGTGCTCCATGTGTTCTCCTGCGCTCCTGACACTAGTTGGTTGAGAGGGTTGGTGCACCACCTATGCCTCTTAACTGATGGACTGCTTCCCATGTGCACCAACAGGTGTATCCCGCGTACCATTGCGCCAATACTTCCCTATGATTGACTTTGACCATGGTGAGTCGAGGTTGAGGTTTGGCACCCTTCAGTCATGTATTGCTTCCGTCATGTCCATGTCAAGTCCATGTCATGTCCAAGTCATGTCCATGTCAAGTCATGTCATGTCCAAGTCATGTCCATGTCAAGTCCAAGATGTGAACACATGTGAACACGCTGCGACTAGGTATGACCAAGGTCTGACCAAGGTCTAACAACTTGGCATGTTGCTGAGGTGACCATGACGTGACCCAAGTGTGACTCTTGGTGGGTCGCCATAAACTTTGAGTACAACAGGTCCCCCGCCACTATCATTCACCGTCCCGGTGAATGACCCAGGATCTTGTGAGAGAAAGTTAAGTGTTAAGTACAAATAAGAAAGTGACCTTGGGGTTGACATCCCAAAACTGAAAAGAAAGGGCTCATGGCCATACAACTGTAAAACTGAAAAAGAAACTGGCTCATGGCCATACAACTGTAAAACTGAAAAAAGAAACTGGCTCATGGCCATACAACTCCAAACTCCTTATTTACATGAGAATCCAAATGTACAAAGTTCCAAAAAGATATGCCGAACTAAAAGATCCAGGAGCTACTGCTTGCTGGATGAAAGTCAGGGAGGGGGAGGGGGTGGGTGTGGTGGGTGTGCTGAGGTTCCGGGGCTGGTCCGTGCCTCTTCCTCGACTGTGTCCATGAGGTTGCGGATGTCCTCGTATTTGGATTTATACCTGTGGTAGCCAGACCTGTACTGTTCACATCGAGATTTGAGAGCAGCATTTTCATCTTGCAGCCCATGGAAGTTGTCCTGCAACTTGGAATGTGAAACTTGGAGATGGTCTTCCGCCTCGCGAATCTGCTTCATTTGACTCCGCACCTCCTCCATTTGTTGATCCACAGTAAGCTTATCCGCAGCCAGTGAGGTGTATCTGTCCTGTAGGGCGGCAAGCTCCTGCTGGCTTTGAGCCTGTTGGGCTGAATGGTGGTCCTCCAAAACTTTCGTGGTGGCTGTCCACTCTGCCTCCTTTGCTACAAGACTTTGCTGAAACTCGTCTTGCTGAGTTTTCCAGCCAGCTTCCCTTGCCTGTAGAATTGCTCCCCACTCCGCTGTTTTCATTTGCAATGTTGTATCCCATTCTTTATGCATGCTGGCTACCTGCTTCTCATGTTCCAAGCGGAGGTGTTGCTTCTGTGACAGAAGCTTGCAAACCTGACCCGTAGTATTAAAGAGGGAGGCACCCATCTGAATGAAGCTGTCATCTATAATGCGTTGAGCCATATGAAGGGACCTTTTAACCCATGCATACCTGTCCCGATAGGTCATTCGGTCAGCCATGTCAATAAGTTCGCCATATTCCTCGAAGGCCGCTTTCATCCCCTCTTGCTCTAGGTCCTCTAGAGCTGCCACTGGAGCCAGTGTGTCGATGTCTAGGTAACAGCTTGGAGCTTGGGATACCTTCTTGTTGGAAGCGATTGTCTCTTGCAAGGGAAGTGTGAAAATTTGGTCCAAGTCCTCCTCCTCCATGCAAACAGGAGACCGCTTCCGCTTTAATGCATACAGCAGCCGTTTGTGTTCCTGGCTCTGTTCCTCTATCTGGGCCTCATGGGTGAATAGATCTCCCGAGGAGGTTGCGAAGTAGGTATCCAACATATCATTTTGAGGAAGTGGAGGACAATCCGCTGGAAAAGGTATCTTACCCCCATCAAAAATAACCTCGCCAGGTCGAGTTTCCAGTAAGTCCTGTTCAGCAGCCTCCATACTTGGTTCAGGGGTCAGTCGTCGAGACACCCGGGGTGGGGTCTTCGCATCACCAGTGGCTCCCAAAGTAAGATTCAAGTTCAATAACCTGTGGCGTTCTGATGCCTCTCCATCAAGAGATTCCAGGGCAGAGGTGCCAGCTGCTGTAACGGTGCCTCCTGCCGTACCTTCTGTGGAGGTATCCCCCTGAGTCGGGGGATTAAGGTGCATATCTTTGCACCCTACTGACCCTGATGAGATGATCGGAGGGGAAATGGTCATGACTGCGGGTGAGGTAAGTGGTAATGTTCTGCCATGGTGGGTGAGACCTGAGGAGGGCAGGGGAGTGACCGGAAGAACATCATCAGGGAAATCACAATCTGCCTCGAAGGGGATGGATGGAGAGGCGACTCCTGCATGAGCAACTGATGGCAAAGCTCCAGAGGCTGGCCCAAGAGGGAATGGCTCAGAAACCTGTGCTACAGATGTGGGTGAAGCAAGAGTGGGAATGGAGACTGGAGATGCAGATGTGGGGGAAGCAAGAGTGGCAACGGGGACTGGAGAGGAAGAGAGGACAAAGACTGGTGCAGCAGAGGCCGAGGATGCTGGGGCCGCACGAAGGGCCAGTGGAGATGATCTCAAGAGGGGGATCATAGGAGCGGAGGGTGAGCGGTGAGGAGAGGATGAAGTATGTGAAGGTGGAGGAAAAAGTGCAGGCGTTGCAGCCCGCCACTGGTGCAAGAGGTAGGTGAGGTGAGGTCCACAAGTACATGTGTGTGTGCCTCGGCGTGTGCGATTTCGAACAGTGGCCCGGAATGTTGAATAAAAGAGAGATGCAAAATCATACTGAGTGATGGTGAAGAGAGCATTAAGAGCAGGACGGATACCTTTCGTGATGTAGTAATGCCCGGGTGCTGAATAGAAGCGAGTGAAGAAGTAGCGTGTGATCACTGCTTCTCTGCTTCCACCTTCCAAAACCTTTTTGCAATCATATCCCCTCCTGTTGGGTTTGCACTGTGAAAGGAATGACAGGAGATGTGGTGAATCGTCGGAAGGAGGCTGAATAGGGAGAGCAGGGAGCCCCATGTACTGTGAGACCAAATTGGGTGTGAGAAGCTGCCTGGAGCCCATGAACTCAAAAGTGTCTGTGACATAGTCGTAAGATCTGATGAATCCTGTACACAGTTCCACATCCACCGGAGGGAAGATGACCTTGTCGAACTTAGTTAGACTGAGGGTCTGGATCTCGGAAGATGACAATACGGAGGATAGTTTGAGGTTCGGATCCAGAAGAGGTTTAAACATAACCCGAACGTGGGAGAGGGGAGGGGTGGTTACCGAAGGGCTCTGTATCTCCGTTGGCCCACCCGACCCTTCTGAATGTGGTCTCCATGCAGAGGGGGTGTAATCTGAGCCCCCATGGTCAGAAGAGGAGGCACTGGAGCTCTGGGAGTGGAAAAGAACCCCCCGCTGCGGTCTTGATTGCGGTGGCTCACCATCCGAGATGATAGTGATCTCCGGACCAAGATGGGAATGTATCGCTGATGAAGTCGGTCCTGCTAATGAAGTCGGCCCTACCGATGAAGTTGGCCTTGCTGATGGAAGTGGCTCTGCTGATGAAGTCGGCCTAGCTGATGTAGTCAGCCCTGCGGAGGCTGTAGGCAGGGGTGAGGTCATGTGCACTGCAGAGGCTGCTTGAGACGTCATGGGGGTATAGAAAGGAATGAAGAGCTTATCTCTGGGCAACCTCGGCTTATACTTAGACTTCTTCTCGAGCATGAAGAAGAACAAGAGGTAAAGTGTAAGCTAATGACGAAGCAGGAGACGAAGCTGATGACGAAGCAGGAAGGTGAGTGATGACAAGGCAAGAAAGGAAGCCGGAAGGGAAGGGGAGCTGGTGGCGAGGTAGGGGAGCTGCTGTCAAGGGCTTGAAGCAGGAAGGGAAGGGGAGCTGGTGACGAGGTAGGGGAGCTGCTGTCGAGGGCTTGAAGCAGGAAGGGAAGGGGAGCTGGTGACGAGGTAGGGGAGCCGCTGTCGAGGGCTTTGGCAGGCCCACAGAGATAGAACGAGAGAGTGGGGTAGGTGGTGACAAGAAGGGGAGCTGATGGTGATAAGAAGGGAAGCTGATGGAGAAGCACGAAAGTTAGAAAGGAAGCAGGAAAGGAAGGGGCGTGAATGACGAGGCAAGAAGGAAGCTGGCCAGTTGATAATCGAGAAGGGGAGTCGATGAGGAGGTCTAGAGAGGAAGCTTGCGAGGTGCTAATGAGAGGGGAGCTGGCCAGGTGATAACAAGAAGGGGGAAGGAGAATTGCGATGAAGGTAGGGCTGCAGAGAAGGTGTTGGAGGGAAGGCTGCAGGGTTTTGCAAGATGGCGAGGGAGGGAGAGCTGTAAGGTGGCGATGGAGGGAGAGTTGTAGGGTGGCGATGGAGGAAGAGTTGTAGGGTGGCGATGGAGGGAGAACCTGCAGGAGAAGGAGGGGTGCAGGAGAAGGTGATGGAGGGGAGGCTGCAGGAGACTGCGCTGAAGGGAGAAGGAGGGAGGATGATAGTCTGCAGGAAATATGCGAGGGAGGGAGAAGGAGGGAGGCTGCAGGAGACTGCAGGAAATATGCGATGGAGGGAGAAGGAGGGAGGCTGCAGGAGAAAGCGTTGGAGGGAGGCTTGCAGAAGAAGGAGGGAGGCTGCAGCAGGAGGGACGATGCTGTAGGAGATATGCGATGGAGGGGGAAGGAGGGGGGGCTGTAGGAGAAGCGTTGGAGGGAGAAGGAGGGAGGCTGCAGAGACTGCGCTGGAGGGAGGCTGCAGAGAAGGAGGAGCTGCAGCAGAGGGTCGATGCTGTAGGAGATGTGCGATGGAGGGAGAAGGAGGGGGGCTGCAGGAGAAGCGTTGGAGGGAGAAGGAGGGAGGCTGCAGAGACTGCGCTGGAGGGAGGCTGCAGAGAAGGAGGAGCTGCAGCAGAGGGTGGCTGCTGTAGGAGATGTGCGATGGAGGGGGAAGGAGGGGGCTGCAGGAGAAGCGTTGGAGGGAGGCTGCAGAGAAGGAGGAGCTGCAGCAGAGGGTGGCTGTAGGAGATGTGCGATGGAGGGGGAAGGAGGGGGCTGCAGGAGAAGCGTTGGAGGGAGGCTGCAGAGAAGGAGGAGCTGCAGCAGAGGGTGGCTGTAGGAGATGTGCGATGGAGGGGGAAGGAGGGGGCTGCAGGAGAAGCGTTGGAGGGAGGCTGCAGAGACTGCGCTGGAGGGAGAAGGAGGGAGGCTGCAGGAGAAGGAGGGAGGCGGCAGGAGAAGGAGGGAGAGGAGGCTGCGTATGATTTCGTAGGCTGCAGGAGGAGGAGGGAGGGGAGGCTGCGTATGATTTCGTTGTCTGGAGGGGGGAGAAACAGCCATAAATATATAACGAAGAGATCCATCTTTAGAAAAGTAAGCTAAAATTAGCATGTGTGGGCTGCAAGATGCGGTGGGGGAGGTGGATGAGCTGATCCCAAGGATCCACGCTGAGTTTAGCCTGATGCTAAATATAGCAGTGGTTGGAATTAGGAGAGTTTTAGCCAGATGCTAAATATAGCAGTGGTTGGAATTAGGAGATAAAGGACAGACGCTGAATTTGGTGGCTAAATATAGCCTTGGTGGGAGGGGGTAGGTGAGAGAAAAAGCGGTGTGGGCAAGAGGAAATATTTGAATAAACGTGGGAAAATTGGAGTTTGAATTTTACTCCCTCTCTTGTATAGGATATTGGATCAGGGTGTTATAGAGGTGAATGAGGCTGAATGAAGCTGAAGGAGGGATGAACCAAGGGTGAACCAAGGATGAACAAGGGGTGACCTAGAGGTGAACAGGGGTGACCTAGAGGTGAACATGGGTGACAGAGAGGTGAACATGGGGAATTGACATAGGAGTGAACAGGGGTGACCTGGAGGTGAACAGGGGTGACCTAGGAGTGAACATGGGTGACAGAGAGGTGAACATGGGGAATTGACATAGGAGTGAACAGGGGTGACCTGGAGGTGAACAGGGGTGACCTAGGAGTGAACATGGGTGACAGAGAGGTGAACATGGCGAATTGACATAGGAGTGAACAGGGGTGACCTGGAGGTGAACAGGGGTGACCTAGGAGTGAACATGGGTGACAGAGAGGTGAACATGGGGAATTGACATAGGAGTGAACAGGGGTGACCTGGAGGTGAACAGGGGTGACCTAGGAGTGAACATGGGTGACAGAGAGGTGAACATGGGGAATTGACATAGGAGTGAACAGGGGTGACCTGGAGGTGAACAGGGGTGACCTAGAGGTGAACATGGGTGACAGAGAGGTGAACATGGGGAATTGACATAGGAGTGAACAGGGGTGACCTGGAGGTGAACAGGGGTGACCTAGAGGTGAACATGGGTGACAGAGAGGTGAACATGGGGAATTGACATAGGAGTGAACAGGGGTGACCTGGAGGTGAACAGGGGTGACCTAGGAGTGAACATGGGTGACAGAGAGGTGAACATGGGGAATTGACATAGGAGTGAACAGGGGTGACCTGGAGGTGAACAGGGGTGACCTAGGAGTGAACATGGGTGATAGAGAGGTGAACATGGGGGGTTGACATAGGAGTGAACAAGGGTGACCTAGAGGTGAACAGGGGTGACCTAGGAGTGAACTTGTGTGACAGAGAGGTGAACATGGGGAATTGACATAGGAGTGAACAGGGGTGACCTAGAGGTGAACAGGGGTGACCTAAGAGTGAACATGGGTGACAGAGAGGTGAACATGGGGAATTGACATAGGAGTGAACAGGGGTGACCTAGAGGTGAACAGGGGTGACCTAGGGGTGAACATGGGTGACAGAGAGGTGAACATGGGGAATTGACATAGGAGTAAACAGGGGTAACCTAGAGGTGAACAGGGGTGACCTAGAGGTGAACATGGGTGACAGAGAGGTGAACATGGGGAATTGACATAGGAGTGAACAGGGGTGACCTGGAGGTGAACAGGGGTGACCTAGGAGTGAACATGGGTGACAGAGAGGTGAACATGGGGAATTGACATAGGAGTGAACAGGGGTGACCTAGAGGTGAACAGGGGTGACCTAGGGGTGAACATGGGTGACAGAGAGGTGAACATGGGGAATTGACATAGGAGTGAACATGGGGAATTGACAGGAGTGAACAGGGGTGACCTAGAGGTGAACATGGGTGACCTAGGGGTGAACATGGGTGACAGAGAGGTGAACATGGGGAATTGACATAGGAGTGAACATGGGGAATTGACATAGGAGTGAACATGGGTGACAGAGAGGTGAACATGGGGAATTGACATAGGAGTGAACAGGGGTGACCTAGAGGTGAACAGGGGTGACCTAGGGGTGAACATGGGTGACCTAGGAGTGAACATGGGTGACAGAGAGGTGAACATGGGGGGTTGACATAGGAGTGAACAGGGGTGACCTAGAGGTGAACAGGGGTGACCTAGGAGTGAACATGGGTGACAGAGAGGTGAACATGGGGAATTGACATAGGAGTGAACAGGGGTGACCTAGAGGTGAACAGGGGTGACCTAGGGGTGAACATGGGTGACAGAGAGGTGAACATGGGGAATTGACATAGGAGTGAACAGGGGTGACCTGGAGGTGAACAGGGGTGACCTAGGAGTGAACATGGGTGATAGAGAGGTGAACATGGGGGGTTGACATAGGAGTGAACAAGGGTGACCTAGAGGTGAACAGGGGTGACCTAGGAGTGAACATGGGTGACAGAGAGGTGAACATGGGGAATTGACATAGGAGTGAACAGGGGTGACCTAGAGGTGAACAGGGGTGACCTAAGAGTGAACATGGGTGACAGAGAGGTGAACATGGGGAATTGACATAGGAGTGAACAGGGGTGACCTAGAGGTGAACAGGGGTGACCTAGGGGTGAACATGGGTGACAGAGAGGTGAACATGGGGAATTGACATAGGAGTAAACAGGGGTAACCTAGAGGTGAACAGGGGTGACCTAGAGGTGAACATGGGTGACAGAGAGGTGAACATGGGGAATTGACATAGGAGTGAACAGGGGTGACCTGGAGGTGAACAGGGGTGACCTAGGAGTGAACATGGGTGACAGAGAGGTGAACATGGGGAATTGACATAGGAGTGAACAGGGGTGACCTAGAGGTGAACAGGGGTGACCTAGGGGTGAACATGGGTGACAGAGAGGTGAACATGGGGAATTGACATAGGAGTGAACATGGGGAATTGACAGGAGTGAACAGGGGTGACCTAGAGGTGAACATGGGTGACCTAGGGGTGAACATGGGTGACAGAGAGGTGAACATGGGGAATTGACATAGGAGTGAACATGGGGAATTGACATAGGAGTGAACATGGGTGACAGAGAGGTGAACATGGGGAATTGACATAGGAGTGAACAGGGGTGACCTAGAGGTGAACAGGGGTGACCTAGGGGTGAACATGGGTGACCTAGGAGTGAACATGGGTGACAGAGAGGTGAACATGGGGGGTTGACATAGGAGTGAACAGGGGTGACCTAGAGGTGAACAGGGGTGACCTGGAGGTGAACAGGGGTGACCTAGGAGTGAACATGGGTGACAGAGAGGTGAACATGGGGAATTGACATAGGAGTGAACAGGGGTGACCTAGAGGTGAACAGGGGTGACCTAGGGGTGAACATGGGTGACAGAGAGGTGAACATGGGGAATTGACATAGGAGTGAACATGGGGAATTGACAGGAGTGAACAGGGGTGACCTAGAGGTGAACATGGGTGACCTAGGGGTGAACATGGGTGACAGAGAGGTGAACATGGGGAATTGACATAGGAGTGAACATGGGGAATTGACATAGGAGTGAACATGGGTGACAGAGAGGTGAACATGGGGAATTGACATAGGAGTGAACAGGGGTGACCTAGAGGTGAACAGGGGTGACCTAGGGGTGAACATGGGTGACCTAGGAGTGAACATGGGTGACAGAGAGGTGAACATGGGGGGTTGACATAGGAGTGAACAGGGGTGACCTAGAGGTGAACAGGGGTGACCTAGGAGTGAACATGGGTGACAGAGAGGTGAACATGGGGAATTGACATAGGAGTGAACAGGGGTGACCTAGAGGTGAACAGGGGTGACCTAGGGGTGAACATGGGTGACAGAGAGGTGAACATGGGGAATTGACATAGGAGTGAACAGGGGTGACCTGGAGGTGAACAGGGGTGACCTAGGAGTGAACATGGGTGATAGAGAGGTGAACATGGGGGGTTGACATAGGAGTGAACAAGGGTGACCTAGAGGTGAACAGGGGTGACCTAGGAGTGAACATGGGTGACAGAGAGGTGAACATGGGGAATTGACATAGGAGTGAACAGGGGTGACCTAGAGGTGAACAGGGGTGACCTAAGAGTGAACATGGGTGACAGAGAGGTGAACATGGGGAATTGACATAGGAGTGAACAGGGGTGACCTAGAGGTGAACAGGGGTGACCTAGGGGTGAACATGGGTGACAGAGAGGTGAACATGGGGAATTGACATAGGAGTAAACAGGGGTAACCTAGAGGTGAACAGGGGTGACCTAGAGGTGAACATGGGTGACAGAGAGGTGAACATGGGGAATTGACATAGGAGTGAACAGGGGTGACCTGGAGGTGAACAGGGGTGACCTAGGAGTGAACATGGGTGACAGAGAGGTGAACATGGGGAATTGACATAGGAGTGAACAGGGGTGACCTAGAGGTGAACAGGGGTGACCTAGGGGTGAACATGGGTGACAGAGAGGTGAACATGGGGAATTGACATAGGAGTGAACATGGGGAATTGACAGGAGTGAACAGGGGTGACCTAGAGGTGAACATGGGTGACCTAGGGGTGAACATGGGTGACAGAGAGGTGAACATGGGGAATTGACATAGGAGTGAACATGGGGAATTGACATAGGAGTGAACATGGGTGACAGAGAGGTGAACATGGGGAATTGACATAGGAGTGAACAGGGGTGACCTAGAGGTGAACAGGGGTGACCTAGGGGTGAACATGGGTGACCTAGGAGTGAACATGGGTGACAGAGAGGTGAACATGGGGGGTTGACATAGGAGTGAACAGGGGTGACCTAGAGGTGAACAGGGGTGACCTAGGAGTGAACATGGGTGACAGAGAGGTGAACATGGGGAATTGACATAGGAGTGAACAGGGGTGACCTAGAGGTGAACAGGGGTGACCTAGGGGTGAACATGGGTGACAGAGAGGTGAACATGGGGAATTGACATAGGAGTGAACAGGGGTGACCTAGAGGTGAACAGGGGTGACCTAGGGGTGAACATGGGTGACAGAGAGGTGAACATGGGGAATTGACATAGGAGTGAACAGGGGTGACCTGGAGGTGAACCTGGGTGACAGAGAGGTGAACCTGAGTGACAGAGAGGTGAAGAAGGATTAAGGAGGAGGGTGTGTCAGGGAAGGCAAGGGCTATCTCCGCCTTGCCAGAGAAGGAAAACTCAGTTTTTTTTTTTTTGGTCTCTCACCAAAGAGTGCAACGGGGTTGAGAGTAGAAGCTTGACAGGGTTAGGAAAGGGAATACATTGTTGTGGTTTGAATAAATAGAAATTCAACTAATAGGAATGGAAATCCTTATCCAAAGAGAGAGTCAATGTGGATGATACTTCTTTACCCGTGAGCCATTTACAGGTGCTGGTAACTTCTTGCCCTCCAAGGTGGCCAAATAAACCCCTCCACTGGGAATAATCCTTGTGATAAAGAAGGGCCCTGTCCAACCACTGACAAATTTGGGTTTATGCTTCAGGAACTTACTGGAATATAACAAGACTAAGCTGCCAACTTGGAATTCCCTCTTCCTGAGATTTCTGTCATGCCATGCCTTCTGCCTTCTTTGCCAGACTTCCTGAGCCAGGATCGCTTCACGACGATGTTCATCCAAGGCTTCAAGATCCCATAATCTCTCAAGTGTGCATGCCTCCAAGTCATCATCCATCTCTGCCATGACCCTAGTGGTCTTCATGTGGAACTCATAGGGCATAACCGCCTCCAAGCCGTAAACTAGCTGGAAAGGTGAATATCCAGTGCTAGCCTTGTATGCGGTTCTGTAAGCAAAAAGAGCAGCTGGTAGTAGAATATCCCAATCTGCCAAGGAATGAAGGCATAACCGAGCCACAATATGAGACATGGTCCGATTGGAGCTCTCGGCCAAACCATTGGCTCGAGGGTAGTATGAACTAGAGGTCTTGTGAACAATTTGCAGTTGGGTGATGAGGTCAGCGATGACATCATTGAGAAAGTGGGTACCTCTGTCACTCATCAATTCCACAGGACATCCAAACCTAGAAATGATTTGATCATACAAGAATGAGGCCACAACTTGAGCAGTGCAGGTCTTCGCGGCCCTAGCCTCCACCCATTTAGTGCCATAATCAGTAGCAATCAGAGCATACTTGTTCCCTCTTCGAGTTGCAGGAGAGATGGGTCCAACAAAATCCAATCCCCATCTATAGAAGGGGGGTACAGGGCTGGATGGCTGAAGGGGAAGGTACTCCCGTCGGGTAGGCTTCGGCCCCCCTCTTTGACATGAGTCACAGCGGCGCACATAAGCATAGCAGTCTTGGAATAGCTTTGGCCACCACAACCCAGAGCGCATTATCTTTCTAGCAGTGGCCTCTGGTGCCATATGACCTCCCCCCATGCCTGAGTGAGCCTCCTGAAGGATGTCTTGTGTTTCATGAGGAAGCACACACCTCCTCAATATGTGGTCCTTCCCCAACTTGTACAGCTGACCCGCGATCAGTTTGAAAGGAGCAGCCTGAAGAATCTGCCTCCGCTTTTGTGCTGGAGTTAACCCTTTGGAGAACTCCCCTGTAGACAACAATTGTACAATGTTTGCATACCATGGGGGACAGCTATCCACCGCAAACAGGCAGTCATCTTTTGGTACTGTGGCATCGACACGGAAGAGGCCCGCATCTGGAAGGTCATCATCAACTCCTATGGCTGCTTCACCTGAAGAGATCCTTGACAAGTGGTCTGCTGGTTGATGTAATCGGCCTGCTCTCACTAGGATGTCAAAGTCAAACTCTTGAAATAGAAGAATCCACCTACTCACTCTCCCCCCAAGCGTTGGTTTGTTCAGTAAATACTTGAGAGCTTGATGATCAGTAATGATGATAAACTTACTGCCCAAGAGATAGTGCCGATACTTTGTCATGGCATAGACCATGCCCAAGCCTTCGCGTTCAGTGGTGCTATAGTTTCTTTCTGCTCCATTGAGTTGTCTGCTTGCAAAGTACACAGGCAGGTCGAGTTTGTGCTCTTCATCTGGTTGGGCCAATATCGCCCCAATGGCCAGCCCACTTGCATCTACATGCACATGAAAAATGATATCCCATTGAGGTTGCCGCAAGATGGGTGCCTTTACTAGACGATCCTTGAGGTTGTCAAACGCCAGTTGTTGAGGTGCCGACCAGTTGAAGGACTGCTCCTGCCGAAGGAGTTCCGTCAACGCCACCGCTATGTCGGCATAGGACCTGATGAATCTTCTATAATAACCCACATGTCCCAAAAAAGACTTGACTTCTCTGGGTGTGCGAGGAATAGGCAAGGTCAATATCACTTCCACCTTTGTTGGGTCCGTGGTCATTCCCTTAGCTGAGACGATGTGGCCAAGGAGGACCCCTCGCAAGGCGAGGAAGAAGCATTTGTCCGGATTCAAGCACAACCTAGCTTCTCTGCACTTATCAAAAACCCACCTCAACTTACTCATATGATCAGTCTGAATAGCAGGTTCGAGGTGAGAAGCATTCTTACCATTGAACACAGAGAAGTCATCCAAGAATACCTCAAGGAACTTTCCGATGTTCTCTTGGAAAAGTTTGGTGACAAGACGTTGAAACGTGGCCGGTGCATTGCATAGACCAAAAGGCATCATCCGGTAAGCATAAGTTCCCCATTGGGTGACGAAGGTAGTCTTTAACTGATCTTGCTCTCGCACCCGAACCTGGTTATACCCACTGTATCCATCCATGAAGGAGAAAAGAGCATGACCAGCTACGGTTTCAAGCACCCTGTCAGTGAAGGGGAGAGGAAACCTATCCCGACGTGTGGCGGTATTCAAACTCCTATAGTCGACACAAACTCGGAGTTTTCCAGTCTCTCTTTTGGGTACCACTACGATGCCATTAAGCCATTCGGAGTATTCAACAGGGTAGATCAACCCTGCTTGCTCCATCTTTTGAATATCAGCATGGACAGCCTTGCCATAGTTAGGATTCATGCGATATGGTCCCCTGATCACCGGCTCGGCTTCCGGATATAGATCGATGCGATGTTCCATAAACTCAGTGGGTACTCCCTTTAAATCCTTATATGACCAGGCAAAGACATCAACATACTCTTGAAAAAAATCAGACAATGCAGCAAGGAGATAGTCATGTTCCCAGACCCAACTGGCTACCTTAAGATGTCGCGGTTGGTCTTCTGTCCCTATGTTCAGATACCTCCAATCCCTGGCATGGTCAACCTGAGGTATGCTTCCTGATGCGGAGTTGTTCGGTTCTTCTACTCCCACTGCTGGGTGCGCAGGAGAATCATCTAGAGAAAAATTCCCCACTACTTCTTCCATCCAAGAGCTCGGATAGGACGGTTGGGTGTGTTCTGGAAATGGTTGAAATGTAGAGGCAACAGTTGGGCCCATTCTCTTCTTTCCTTTTTGTGCTTGCTTGAGCATTCCTCTATATGGTAGTCCAACCACCTCGTATGTAGTGTCATGAACCTCCTGTGTCGTTGGGGAGTCAGCTTCTGACATATATAAGTCGAGTAGAACAAGGTCCGCGACATCTTCTTCTCCCTGTATGCTGTGGGCTTGCCTTGAAGGTCTGAAGTTCCAGACTCCAGTGTGAATGTGGACGGCTCCTTCAAATTGACTGGCCTCTTGACCCCTCCTAGGTTGGTCAGATTGCATAATGGATTCAATAACCCTTCCAAGAGTCATTTCCGGTACCTCCTGCCTTTGAGTGACATCAGTAAGTAGGGGATCATCCTCTTCTTCTGCAGATCCATGAGTGTATTCTCCAATACCATCATTGTGCTCAGCCAGCCTATGATCTATGTGGTCATCTTCTTCTTCCATAGATTCATAAGTGTTCTCTTCAGGTCCATCATTATGCTCCGCTCGCTCATCATCTTCTTGCATAGGATCCTCTTCCTCCTCTGTTGTGACCCCATGGTCATTTTCTTGGTGTGAGGCATCCATGTCGTGTGCATCCATTGCTTCCATTGCTGCTTCATGGTCTTGTCTTTGAGTCACCCTGGTGGCCTCCCCACCACTTGGTCTGGTACTTGCGGACATCATTCGCTGATACATGTGGGGATTATTAAGAAGGCCAAAAGGCATCCGTTCATACATGAGATCAGCCAACCCAGGTGGGGAAGAGGCTTCCTGGCTCACCTCTTGCGCATTCCGTGAAGTACCAAAATGGGCTTCAGGATCCTCTTCTGGACACAACTCCACCATGTTGATGGCTAAGGATCCCAGGGCCCCCATCCAATCCAAGATGACAACTTCTTCCTCATCTGGTCTAGCATGTTCCAACAAGTACGTCAAGCTCTCACCAACGTCTCGTGCCGCTGTTACATCGGTTTCACCTTTGAAGGGTGAGTCCTCCACATAGCCCAACTCTTCTTCCTGTAGGGGCCAATCCCCAAGTGCCCATCGCTCCTCTTCCACCCCTTCTTCTTCTTCAAAATCCTCTTCCCCAAGTTCCACAGGTCGGTGGCGAGCCCTTCCAGTAACCATGTCTATTTCTAAGGATGTGGATCCCAAAGGTAGTCGAACTTCATCACTTGACCAATCTTGAATGGCCTTTGCTGAGCGTAACCATGGTCTACCAAGAAGTAGAGGATAAGTCTGCTCACCCTCTGTCATATTAAGTACAACAAAATTGGACAGGAATGTAACTCCCCCAATCTTCATGTGAACACCTTTTACAGCCCCCATAGGCTTCACCTTGCGTTGATCCGCCATGCGTACTTGGAAATGTACGTCAGTTGTCAATTTCAAACCCAGTTGTTGAAGAGTACCTCTCGGCATGATGTTTACTGCTGCCCCACCATCCAAGAAAACATCTTTCAGCTCCACCCCATTGATCTCCACTGCGAGCTTGGGACTTTGTTCACATGTGAGGGCAGCATAGGCTGAGCAATTGTCTAGTGTTACTCCATCTTGAACTGTTACTGTCTCTGGCGTGGGTCCGCCCTGAACAGATCCCCTTTGGCGCCCTCCTGGCATGCGATTCACAAATGCAATAGTCTGATGCTTGATATGTGGAGACAATTGACAGAGTTGTCGTAAGGTGATATTGGGCCTAAAATCCATCAAGTCATCCATCAAAGAATAGGGCTGGACAGTAGCAGCAATCTTTTGTGCCTTCATCCGCCGAGCTTCTGGCCGAGGGTCGAAGCTTACGCGAGGGAGAGGAGGTGCCTCTGGATTCTCAGTCAATATTTCCTGTGGTGACTCTCCCATCACCCATTTCCCCTTTTCTTTGGCACTACTAGGCTTCACCCCTTTTTCCTTCTCTTGCTTCATTGTGCTTCCTGAGTGGAAGGTGGATGGGCCTGCCTGCGACTCTTCACGTTTTTGCCCTGAAGTTGTCACTTCTGTTGCAAACCTCACTATTTTGGACTTGCGGGAAGGAAACTGAGGTGTGACTCCTTCATCTTCAGAACTAGATTGAAGATCTTTGGTGACACTCCTGATCACCTCCTGATACCTTGAAGGCATAGATTGCTCACTTGGAGCTGAGGTAGTTTTAGAGCTATTGATAGGTCTTGATGGCTGTGGGGCCCCTCGGGTCCTTTCTAATCCAGTTACAGGAGAGGACAAGGGCGATGTAGTCTTGTGCCCACTGTCCACCTTGGGGGAAGGAGGTGGGGATGCTCTTCTAGTGACTGAGCTGGTGTTAGTTGGTGATGAGGCCTCCGATATTGATGTTGAATCATCCTTACTACTGTCACCCTTCATTTGTGACCTAGTCACAGCTCCCAACACTGCACCAATCAAATGGGGTTTGTCACCCTCCCCCGCCACTACTACATCAACCATGTTGACTTGCGATGTTAATTCCCTTCTGCCATTGGGACAATCTCTGGTGTAGTGGTCATTTGTGTTGCACTGTGTACAAGAGGGTCCCCCAAATGGTTGTGTACAATCATCTTGGTAGTGGCCATACTCGCCACATCTATAGCACATGATGGGCCTGCGAAAGTTGGTACCTCTGCCTCCACGTCCACCTCGGAACCCACCCCGTCGACCGCGAACATAAGGGGGTCCATATCCACCCCCTGACATAGGTGGTTGATACTGTGCATAGTAGGGCGGAGGGTAGAAGTATGGAGCCCCAAATTCACTAGGAGTAGGAGCTTGGAGCAAAGGAGGATTAGGAGGATTAGGAAGTAGTGGAGGTGGAATGATAGGGTGGGTGGGTGGTTCAGGTGCCTTCACAGGGGCTGAAGCTAGGGGTACTGGCCCTGAAGTGGTCGGTGCAGCTTTGTTGATTGTAGCCACCAGTGGCTCCCCAATTGGATACTCCGGCAGAAGCTTCCTCAACCCCTTAAGATACCTACACTCAGAGGCATCATGTCCATGAATTTCACAAAATGTGCAAAAGGAGGTTGGGGTGGGTACCTTACGCTTCGATGGACATTCCCAGTAGCCATGGCCAGAACCCTTGCAGTCCGTGCACCAGAGACCACTTCTTATCTGAGCTTCAAAGGGTGACGGTCCATCCACTTTTGTTCTGTCTTTCAGACCTTCTTTGATTTCTTCTAATTCCTTCTTGAGTTGCTGCCATGCCTGTGAGCCCTCTTCTCTCGGAAGTTGGGCGGTCTGAGCGGGTGTTGAGGCGAAACTTAACTGGGACCGTTCCATCTTCACCGCTTCCCTCAGAAATTCTTGTAGCGAGGCATGTTCAGGAAGTTTGTCAACCAGCCTTATAGCAATGGTGGAGGGTAAAGCCTTCAAAAACCACCCCTTCATGACGGCGTCATTGGGTGGCACCGACATCTTTGCCGCCAAGACCCTCATCCTTGTGTACATGTACATCTCAGAGATGCTCTCTCCAGGCTTCATGGTGTCAGTGGATAACTCTTGGACAATCATGTGTTCGAATTTTTCCAACTTGAAAGTGCGTAAGAATTCCTCCCTTAGGTCTGTCCACGTCTGGAAGTGGTCCGGAGGAAATTGACTGTACCATACATCCGCAGCATCCTCTAATGACGAGGGAAAGATGTGAAGGAACGCATGCTCATTCTCCACACCTTTAGCTCTACATGCTGTGAGGAACTTCCTCACATGAGCTTCCGCATCTTCATGGAGGTGGCCTTTGAACTTTTGAGTCTTCACGTGGACCTTGTTGAGTAGCTCGAGAAGTCTCGCTCTGTCTGGAGGACTGAGAACGGCCGTCCCCACCCGAGAGGTTGGAGAGGGGGCCATCCCCACCCGAGAGGTTGGAGAGGATGCAAGAGTTGGAGGGAGTCCCGATGGGGCTGTAATGAGTGTTGGTGCTCCCGAAGAGGAGACCACCCCGACAACCCCTCCTGTGGAGGACCACAATGGAGAAGTCACTACTGATGTAGTCATAGAGGAAGTGTACCCAGATGGTAGGGCGTAAGTGGGGGGTCTCGGTGTTGCAGAGGGAAAGGGTGAGAACATGGAAGATGTGGGGGTGAAAGAGGATGGGAGAGCATTTGGGAAAGAGAGGGACGGACTTGAAGTCATGGATGAGTAAGCAGAAGGGAAGGAAGGAGGTGGTGGAAAAGGCAACACCGGTGTGGATGGAAAGGGAGATGAAACCATCATGGCAGGTAAAGGCATGGCCGGAGCAAAAGTACCCCCCAATGGAATAGATATAGAAGAGGGATTAGCTAGGAGCCCGGAGCTATGCGTAACAGATGAGGTAGCAGCTTGTCCACAAGAGGTTGAGGCGGGAGCAGATGGAGTCACCACTCCGGTAGAAGAGGTGGTTGATGAAGACATCGTTGCAGGAGGAGGAGAGGGGCTGCCTTGACCTTGATGAGTCCCTGAGGAGTCCTCGTCCTTAGTACCCTCTTCTTTCACCTGTTCTCCGCTTTGCACTTCTTCTTCTCCGGAGTCCGGATCTGACCACCAGGGTTCTTGTTGGTCCAAGTCAATGAGAGTGTCGATGAAGTTACTTGCTCTGGCTACTGCTCCAATGGGCTCACTTTGTGCTCGAGTTGAGGACTTCGCAAACTTTCGTCGCACGTAATGCTTCTTGTACCTAGTTTGGTCTGCCGGAAGTCTTTTCTCCACTCTCCTCAAGTACCTCCTAGTTCTCTCACTAGCTCCTTCAAATGTTTCAGAACTACTCGGCATAAGACCTCTCTCTAGGACCCTAGATCACCACTTCACTCGTGCTACTCAACACCAGCAGTGTCCCACCGTGATCGCCAAAAACTGTCTGAGGGGGGGGGTTTCTTAACACTTACTTCCGGAAGTATTACCGGAGGCCTAGGGCCACTGGTGCGAGAAGCGAGTAAGACGTGCCATAAGTGTCACTGATGGAACGTAGGTGAGTGCTTGTCGATGGTGTCAACTATGTGCAAGCGGTAGATGGTGTCAACTATGTACAAGCGGTACAAGTGCTGAAGTGATGTGAGCAAGAAGAAGACCCAAAGCGGAACAACATCATGAAAGCCATCCCTCGACATGAACAGCAAGGAACTTCAACCACATGACACAGGTCCGTTGTACCAGGTGAAGGGAGAGGAGGGGAGGAGAACACAACGAAAAGAGATTTTAGAGTAGCGAGCAGAGATGGGAAGTAGCATAACTCATTAGAGAGCAAGATGACTGATACACTCCCCGAAGATACACACGAGGCGAGCTCTTGACTCTAGCCTCTCACTCCTTCACTCCCGCCTCTCGTCCCTGCGAGAATGTCCCTCCCCTTTTTCCTTTCCCCCTCTTCACCTTCTCTTCCTCTGCTCCACCCCCGCGCTACCAATCTCCACACCTTCTTCCTATTGGTTGCCTTCTTGCACCCTTAGCCATCCTTAGCCATTCCACCGTTTGTGGGCCGCTCTGTCCTTGATGGCTTCCGCAACACTCCAGCCTGTCCTGGGTCAGTGAATCCCGTGCTCCATGTGTTCTCCTGCGCTCCTGACACTAGTTGGTTGAGAGGGTTGGTGCACCACCTATGCCTCTTAACTGATGGACTGCTTCCCATGTGCACCAACAGGTGTATCCCGCGTACCATTGCGCCAATACTTCCCTATGATTGACTTTGACCATGGTGAGTCGAGGTTGAGGTTTGGCACCCTTCAGTCATGTATTGCTTCCGTCATGTCCATGTCAAGTCCATGTCATGTCCAAGTCATGTCCATGTCAAGTCATGTCATGTCCAAGTCATGTCCATGTCAAGTCCAAGATGTGAACACATGTGAACACGCTGCGACTAGGTATGACCAAGGTCTGACCAAGGTCTAACAACTTGGCATGTTGCTGAGGTGACCATGACGTGACCCAAGTGTGACTCTTGGTGGGTCGCCATAAACTTTGAGTACAACAGCCTAACCTATAGATCTATTTCCAGCTTTGTCACCGCTTTTTGAGGACTGCAATAATTGCTCACTTTCCCTGCGCGCCGTGCCTAACCTATAGATCTATTGCTTCCTTTGTCCTCCTCATATGGGGGCTTACAGGTGAGGATAGTAACTCTAACACCTTGTAGGATCCTATAGGTGTCATATGGGCCACATTGGTTCATCTAGACTAGTTTTAAGTTTTTAGGGTTAAAGTACCAAATCACTAGTTTGGACTCAGTATGTATAATCAAACATTGGCACTTTCACTTGATACTAGTTGGGTTTCTCATTGTGCAATACAAGCTTTCTCAAACATTGGCAATTTCATTTGATACTAGTTGGGTTTCTCATTGTGCAATACAAGCTTTCTTGCTTCTAACTTGTGCTCATTAGCGCAAGGTTCCATGTTTGCAGCATCCTTTAAGAAGAGCCACCACACGAGGCTTGTGGAAGCTTGATTGTGCAAGCCGTTTTACAGAAAAAGAGCATAACTTGCATGTTTCTCAAGATTTTTGCATGCTTTTTGTTCCAAGAGCGATCTACTCAATTGGCAAACTTGTTGAAATCCTCAAATGCCACTTTGGTTGAACAAATTAGGCACACAAAGTAAAAAATAACATTTTTCAATGTACCAAATGGTGGATGTGAATCGTTTTTGTGGATATAAGTTTCATTGCTTTTGCAGAAATCTAAACAATTGGTTCTGATTTTTGGATTTTGAGCTTCGTGTTTTGAGTTGAATGCTTGTTGGCATGCATTTCACTTCACAACAATAGGATCATATGTGTGATATACAATATGAGCAAAAAGAGAACCACTCTATATTGCCGGTTATTTAATGATTTTATGAACATTGTGCAATTACCCTTGAATTTGGAATGCTTTGCTGCAAGTTCCAATGACTTTGAATATTGCACACGTTTCAGTGATATACTCTTATCTTGTGACAATAGTCACTTTGGGATTTTACTTTATTTGCTCTTTGCCATCATGCGTTCTCTTTTAGTAAGCTTGATCTCTAGGGGTTCAAGGCCTCTAAACATTTGCAATAATTGCATCTTATGTATTGATTCGTGAAAAACATGCCATCCCATGTGCTTACCCCTGAAGGTACATCATGGCAATTAAAGGACAATGAAATCTTGTCTTTCTTAAGCTAAAAAAGAAAGCATTTTTTGTCACTTCTTGATGTCCTTTGAAATCATTCCTATGAAGAAGATAAATGGTGATCTATTCATTAACTTGTATCATGTTTAGGTCACTAACATAGTATTTCATTGACTTAACTGTCAGATATTTTTTTATAAAATTTTATTTTAAGAAAGTTAAGGGATGAATCCTATAAGTGTGATTTTGGCTGGGATAATACATCAGATATTATTTTTGATGTCAGCATAATATACTAGGGAGTCACTTTAATTATAATCAGGCACTTCTAGAATTTTTTGTTGATAATTTGAGATCTTATCTTTTGCAGCCATGTCAAGATTTTGCTTGGCTTGTTGGTCCTTGGGGTAGATGCACCCATGGTTGCCCTCAATATAGACAAAGATGTGTTGAGGTAGAGCTTTTTTTTTTTTGGTTCTTGCTGTCATATTTCACGTTGCATTTTAACATGCACTTGGTACATAACATATCTATGCTCTTAGGTGAACATGTGAAGGGGCATCACACAATTACAGTTTATCTTTAAAGAGAAAGAGTTTAACAAAATGTCTTTGATGAGCTCCTATGCAAGCCTGGGCTGTGTCATTGCTTGTTCGTGCTGCAGCATCTCACCTCCCTTGCTATTCCTCGTAGCCCTCCCCCCCCCTCTCTCTTCTATATTGTCATTTCCTCTGCCCTCTCATCTGTTTAGTATACCCTTTACCTCAACCATCTCTCACCAGTTGTCTGGTATTCAGTTAGACAGATTTTCGTGACTTTAAATCTTCCCTTCTCTCAATATGGATCTACTCCAATCACGTGTAGTAGGGCAGGGTTTGGGAGCACGTGGCTTCTCTAATCACAGCTGAGATGAGGCTAATCCTGGATTCCCCTTTTTATGTCACAGGAGTTAGGGGGGGCGCTAAGACAAATGCCCATGTGATGATGGGCATTTGATGTCACGGGAGTAACGGGGGCACTAAGGCAAATGCCCATGTGATGAAGAAAATAGAAGTCATGATGGCATCACTTTTATTTTCTTCATTAAGCAATTGGATGGGTTCAAAGAGAGTCACCAGACTTGGCTATTCATCTGTTTGATTTTGAGAAGGCATATGATAGGGTGGATTGGGGTTTTTGGAAGTAACACTTTGACATATGGGATTTTTATAGACTTGGATTATACGGGTTTTCTCTCTCTACCAGTGAGCCCATAGTCAAGTTCTAATGCAGTGGGGTAGAGGAGTTTTGAGTTCAGGATTTCCATGTCTGTTTGCCAGGGATGACCTCTTTCTCCCTTTCTGTCTACATTTTTCTAGTGTAGGTGATGAGTGATTTCCTTTGCTCGCAAGAAAGAATCACAAGAATTTTGTCTTCTGACCAGGAATGGTGAAGGATTCCTTGGTAACAAGATTTGACCAGGAATGGTGAAGGATTCCTTGACAACGAGCTCAAGGATGATGCAACTTCTTGAGGGCCTCCCTCAGAATTTGCTGTCCTTCAAGGAAGCATTGGAGATTTTTCGTCATGCTGTAGGAGCGTCCATCAATTGGCACCAATTCATAGGGTTCTATGTCAGTGTCAGTCATGTAGATGCTCCAAGATGGGGGGAGGATCTTGGTTTTAGATGGATTGAGAGGGGCACTATGGCCAAGTATTTGGCATGCCAAGTAGAAATGAATTGACCCTTACCCTGAGTCTTGGAGACCGCCGTCATAAGGAACACCATTTTATTGGAGCTCCAGATTTGGCCTCCAAAACTCGTCATGAGCCATTCTTTTGCAACTGCATGGTACATTGCATATTTACTGGTGTTTTCCTTGCTTATGCATTGGTCAGCTCAGGAAATTGATGCAAAACTACCTCAGGGTGCGGTCATTACTACATCAAAGTAGATGCTCCCTTAACTGGCCCCCTTAGAGACAAGATAGACCAGCAGATTTTTAGTTGGAACAATGCTTCAACCCATTAGAGGTTAGCCAAATGCATGCATTTAGTTCTTAAACTATTGGTATCAAGCTACAAGCTCTTTGGTCTACATGTGAGTGCTCTCATTTTTGTTCATTGCTCTAGTCATTTCATTTCCATTTCATTATGTCTTCTTTTGAGTATCACTTCCTCTCTCCCTAGCCTACCCTCTCTCTCTCCCTGTTTCCACCATGTTCCTTCAATGCTCCCTATAGAAGTTGAGCTTCACTGGAAGCTCGATCGGCCAGGTCTGAAATGTGTATAGCTGTAGAAGATCCTTTTTCATCACCATGGAGATCTCTCTTGGGAAACCTCCCCCTAGCCCAATGCTTGCAAAGTGTCCTCCTGCCTTGGTGCCATGTGTCCCTCAAGGGACCTTACCTTTTTGGCCCTCTCATGGGCTCCCCTTTGCATCTCTTAAGGTAGGAGGTCTTCCACACCCATTGGAGATTCCATCTGGCAAATGGGAAAGCATCTCCATGGATTTTATTGTGGGATTACCTAGGACACAGAGGGGGCACAACTCTGTATGGGTAATTGTGGATTGGTTGACCAAGATGGCTCATTTTATTCCTGTCAATGAAGATGTTAAAACTCCAGAATTAGCTAGGCTATTTGTGGAGCATATCTATAGATTGTATGGGCTACCAGCAGGTATTGTTAGTGACCGGGATAGCAAATTTAACAACCATTTTTGGAGGGCTATGTTTATGAGGTTAGAAACTTCATTGAATATGAGCACTGCGGATCATCCACAGAGTGATGATCAAACTGAAAGATTCAATCAGATCATTGAGGATATGCTTTGAGCTAATTGGGAATAGTATTTGACCATATTAGAATTTGCATATAACAGTGCCAAACATTCAGCTATAGGTTTTAGTCCATTCATAATGATGTATGGATTTCAACCAAGAGCCCCAATGGCAGTGGGACTAAAAAAAGAGAAGGTGCAAAGGGGCTATTTGGGGCTTTAGATCCTGCTTGTTTATTTTTAGGGCAATTCCAAGCAGCATGGTCTTTGCCCAAACATTTGAAGCAAAGATTTTACTGTCTAGCCCTTTCATAATCCTCTTTCTTCAAGGGAGGATAATTTTGTGTTTGAGGTTTCTTAGGTGGTGCTTGAGGGTCCTCCTTCTTAAAGTGCCCCCTCCTTTTTCAAATTGGGAAATTTGTTGAACTTAGAAACAAAACCTGTTTGCTCTGAAGTTTCATTTTTTTTTTTTGCACAAAAAGTAGTGCTAGTTATATTACTTGAAAGCGAGAGTACAAGAAGGCCTAAAGGCCAGCGGGCTGTAATCACAAAACAGATTCAGCCCGAGAAATCAAAAAACTAAATACAAGCCTCCTAGGGCATAATCATCGGGGAGTGGACAAACAGCCACGGTGGAGGGGCATAATGCCACTGAAGACTCTGAGTGGAGTGCTAAAAGAATAACTCCCGGTGATCCCAGTCGCGAAGGAAACGTCGTCTCTTTTCCTTCCCTGCTCGGGACTCTCCCTGTATCTGATCCCACTGACCCCCCTTGAGCGTGTGAATGATCGTGCTCCAGATATCTGCTAGGGTCTGAGTAGTAGAGGTAGTCTGAGCTCCTACAGTCTGCGCGCATCTGGAAGTCCAGATATGCCAGCCTGCGATGCTCCCTATGATCTCCCAAACTGGGTGTCGAGGCAACGCTCCTGCATCTGTCTCTGTCAGATGCCAAGGGAAGCTGTCCATGTAAGCCCAAGTGGCCTGCGTGATGAAAAAGACGGGATCCTGTCTAGAGAACTCATAGGCCAAGTGATGCCCCGACTCAGTGCTGCACCAACAAACGGCTCCCCAAGTGATCGGTCCTAGCTCGGGTGTAGTCCTAGCTAAGATCCCCATGATTCCCTTCCAAACCGTCTGCGCATGCGAACAGCTCCAAAGGCAATGCTTTAGGGTCTCCTCCTCCTGAAAGCACATCTGGCAATGCCCCTCCTGCCCCATGTGTCTCAGCCAGCTGCCAACTGGAAGCCCCTTATGTACCACCATCCAAAGGAAGTAGGAGATCCTCCTTGGATGCCAGCTAGCCCAAAGAGTCTTCCAGAAGGTGCGAAGAAAGACCAAGGATATCCTCTGGGCATACCAGCTATGTGCCTGTGTGGGTAGCCCACGCTGGAGAGCCCCAAGAGCACGCCGACCCGTGTGTGCACTGTAAGAAAAGAAGGGGGTGGGGTTCTCTGAGGTCTCCGATGGTGGCCAACGCCACTCCCTTGGGTCCCACTCCACCTCTGACAAGGAGCGGCCCTCCCAAATCCAGAGTCTCCAATCTTGGTCCTGTATAATCAGGGGGTCTATATGCCACGTCTTCCCTTGCAGCCCTACAATGCGAAGGCGCTGCCAGGGAAGCTGGGGGTCGATCATGGCCTCTCTGCTCTGTAGGCGACTGTCATCAGTGATGGAGAAGAAGTGTACCGAAGAGTCCGAGAAGAGGCCTGCCACCACCAAAGGAATGCCTCATGGAGTGAACTGTCCGAGCCACCTCTCATCTCCCGGGAAGAGCTGTCTGGTGTCTACGGGAATCCTCCAACCTGCAGGGATGGCAGCATCAATCTCCGCTCGCCGAGCTTGGATCCCACGAGCCGTACCTACTGCTGCTGCCAGCTCGCCTGGACTCAGCAGACTGTAGACGTCCCTCTAGAGCGCACGGGCCCACGCGCCCAGAGCGCCCAAGGGATATGGGATCTCTCTCCGAGCTCACAACCTGCACCATCTGTCACCTGGCTGCTCCAAATCAGGGGCTGTCTGTCTGTCTGTCTCCTCTCGACAGCTAGGAGGGACCTGGGAGAGGCTGTGTTGCAACTTTCTCCAGACTGAAATGAGGCTACGGAGGAAGGGGGAACGGGGCTGAGTCAAAGGTGTTGAAGTGAAGATCCATCGGATAGAAGGCTGCCAAACACCCCCTAACTGGGGGGTACACCCACTGAGACCATGCTGTAGCAAGAGCTTCCACGTCTGTCCTCCTGGGGTCACAAGGCCGCGGATGACTAGCTTGCCAAGAAGTGCCCGACTCTGAAGCTCTAGATCTATGATGCCAAGGCCGCCCTCTGCCTGGGGGAGAATGATCGTCTGCCAGGCGACCCTAGCTCGGGTGGTGCCGGAGCCGTCTGAACCAGACCATAGGAAATTCCGCACCAGTCTCCTCAGCTGGGCTACACAAGACCTCGAGAAACACCAGCAAGAGGCCACGTACCAAGCAGTGGCAAGAAGGACCTGGTTGACCACAAGGGCCCTGCCTGCCAAGGAAAGTCGAGCCGTGCTCCAGAAAGCAAGCTTCCGTCGTATGGAGGCTAGGACCGGCAAGAACTGCTGAGCCGGTGTGATGTCCAGGCCTACCTGGAATCCCAGGTAACGTGTCGTCTGTCCTCTAGGGATCCAACGAAACCCCAGGAAAATACCCCACTGTGAGCTGGCTCTCGGATCCGTAAGAAAACCAACCGACTTATGCCAGTTGATTTTTGCTCCAGCCGCAAGGCAAAACATCTCTAGGGACAGTCTCACACGCTCCAGTGACTCGACATCATCCTGCACGTATAGGGCTGTGTCGTCTGCATACTCGGAGTCCAACAGCTCGGCATCCTCTCGAATAGGGAGACGCATCCCGTGAAGACCAGTGGTGCGAGCTCGAAGGAAGTGTGTCATGGCCTCCGCAAAAAATAGGAAGAGGTAAGGCGCTAATGGACAGCCCTGATGTACCGAGCGCTCAAGTGTGAATCTCTCCCCCATCCTGCCGCTAATGATAACCCGACTGAAGGCCGATCTGTAAAGGCTAGCAATACCTCCAATCCACTCGTCCGGGAAACCGAACCGAGCGAGTGTACCTTCCAAGAAAGACCAGTCTACCCTGTCGTACGCCTTCTCAAAGTCGAGAAGGAGTATGGCAAGGTGCTGTCCACTGTGCTAGGCCCATTCCGTCGCCTCTGTGAAAGTGAAGATGTTGTCCAAGATGCTACGATCTTGGACAAAACCAGTTTGGGTGTCGTGAATCAGATCGTGTAGCAGGGGGCGGATGCGACTGCTGATCATCTTCGCGAGGATTTTGTAGGCGGTCGGGAGGAGGGTGATTGGGCGCCACTGTCTGATCTCCTGGCGGTCCCCCCCTTTGGGGATGAGGCAAATCAGGCATGTTGCAAGGCTCTCTGGCATCTGCCCGCTGGAGAAGATGTGCTGGAAGGCTGCGAGCAAGGGCCGGTGGATCTGCTCCCAAAAGGTGGTGAAGAAAGCTCTAGAGAGGCCATCCTCACCTGGGCATTTCTGCCCATCAATAGCACTCACCGCATCCTGCATCTCCGCAACTGTGAAGGGTGCGAGAAGGGTATCGCTCATGCTGGGCTGCACGAGTCTCGGTGTAGATCTCCACACCTCCTCCCTGCAAATGCGACCACGAGGGTCTGGGGGCTCCTGCTGGAATAAAGATCTGTAGAAGTCTGTCGCTAAGTCCCAGACCTCATCTGGATCTGTCCTGACACTACCATCCTGCGCCCTAAGAGAACGGAGCTGTTCCCCTGCTGACCTCTGTCCATGAGTCCTGAAAAACTCCCTGCACATCCTGTCGCCTTTCCTAGCCCAGAAGGACTTGGAAGCATGAAATGAAAACTCTGAGCGACGCTGGGTGATCTCCTCTAGCATGGCCCGGGCCCGAACCTCCTGTTGTCTGAGCTCCTCTGTCTGAGCTCCTCAGAGCCTGGAGAAGACTGTTGCATCCTCTGAATCGAGGCGAGGTCACGTCTGAGACCCCTCTCCCGCGCCCAACACCGCTGTCTGACCTGAATCGCCTCATGCTGGCAAATGCGGCTAGACTCATCAAGTGCCTGCGCTACCTGTGCTGCCATATCCCTGGTAGGGTCCCACTCCTGCTCCCATAGGTCCACAATCCTGCTGTGAACCGCTGCTCTGGTGTATATGGAATCTGGGATCCCGACATGAACGTGGAGGTGAGGACTGAGAGGCCGAGTCCAGGACTAGGATGACTGGGGCATGGTCTGAAAGTGTCATCCCTGGAACCACTCCTGACTCTCCTCCTCTGCCAAGCGCCCAATCACTGACATAGAAACGGTCCAGTCTCCCCAGGAGTCTGCCTCCCTCCCTCCTGTAACCCCAAGAGAAGTCCAGACTCCCAGGCCATCTGCGAAAGGAAGGCTCCCTCCACTTGTCCCGGCCTCCAACTGCAAAGAGGAAGGAGTCCCAATCTGCCTGCTCTGCATGAGCTATACTGAGGAACTCTGGGCCCCTTCCCTGCTGATCCTCTAAGGTCTCAAGGTTGTTGAAGTCCCCTCCTACAATCCAAGAGTCCATCTCTGGTAATAGGTCTGTCAAGGATCTCCAAAAAATGGATCTACGTCTGAGATCAGTCGGAGCGTAGATATTGAGGATGCCGATGTGGGATCCCTCAATATGCTAGCCCACCCAAAGCGCCCGTCCTGGGATCAAAGTGCAAGAACCAAACACATGCTGAACTAGAGAAGCGTCGATGGAGGTACAGACACCTCCGCTTCTCCCCTGCTCGCCAATCGAAGGTTCCCAGTAGGTGTGGGAGCGTCCTGTGAGGACCTTCCCACAAATACTAGTCTGTGAAGCCGAAAGCTTGTGTTCCTGTAATAGGAGCACATCTATCTTTCCCACCAAAGCTGGCTGGAGCTCCTGTCTGAGCACCATCTTCCTGGGGCCACGGGTGCCTGATGAGTGGAACCCGTTGACATTCCAAGAGATAATGTGTAAACTCATGAGGAGGGAAGGTGGGCCACAAACAGCTGTCTGCTAGCGGTGGAAGTCGAAGTGGTCGAAGGATGTCCTGTGTGGAGACGAAGGTGCTTCTGTGAAGGTTTCGAAGGAGAGGCCGGATCATCGGACCCATCCTCTAAAACCTTCAGCAGAGGGGAAAGGCCTTTCGTCCTATGGTGGTAAGCTCTCTCTAACCAGCTCGACGCCTCTGCCAAGGAAATGCTGTAGAAGCCTACAATCTCTGAAGTCCTCCAGGGGCGAAGCCCTTCCACGTAAGCCCACTCCAGCGGTGGTCTGATAATGACCAGGAGTCGGAAACGTTTGGCGCTGTGGCGCCAACGCAGACGAACATCGCCCTCCTGCCACTGCTGCTGAAGAAGCTCCACTGCTCTGCTACCAATCCAGTCCTGCACCTGCTCCTGGGTCTAGTCTCGTATCGTCTCCCAAACATTTTCATTCGTCCATTGCTCATTCCCTTCACTGGAGATAGTGAAGGAATAGCTAGGACCATCGTGCGGAGCCAGGATGGAAACCTTACCCTCCGGATGAAGAAGATGCTGATGTCTAGGCATGCGGGAAAGGAGCCAATACCCGCTGCATCCAAGTAGTCCCAAGGACCTGCTCGGTAAAACTCCAATGGAAGAGCTCTAGGAGCAGCCTTTGGGCTTGGGGATGAAGATGAGGAGTCTGAACCGGAGGGAGGGGTGCTGGCCACCTGTGGGGAAAGGCCTATCCCTGCCGTCGGGCTCGAAAGGATAAACGAGGGTGAGGTCTGTGCAGGCTTCGGGGCTGAAGGTGGCGTAGGTGGGGGGGGGGGGGTTCCTTCTGGGTCATGCTCGAGGAAGAGGGTGGAGCGGAAACCACTGGTGCGGGGGGTGATCCTGGAGGGGGGGTGGGGGTCGGAGAATCGAGGAGGGGGGAGGTGGGGGAGGGCGGGGTGAGGGATGAGGGGGAGGCTACCTTCTCCTTTCCTTTCTCCTTCCCCTTACCGAGCTGCTGATGAGTAGGGATCATCTGAGGGGGCTCTGGCTGTGGCTGGGAAGGTTTTTTTGGGCCTGCCTTGTTGCCCTTCCGTTTTCATTTGACTTCCGTCCAGCCTTCCCCTTCGGGAGGGGATGTCGCTGACTGGAGCGGAGGATCCTGAGCTGCCTGAACGGGGGTCTTCTGGGAATCTGTACCCGTGAAGCGAGGACAAGAGCAAGCCTGGTGCCCGAAGCCATGGCATCTCAGACACTGGTTTGGGCGACCAATGACCAGAATGCGCTGCGTCACCACACCTGTGTCTGTCTCTATCTCGAACTCCGACGGGATGCTCTGTGGATCAAGGACTGCCACTTTGACACGTGGCACCCCTTGGGCTGCCGCCGCATCAACGTAAGTGTCCTGCATAGGCCAACCAAAGTGTGCCCCCAGGTCCTTGATGATCGGGTGAAGCTTGGTTGCGAGACTTGGGAAGATAAGGGTAACTGGGTGTTGAGGAATACGAAAGCGGGAATCGAAGTCCGCTACACTGAAACCCCTATACCAAGGGACCATGAGGATGATCTTCCCACCCACAGAAGTAGGGGATCGCCTGACTATGTCGCTCGCAGCCTGTGCTGAGGAGAGCTTAAGCCAAAAAATGCCACGTCCCATGAGTGCCACCTCCTCAATGTTGACTGTCCTCGAGGTAGAGGGTGGACTGCAATCAATCCCTGATGTCTGCTCGTGAAGGAGAGAAACCAATGACCCTCCCATAAACTGATGTCTGGGAGAAGTCCATGGCGGCCTGCTTCACCAAGGAGACCTGGTGCTCTGTCAAGGTAACGCGATAGGCTGGTGGAGGGGGGGGGTCCGTCGGGGCCACCGGTTCCGGGCACGTAGCCGCCATATCGCTTGACTAACTGCGAACTCCCGAGGTAGGTGAAGGGAAAAGAAGAGGGGGGTGAGAGGTAAGGACTAAGGGTGGAAGAAGGTGGGCGGGGACAAGGGGTGGCCAAAAAAAAAAAAAAAAAAGGGGGGGACTAAGGGTGGTGAGGGGAACTAAGGTGAGGTGAGCGGAGCGGAGTGGTGTGAGGCGGGTTGGGTGAGGTGAGCGTAGTGGAGCGGGGTGCGGTGAGTGGAGTGGGGTGAGGTGAACGGAACGGGTGGGCGGGGTGGAGCGGAGAGAGGGGGTCCAGGCGGGAAGGGTGAGGAGAGTGGAGCGGAACGGAGGGAGGTGGGATGGGGTGAGGTGAGAGGAGAGGAGAGGAGGGAAACAAGACGGAGCGGGACGGAGTGAGAGTAGCGAGGAAAAGGGGGGGGGTAGCGACGGGCGGAGGAGTGAGTGTAGTGAAGAGAGGGGGGGGAGGGGGTAGCGACGGGCGGAGGAGTTGGCGGAGAGGGGGAGAGCGTAGCGGAGAGAGGGGGCGAAGGCTGCACGGCAGCAGTCGACGGAGGGAGGGAGAGGGCCGCGCAGGTAGCGAGGGGGGGGTAGACGGGGAGCGAAGGGGGAGGGAGCTCGCAGGAGCCTGAAGTTTCAATTTTGTATCTTATCGTCGTATATTTAGGCATACTTAATTACTTCCTCAAAGGTTTTGGGAGAATTCTTTTCACCTCAACCTTATAAGTGTCTTTAAGACCTCTCACGAAACCCCTTATCTTTTGGAATTCATTAATTTCCTTCAGCTTAAGGACAGCCTCCCTATAGTTCGTTATGTACTGAACTAGAGTGCTTTTACCCATTGTGCAATTGTCCCAAGCCTCCCATGCTCTTTCTAATTCATTTTCCATTAAAAGCTCTTTTAAGAAGGCTTGTTCAAACTCAGTCCAATACCTAGGAATTCTATCATTTTCTTTGAGGCTCGTCCACCATTTATAGGCCTTGTTTCCAAGGGAAAGACTTGCTTCCACAACTTGATTTTCAGGAGGGGTATTCTTGAGTCGATGGAAGTCTTGCCATTTTTGCAAGAACGTATTAATCACATCTTTATTACGCTCCTTTTCTTCCCCATTGAAAATTGGCGGTTTCAAGTCCTTAAGAATGTTAGAGGTAGGTGGACCTCTCAACTTGATTAGGAGGAGTTGATGGTTTTTCCATAGGAGTTACAAATTGAGAATCGGATAATTTGGTTATGGCTTCAGTTAGGATTTTCAATGTATGACTAGTAGTTCCTGACTGTGTCTCCAGGTTTGTTCGAGTTTCAAGTTTAGTGAATTTCGTATACAGAATTTCATAATCACCGTAGTCTCTGTCCTCCATGTCCATTTCCACGTTATCCTCTTGAGTTTCTTTATGTACTTCCTCATGTATTTCCTCTTCCATAACCATCTTTCCATTTCTAGCTCTTTCCTCACTCTCCCTAACCATTTCGTCCCTTTCTAGAGTTTCCATTTCAAATGTAAAATTTTTCCTGGAGATATAAAGCAAAAAGCTTTTTAATAGAGAGTAATATGCAATGCCCACTTCCCTAGTGTTTGTTCGAGGCTTTGGATTTGCTTTTGAAGGCACTGCGTCCTTTTACTTCACAAGCGATCTTTGCTTTCGATCCCGCTTTTTCCCAAACTTCCACGTTTTGAACTCCTTGTCATCACGAACTTTGCTGTCTTCTTGAAATCAGTGAGACTAAAATGATTTGAGGTGCCTTGAAAGATACTCTTAGCAAGAGGGGGGAAAGAAAGGGCTTTAAGAGTTTTGGATTGGAGAGGGGTATAAGGAGGACGCTGATGTGGCATTTTTCAAATGTCTAAAGACCGGTGACATGTCCTTTGTATTTGGCTTGTGAAGTTCACACAAGTGGTGCACAAATGGAACGCTCCCTTTCCACAAATCTGTTTTGCAAAGGAGCATGACTTTGGAGTAGGGCTCCTAGCCCCGCCTTCCTACTGTTGCGCCACCTCCTTTAGCCCTCAACTACCTACCCCACCACTAGTCTACCTCCCGCCTACTGTTTAGCAGTAGCTGCTATATCTACCTATGTAAACAATACAACAAGATTGCACCAAGGCCAATAAAGGCCATCGAAATTCTGTGCCAGGGGTACACAGGCCCCCGGGACTGTGACTGAACAGAAAATCCCCCCCCGAACTGCAACCGGAGGTCAAGATGATGCCCCAGGGTCCCACGTGAGCTGCTGCCTCCACTCCACCAGCAAACTGTAGAAAAAGAAACTCAGAGATCAGGGTTAAAAAAGAAAAGACCAGCATGACGACACGGAGCTATGTTAAGGCTCTCAAAAGTGCAATGCAAGTGTACATGGCAGGAACACCCCCAAAGAATACCTCCGAGGTATTGACCCACCTCAGCAAAATTTGCTTGGCCTTGATTGAAAAGGTCGATAGCCTCGAGACCACTAATGTGGCATTAATGGCAGAAAAGACGCATATTGACAAGACCCTGAATGAAATCAAGAAGCAAGGGAGACATATGCAAGAAGAATGGCGGAAGGAGAAAGGGACGAAGGATGAATGGGAAAAGGAGAAAGAGGCATGGGAAGATGAGAAGGTCAACCTCAAGGACAAAATGCAGGCCATGGGGACAGAATTACAGCAATTGAGAGAAATGCAGGGGGTACTAGAAGGTACGTGCAAAGCAATGGAAGAGATGAGAGCCGAGAAGGAGATGCTTAAGAAGGAGATAGCAGCGCTACAGACAACCATACAAGGGAAGCATGCTGAGTTCACATAGCAAATCACTAAAGGTAACGGAGACATACTAGAATGGAAGAATGTGGTTAAGAAGGGTACGGCAGCCCCCAAGAAAGAGATCATCTCTGAAGCCCTGGAGGAAGAGAAAAGGAGGAGCAGCAAGGCCTTGAATGTCCTGGTTAGAGGCCTAACAGTTGGAGACACCCCTATGTCCGATGCTATGACCTTGTCCACCAAAATGGGAGTCAGCCTCACATGCGAGACAGCATGGAGGGTTGGTAAAGCTGAAGCTCCAACAAGACCACTCGTAATGAAATTACGAATAGCTATCGACAGGTCCACTCTCATGAGCATGAGGGCAACCCTGAAAGGGACCATAATATTTTTGGATGATGATCTCATGCTGTTGCAGCAGGAGCATTGGAGAGAAGGGATGGTACGGGTTATGGCAGCAAGAGAGGCAGGGAAATGGGCTGCCTACAGAGATGGCAAAGTGATTATTCGAGAAAGAGTTGACAGAGGTGACAAGGGAGAAGGGGAGAAAGGGCAGAAAGAAGAGGGTGAACTATGACGGTGCCAGAGCCGGGAGAAGAGTGCACAAAACAAGCTGAGTATGGCTGTATGGAACTGTAATGGCACACTTTGGTCCCCAACCCAAGTGGCTTCTCGGAGACATACATAGGTAGAGACATCATCTTCTACATTGAGACACATGACAGCCCAGAGAGAGGGCTGCCCACAGTGACAGGATACACCTGGGAGTCTGCTCATAGGAAAGAAATGAGGAGAGATAGTGGGGTACGAGGCTTTGGAGGTGTAGCTGTCCTTTTCAAAACACACTTGAGGCCACTCATATCTGTGGTACGGAGAGAGGAACATGCACGTCACATGTGGATACGAGTGCAGCCACTAGATGCCCGACCTATTTTCATTGTAGTATGCTATTTCCCTCCGCACATGTCATCATATGCCCATGATGTCACTACAGAGGGGTACAGCCCTTATGAGAGGATACATGAGGATATCATAGAGTTCTCCAGACAAGGAGACACCCTCCTTCTGGGGGATTTCAATGCAAGGACAAGGGATAGGCTAGTGGGCTTACTTGACTTCACATATGAGAGAGATATCCACATGATGCCAGAGTTAGATGCAGTAGAACTTGGGATTCAGAGACTCTCTGCAGATACTTCGCATGTGACAGCATATGGGCGACACTTGCTTGAGTTGGGAGTTGTCCACAACCTCATCATCTACAATGGCCTTCAGAGATGGCCATCATTTGAGGGATTCGCATGCTTCCCACATGGAGGTGGGACTAGCACAGTGGACTACCTACTTGGCCCACTGGTAGTAGAACTTGGGATTCAGAGACTCTCTGCAGATACTTCGCATGTGA
Organism: Dipteris shenzhenensis; assembly: GCF_047967505.1. Taxonomy (NCBI): domain Eukaryota; kingdom Viridiplantae; phylum Streptophyta; class Polypodiopsida; order Gleicheniales; family Dipteridaceae; genus Dipteris; species Dipteris shenzhenensis. Next base: position 31,950,428 of record NC_141609.1, on the reverse strand, counting down.
CAGCATACGGGCAACACTTGCTTGAGTTGGGAGCTGTCCACGACCTCATCATCTACAATGGCCTTCAAAGATGGCCATCATATGAGGGATTCACATGCTTCCCACATGGAGGTGGGACTAGCACAGTGGACTACCTACTAGGCCCACTGGCTTTTGTCTCACGGATAAATGACCTCACCATACCCCCCCCCCACTTGGAGCTGACCACTCATATCTAGCCTTCAATGTTCTTGTTACTACACCAGGCACAGGGACCACCGCTACGCGTACCTAGATCCACTTTGACCGTGCTCTTGATCCAGTGTATGTGTGCCACTTAGCCAAAGAGCTTCTGGCCTTATTGGAGGTGGGACTAGCACAGTGGACTACCTACTAGGCCCACTGGCTTTCGTCTCACGGATAAATGACCTCACCATACCCCCCCCCACTTGGAGCTGAGCACTCATATCTGGCCTTCAATGTTCTTGTTACTACACCAGGCACAGGGAGAGTTCCTACCGCTACGCGTACCTAGATCCACTTTGACCGTGCTCTTGATCCAGTGTATGTGTGCCACTTAGCCAGAGAGCTTATGGCCTTATTGGAGGCTGATCTAGACCTCGCCCATGCCTCAGCTACCCTTGTCACCGTGATACAGGATGCTGCCACCAGATCCTTTCCTACGACCCAATCTTCATGGGTATGAGATGGGAAGATGCCTCAGAACCCCTGGTTTGATGATGAGTGCAGAGAGATGTGAGCCCACTCACACGGGAGCGAGCCTTGGGTCAATTGACGCCACACGAAGCACACAGGATATTTCGGTGGTTGACACGCCGCAAGAGACGAGCCTTCCTCACACATAGGATGGATGAGATCATCATATCATTTTGCGGAGGAGACCCAACCATTGGGTGGGGATTCCTCGCGGAGGGAAAGCCACCCATCGCCATCACCGATCCGTGCATGTGGCACACCTATGCATGCTCCTCATATGATGTCCCAAGGCAGACACTGCCAGACATGTCCACTATGCCCAGGCCCACTACTTGGCAGCACTCTACTCTAGACCACATTTTTACTATGAGGGCTATCATTGAGGAGGCGAGGTCCAGACATCAGAAAGTCTACACATGCTTCATAGACTTTCGAAAGGCCTTCGACACTGTTCCACAATCCCGCATGATCAGGAGACCACAGGAGATGCAGATCCCAGAGATACTGATTTGGGGTGTGATGAGCTTATATGAGTCAGTCAGAGGCAGGGTCCCCGTACCCCAGGCGGCCTATCAGAGTGGGTCGAGAGCACCATTGGGATGAAGCAGGGCTTCCCTCTCTCACCGACTCTTTTTGGACTCTACATTGATGAGATCACATCTTTCATAGATCGCATAGGTGGTGAGGGCTCATCACTAGGGGATCTCCTCATACAGATACTGTTAGATGCTGATGATATAGTCCTCATATTTTCTTCAGCGAAGGGACTACAAAGAGATTTAGAGGCCTTAGAGGTGTTTTGCAAAGAGAGAGATCTGACGGTCAACCTTGGGAAAACTAAGGTTATGATCTTCAACACCTCACAAGCCGTGACTAACCGACTCACTTTCACCTATCATGGTGAACTTATGGAGATAGTGCAATCATACACATATCTGGGAGCAGTCTTCACAGGACCCATCTTCATGATGGAACATGCAGCCCAACTCACACGAGGGCGTAGTGCTTTGGCTAGACTAGAGCGGCAGTGTCTCCAGGTGCACTTCCAGGATCCACCAACAAACGGCTGGCTTTTCGACACACTAGTGCGACCGACTGTCATGTATGCAACACCTTTCTGGGGGTGCGATCTTCCGAGAAGAGATTGGAGGAGCTTCGAGCGGCTACAGGTGACGATGGGATCCAGGATGATCCGATGTAAGCCCTTAGTTCCACATGAGATAGTACAGGCAGAGTTCACCATGACATCTCTCCAAGTTGATGCCACCTTTCAGACAGTGACTTTCATCCACAGGGTGTGGGACTTACCCCATTGGAGACTTCCGAGATTGGCCCTAGAGTCATCCAGACGACTTGCAAAGAGCGGGGCAGACACATGGTATGCACGCATATCTACATGGCTTGCCAGGCACGGTATCCAGATGGATAGGCTTCCCCCCTTTCAGTACAGCATGGATGCACCTCCTGAGTTGATCCTGCATGATGAGATCAACCGTATTATATGATTAGACCTCCTCCAGCTTCACACATCCCGGACTTGGGGGGAGGACCAGGAACTCCCCACCAAGACCCAGTTCTATCGCGACCACTTTCTACGAGTATCGAGGAGGGATTCATTATTAGACCCCAATATCTCGAGGATAGAGGAGTATCTCATGCACTGAGGATTGCCATTGGTCAGATGCAAGTTTCATCCTATCAGCTGAGGATTGAGGCAGGGAGAGCAGCGGGTATACCTAGAAAGCAACGGATCTGCATGCTATGTACACTGGGGGCGGTTGAGACAGAGGAGCATTTCCTTTGTGTTTGCCCAGCCTACTATGAGATTCGAGGATGCTATCACTGTCTCTACCTAGAGGGGAATGGCTTCGGTCCTTTGTCACGACTGATCCATTTCCTTGACCAGGTCTATATCGGACTCTATCTGATGGAGATGTGGTGACATAGGGAGGTGCTTCTATGACAAATCAGAGAGTAGCAGGGGTTAGTCAGACCACTACAGGACATAGAGGGTGACCGGACACAGCAACACATCACAGACTTCTATACATTTGAGTCAGCCCCTAGACATAGTGGAGTGGAGGAAGAGGAGCTAGCCGATATGAAAGCAGTCTGGATGAGCAGCTGGCACAGTACCGCCAAGAGAGGGATGCAGAGGCCACATGTGCGACAGAGAGCCCCCAGAGTACACTCTATTGAGGTCCGACCTATCACAGCTTTCCTCAGAGGAGATCAAAAGAGACGAGGGATCACTCTAGACATAGCCCAAAGAGTCTAGAGAGAGAGGAGACTGCACCCCCCGCCACAGCTTGACAGACGCAAATACGAGATATTTTCACAACCCACCAGAGAGCCGTCACTATACCAAGCTTCAGTTTCGTCCCAGCGCCTGGATAGATTGATTGATATGATATGATTATGATTATGATTCTATTGGCATAGATTAGTACTCAGCAAGGGTCCTAGCGTACCCTTTGCTTCAACCCATTGAGGCTTGTATGAGTTCGCTTTTCTGTGCGCTTTGTCCCATAGGTCCGCGAGGTCTCCTGTGGATGTTAATATATATTTCTTTATTTTCTTTCTTTCTCTCGTAAAGTGCCATAACAGCCCATACTCTTGATCATAGCCCAAGTCCCGTAGATGCCGAATGAGGCGGGCTCTAGGAATTGTGTCAAAGGCTTTGCGGAAATCCAGGAAGGAACAATAAACCCTCTGTCTCTGTGCCCTCGCCTCCTCAATAATACATCTGAGCATGAGAATGTGATCCATGGTCCCATAACCATGTCAGGTCCATAAGCTCTAAGCCCCCGCATCTCTGTGAATCAATTGACCTCAGAATCGAGCACTGATGCATAAATCTTGGACATAACATGCCCAATCATAACGGTCTTGTAGTTCCCCAGGTTCATGAGATCCCATGGCTTGTGGATGGGTGCGATAGTGTTAAGGGCCCAAGTGCGTGGGAAGCCAAGGCAAACAGCTTCATTAAAGAGCTTTGCTAAGATCAGGGCGAGGATGCTAATTCCATATGGAATGAATTGAGTGCATAGCCCCTCATGATCTTTCGCTCGGCCATTATGAAGCTTCATCACAACGTCCTTAACACCCCCCTTAGTGAAGAGTGTACAAGAAGTAAGACGAGGTATGTGTGAAAGGTTAGGAGCAAGCTGATCCCGGAAGTCATATAACGTGCATGCATAGTCATACCAAACTTTAGTATCGGTGATAGGTGAGGGAGACCGTCTTTCTAGGAATCTCCGCCAAAAGTCTTTGGAGTTGTTGCTAAATAAAGTGTTCAATGTGTCAGTCTCCTCTCGGACATCTCACGCAAAGGGTGAGGTATCGGGGGGGAAGTAACATATTGCTATGAGTAGATCCTGGCTGTCCATATGTCGAATCCGGATCCAGAGAAACCTAAAGTGTGGGTCTCTCTTCTCTATTGAGATGGCCCCCAAAAGAGAAGACATTTAGAGAACCGCTACTCCACCGTCTCATCTCTGTATGCCGCCTCCCAAGTATAGGCACTAACCATTGGTAGAGGACACTCTGGACTCTGATGTGTCTCTGTGTAAAAGACTATGTCATGACTTGTATATGAATTCGAGAAACTCCCTGATTCCGACCGTAAAGTACCATTATAGTTCCAGATGGTAAAAGATAGGGTCTTGGATGTCTAAGTCCCATAGACCCTGCCCCCCTATGTGGGAGAGGGACCCTGTGCATGACGGGAGCCGGTAAGGAGTCACCCATCTCATACTACCGCCCATTTCCCATCCTTTCGGGCCTGTAAACCCACCTCTGGGAACATCTATGGAGGTCTTACAAGACAAGACAAACTTCATTGTTTTTTTTGCTCTTCTTGCAAAGTGGACTCTCTGTTAATATTTAGAGGGAGGTTCCTGGTGCGGATCCCCAATGCGCACGATGCCTTGCAATGATAGAGTCAATGTAGCATTGCATATTTGTTGCATCGTTGCATACTTGATTGGCAAGATGAGTAGAGGTACCTTTTTTATCACCTAGGATCCATTGCTTGGTTCACACAATCAAGAGACCTCCATTTTGTTTTTCCAATAAAATTTTTTGCCCATTAAAAACTTGAAAATAATACAAAGAGGCAACTACACATGAGCCACTGAGAAGCTAGTGTATGCTCTCTGAGGATGTAAATGTAGGTTTGTTGAAGCTGTTTCCCAAAACAATTGAAGGTAAGGGATTGGAGGCCTATCACAATGTTCAACACATGTTATAAAATAGTTGCTAAGGATCTAGTGTGTAGAATCAGGGTAATCTGCATGAAGGTAGTGGATAGGGACCAAAATGGTTTTATTAAAGATAGAGATATATTTGAAAACATTTTGAATGTTTCCTCAACTGTTGCAACCACTGGGAAAATTGGTGTTTTGATTTTGATTAGGCACATGGTAGAGTGAGATGGGATTTTCTCTTAGTAATATTGGAAAAAGATGGTGGGGGCACTCTTTGGGAATGTAGCAAGCGTGATCATTGCATCAATCTGTTGTCGAGTTTGTTGTGTCACTGGCTGTGGATCTTGTGCTCACCCCTACTGGTCCATATGATTTGGCTGGAAAACTCTATGTTCATGCTTTGGGTAGAGTCTGGGGTTGTGTGCCCTAACCCCTCCTCTATGTCCTGAGCAAGCGCTCTCTGTCTTTGATAATCTCATGGATAAAGGTAGTATGGCATCTTTGATCTAGGTAAGAGATAAAGCTAGAGAGGTGCCTGAAACCATCTCTAAATAGACACTGATGATGACCTTAAATCTCATAGTATATAGGGCACTTGAAAGTGAAGTGCTCCGTCGACTCGGTGTCATGGCAATCACACAAGGTGCATATGCGGCTCTCCTGAGGTATGCCCTTAAATCTCTGAATAGACACTGATGATGACCTTAAATCTCATAGTATACAGGGCACTTGAAAGTCAAATGCTCCGTTGACTCGGTCTCATGGCAATCACACAAGGTGCATATGCGGCTCTCCCGAGGTATGCCCTTAGCTACTTCGCTCTCGATGAGACTTGGAACTGTACGATCGATATCCTCAATTAGTGTGAAAGGTGGATCCGGGTATATCTTGGTGGATCAATGAAGTTCTCCTTTGAAATCCATAGACATTGATCCCAGTAGAAGCTGAGCCTCACAGGAAGCTCACCAGGGAGCCAGCCCGGTCCTGAATGTGTGTAGCTATAGGAGGTCCTTTCGAATGACATGGTTGACCTCGTGATACTGAAGGAGCCTCAAGAAAAGGGAGTAATCTATCCATGTGGAGTCCCAAACTCTTAAACCACCTGCATGTGTGTGCATACCAACATCTCTAATCATCCTCAGTTACTAGGGTCATGGAGGAAGACAGGGCTAGCCATGATAGCCTATGTTGTTCTCAGGTGCAAGCGCCATACACACTAACTTGGTAAAGGTATGTGATGAAATGTTGTAGTGGAGATGCACCAAACTTGGCCAAAACAATCTGATGTGGGACCGATGGCTTGCAAGAGATCATCCAAGAGAGCAAGAGGACCTATAGATGCTCTACTTGAGCCCAATCTTCCTTTGATAAATTAGGCCCAAGGTTGCCATACATACCCCTTGGGCGGAAGGAATAGAAAAGAAAAAAAGACTTGGTCTAGGGATCTTGGAAGTGAGAGTGGAAGTATTGTCACTCTAGTCGGGCAAGTGAGAGAAAGAAAGAAAGAAAGAAATTTTATTAAAGGTCCACGGAAGGCCATACATGGCCTATGGGACACAAAATCATCCGAAAGGAAAATACATCATTAACGATGCGCCAACTAGGTGGCCTCATCGTAATACAGCTAAGATGCCAAAATTGGCTACAAAAATCCTAGATACAAAATGAAATGAAATAGAGTACCAAAAATGCCTACATACAAAATGTAAAATATGAAATATGAGGAACATCGTCTTCCCTAAGGGGTCTGTGATCCAAAGAAATGATGGAAGTCATGGCCATCGACCATGCCTCCTGCCATGAGTGTGAAGATCTGGAGAGAGAGAGAGAGAGGGGGGGGGGGGAGAGCGGGGAGAAGCAGGGAAAGACATTTGAAGTTCAATTGTCTAGTATTGCACTCGCATCCCTATTCGTACATGTGCAACAGGCTTCATACTGCACGATCTGCAAAACAAGGTCTAGCGTAGACAGTATCATGGTATAAAGACCATTTATTTGAGGTAGAGAAACTAACTCACAATCTCTAACTTTCACAAAAATGTGAAAAACAGTTGATTTCTTGCTGCAAGGTGCGTAATTTGCCTGCATGTGTGTGTGTGTGTGTGTGTGTGTGGAGCGATGTGTGTGTGCGTGTGACATAGTAGGTGTGTGTGTGTGTGTGTTTGGATGTTTGGATGCTCCTCATCTCAGATGTCTCCATTCCTCCTTTTCTTTCACTGGGCTCGTTTTTGGGTACTATGGACTATTTGGACACAGAGATTACATTCTAGGATGGGACAACAGTTTCCTCAGGCATATGCTTTCTTCAGAATGTCCCTCAAGCAATCTCTATATGTGATAGTTATGCTGCGAGGGACCTGGATGCTACTAGCCTTGAAGTGTTTTCTGACTGTTTTTGAGTTCTTCCATTAGGCTCTCTTTTGGAGTCTAATGTCATGTACATTGATCTCATGTTAATAATATAGTTACTGGTTTCACAAAAAAAAAGTGTGTGTGTGTGTGTGTGTGAGGAGCGATGGTGATCTCACCCTCAGCCTCTCCCTCGCCCGTCTCTGTACCTTGCCCGCAGCCTGCTGTTGCTGCTCTGCCTACTGTTGCTGCTCCGCCTGCATCCGTACCACCTCTGTCAGCCCCTGTACACCCTCCGTCTGCATTGTACCAGGCCCACTGCTGCCCATACCTTCTACGCAGCAGCCTCTGCACAGGCCGCCTCCATCCGTACTATTCTTTCCTATCCCCTCGACATTCTCGTTTGCTTCTGCCCCTTCCTTTGCCCTTGTGTAGGTCGTACCTGCTATACAGTCGTCCGTACAGGCCCTCTGTACAGCTTTTTGCTTCTCTCCTCATGCCAGGTTCTATACAGTCTCTTCCTGCTATCTCTTCCTCCCCTCTTCCTGCTCCTCTGACAGATGGCTCTTTCGTTTTCTCTGCTTCAGCCCCCCCTTTTGCCTCTACTCCTCCTGCATGTGTCTTCTTTCGGCGGAGGTGGTTTGCCTCCCTCCACTTTGGTTAAATCGACAAAGCTGGATATCGCGGATGGTCCTTTGTCTTCCCTCCAGCTGAACTTTCTTTGCCATATGTGTTTTGCTTCTGTCACAGATGTTCCTTCATCGGGTTCACCGCTTGTTTGTTCTTTGGACTCTGCCCTACTGGTTTCCGGTCTTTGACAGGCTCAGCAATTTGAGGTCTTTCTCTACTTTATGGGCAAGGTTTTATCTGCAGCTCAACTTCGTCGTTGGGCTGAAGTTGCAGTGGGTCAGGATTGCTTTTCCTCCTTTGTCTTTTTGGGCAAGGGTTTTTATTGTGCCCACTGCTCTTCGACTGATGTAGTGGAGCGACTTGTCAGTCGTGCTGGTATTCATGGGGCTGGTTTCTTTGCTTATGTGATGCCCTAGGATCCGCTTTTTGATCCGTCTGCCTTTTTTCTGACTCACTGTCCGGTTTGGATTACCCTCAAAGCGTTGCCTCTGCCTCTTCTTCAGCATCTTCCTACTCTTGCAGCGCTTTTGGGGAGGCCTCTACATGTTTCGAGACGAGTTTTTCCAGGCCACCCGGGATGTTCGCCTTTGTATTCTATGGGATATGATGCAGCCTGTGCCCTCTACTCTGGATCTTGATTTGGGATTGGCCCATCCGATGTGCATCAAGCTGCATTTTGCCTCTTTTCCTACAGCATGTTATCGGTGCCGGCAGGTTGGTCATTTTGCTCGTGCTTGCCCTTCTGCTTCCATGACCGCTCCTTTTGTTCCTTCTTCAACTGTGCAGTTTACTCTTCCTTCTCCTCCGGTTTTTGCTACAGCTTTATTGGATAAGCCTTCTTTTACCATTCCGAAGCATTATTGGAGGAAGGTAGAAAAATCACAAGCCAATCTTTCTCTCGCTGAAGAAGTTCAGGATCCGACTCTCGTTGAGCATCATCAATCTCCTTCTCCTTAGGATATGGATGTGCCTCTTGTAGAGGGGATCATATAGAATGCTGCACATGCTTTTTCTCAAGTTGATCCTCAGAGTGAAGCTGAAATGTCTTGCTTTATCAGATGCAGCTCTTTCGTCTAAGGATACAAATGTTGATCTAGTTCCTTTGCCTCTGATCCCTATGCCAGAGTCTTCTTCTGTTCGGGATGCAGATGTGCCCTTTTCTCTGGATTCTTTTCATCCCATGTTACAATAGGTTTTTGACCCTGTGATTTAGAAATTTCGAGTGCCGGGCTATATTAAGAAGAATCACAAGGGCAAAAAACAGCTTGTTTTTATTGATGGTGTGGTTTCTACATTGCATCAGTTTTTACAAAGCAATAATGTGAAGCTAGAGGATGTTGTGTTTGATCCTCCTCCAGCTTGATATGTAACTTTTTACTTGGCTGCCTCATGACTTTTGCTATGAGGCTTTACTTGTAAACTTTTTCCTTGTACTTATTTGTGGGTTTTTACCTCTTTTGGGGTTTCCCACACAGAAATATAAGATTTCACCCAAAAAAAAAAAAGAAGTGTGTGTGGAGCGGATGTGGATTTGGGTTTGGCTCAGCCTTTTTGGACTTGTCTGCAATTTTCTTCTTTTCCAAATGCTTGCTATAAATGCAAACAACTGGGTCATTTTGCATGGGACTGCACTTCTACTCCAGCTCTAGGTAACTTAGTTCCTTCTCCAGCAGGTTTTGCTTCTTCTGGGATACAGGTAATCAAGCAATCTTCCAAACCAGTTAAGATATGGAAGCGGGTTAAAGATTTTTCAGCGCCAGATTGTTCTCAGGTTAATCCCTTTGTTGTTAAAGAAGCTCGGGATCAGTCTATTATTGAGCATACTCAGCATACTTCTCTTCAGGATATGGAGTTACATGTTGAAGAGGGGCTTAAACAGGATGATGCACATGGTACATCTCAAGCTGATGTACAAGGTGAAGCTGTAATGCTGTGTCATGATTTATCAGCTACAGCTCCTATGTCAGAGTGTGTAGATGTTACTCAAGTCCCTATGCTTTGTGATGTTGGATCCTCCTCCAAATGATGTGTAACTTTTATCTTGGTAGCCTCATGAGTTTTTCGCTCTGAGGCTTGCTTGTAAATTTGATCTTTGTACTCAATACTGGGTTTTCACCTCATTTGAGGTTTCCCACAAAGAAATATAAGATTTCACTTAAAAAAGTGTGTGTGTGTGTGTGTGTGTGTGTGTGTGTGTGTGTGTGTGTGTGTGTGTGTGTGAGAGAGAGAGAGAGAGAGAGAGAGGCCCGTAGGCACATTGCTCCTGCTTTATGTCATCGGTGTCTGATTTCTCAGGAGACTGTGCCTCATTTATTCTGGCATTGCCCGTCTTCTCGTCAGTTTCTGGATTCTCTTCGACAGAGGCTACGAGTGAGATTCCCGACTGTTCTCTTCGGGAAAATTTTGTGGCTCTTTGGTTTTCATCCATAGCGACCGGAGTTTCATCTTTTCTTTGTTTGGGCTCGCTATTGGACACTTTGGACTTTATGGACAGACCACAATTGTAACGTCTTTAGTGATCTCAATTTTTCTTTGTTTGCTTTCTTTAGGCGTTCTCTGCAGCAATCTTCCTTTGATTGCTTGCAGACTCGCCAGATAGATTAGGATGTATATTTGACTTATACTGAGATCTTCAATTGATGTATTTTCTAGCACCTCTTTTCTGAGTTGACTATTCTTGTAATATAATCAATCAAAGATTTCACTTTAAAAATAAATTAAAAGGGTGTGTCTGTGTGTGTGTGTGTGTGTGCGTGTGTGTACACCAGAGGTTAAAAGACGCTGTCCTGATCTCGCTTCAGACGCCAGCATGGATTTAGAGGCCCAATATGTCTTCGACACTCTCAAGGATGACTTCCTTCAATCTCGCCAGGATTGGAGCAAGCCTGTTCCCCAGGTTACCTATAAATTGCAGCTACCATCCTTGGTGCAGCCACTTAAGAAGCTTGCCCACACTGCAGTCATTATCTTTTTTCCGGGAAAGATACCATCTGCCAATGATGTTGCGCAATGGATTCAGTCCATCCTCGGAGGCTCTTTTGTGGAGGGAGTGTACTTTGCCTCTCGTGGGTTTTATGAAGTTCACCTCACCGATGCTTTGCAGAAACAGCGTGTGCTTGAATTTTCTCCTTTGTTTTATGGCCGGCAAATGGTGCATGCTATGCCATGGTCCCCTAACAAGGACTATCAAAGTCTCATTCGGCATCATTGTCCTGTTTGGGTGGAGGTGGTTAATTTCCCAGACTATATGCGAGAGGAACTGCCCGGATTGGCTGCTGCACTGGGCCAAGTTATCTGCCCTCCTCGCCCTGCTGGGAATCGTAATAGATTCTGTATATTGTGGGACACAGATACCCCTACTCTCCCCTCCATTGCAGTGGAGGTTGAAGGTTTGCCAATGGGGCAAAAGTACTTTGAATTGAAATGGGGAATTTTCGCAGGCGCTTGTTTTTCCTGCCATAAGTACGGGCATCTGGCCTCTGAATGCCCTACCGTCTTGCATCCTCCTCCAGCCACTGCCATACCTCCTCCAATGGTTCAGCCAGCTCGCAAGCAAGAGACTATTGGGTCTAAGAATCAGGATAAAAATGCCTCTAAAGCTGGAAAAGTGGCTTCACAAATCCCAGCCATATTCAAAGCCAAGGACAAAGGTAAAGAGAAAGAGAAGGCTCCTGATATTGATGGCTTTTTACAGCCCAAGCGGGTTCTCAGGCAAAGACCCCTTCAATCTCGTCACTGGGATGCATCTACTCCTACTCCAGGCCAAGCCTCTACCTCAGCCACTCCCTCGCCCTTACTCAATTGGGTTGGAGTCCTTAAAAAACATATTCCTGTCTGTGAATCTGAGGAAGGGCTATCTTTTGACCCAGGAAAGGAAGGGCTGCAGCCCATGATGGCAGATGATTAGCACTCTTTGGTTGTACATTCTTGGCCCTTTCCTTGTATATATCCTCATGCCTGATAAACTTCTCTGTGTTACTTTTAATGTACAGGGTCTCTGCAATCCCTCTAAGTGGAGATTAGTGTGGAATTATGTTCTAACCAGGCAGCCAGACATTCTCTGTTTGCAAGAACATAACCAGCATTCTATGGCAGGCCTAGTTGGCCATTTTGGGGGTTATGATATTCACTATGCAGGCACTAAGCTTTTCTCGGGTCTATGCATATTGGTCAGACATGAGCTGCAGCCCCAGCTTGCCTTTAATGACTGTGATGGCAGATGGATGGTGATTCAATGTGATGTCAATGGTGATATTTGGGAATTTGCCTCGGTTTATGCTTCACAAACTTCTGCCTCCAGAGCCTCCATGTGGCATGCTATTGCTTCTTACCCATGGCGATCTTGTGCTCTTCTTGGTGGTGACTTTAATAACTCTCCCATGTCTTCTGACAATACTACTCAAAGATCTCATATGATCCCTTATGAAAAGCAATCATGGGAAGAATTACTCACCACGACACATGCGCAAGATTTATGGACAGCCATGCACACTGGAATTGGGGGCTACACCTACCATCATAATGCCTTTACTAACTACTGGGCTCGCCTAGATAGATGGTATTTACTGCAGGCTCAGCAATATACAGATTTCTGCCTTCATATTGAGATTGATCATTCCCTTGGTCTCTCTGACCATGCTCCTTTATGCCTGCACATTCAGTTTGGTCAGCCCTGGGATGACATGCCCTTGCATTCCATTCGGATGAAACATATCAATAAAGGCTATCTCCAGCATGCACATTTTCAACAATTGATCCGACATGCCATAATTCCCCTCGCAGCACATATCCATTATGACAGTAATTTTGCATGGCAACGCCTTGTGGACAGGCTTCAGCATGCCATACATGAATATGGGAGTCATTTTATGCTTGATTGGAGAGCTAAAGTTCGGCATGCTAAAGCAGCGGTTCAATCTTTGACTGTACTTTTTCAGATGCAGCCCCTTTCTTCCCAACAAATGGACACTCTCGCTCAGTCAAAAGCTCTTTTGCAAGCTAATGACCGACGTAAATTGGCCAAGTGGCAGGTTCGAGCAAGGATGACTCAATTTTTGGATAAAGGATGCTCCTCTAAATCCTTTTTTCAAGGGTTACATGCTTTCAGGAGAAAGACATCTTGCCTCAGAGTCCGCAAACGGGATGGGGAATGGACTCGGTCTTTCTCAGAGCTTCAACATGAATGCTTTTCTTATTTTCAGAAGCTATTTGCACCCCCTGATACTCCTTCTTTGCAAGAATTACAAGCTCGGGAGATTCTTTTGCATCAAGTGCATCCCATTATCAACCCACAGGAAGCTCTCAAACTGGATATGCCTTTCACTGATAAGGAGCTTGATGATGCCTTGTCTCATCTTAGCCCTGGTAAGGCTCCGGGGTATGATGGTCTCACAGTGGAGTTTTTCTTACACTTTTGGGAGGATCTTAAAGGTGTCATCCTACAAATGATTAATAACTCTTGGCACGCAGGAGTACTCCCCTCCTCATGGAAGCATGGCATAGTTAAACTCATTCCCAAGAGGAAATTGTGTGAGCATCTTATGGATTGGAGGCCCATCACATTGATGCCCGTTATTTACAAACTCTTTGCTAAAATGCTAGTGCACCGCCTTCATCAAGTGCTCTATGAGGGCTTGCATCCTTTGCAATATGGTTTCGTCCCTCGGAGGCAGATTCATGATAATATTGGCAATGCTCTCATGGCTATTGAATATGCAAAATATTCTGAACAGGATGTTTTTATTATGCAAGTGGACTTTGCCAAAGCTTTTGACACGGTCAACTGGGACTTTATCTCACAAACAATGGCTAAGATGGGCTTCGGGCCAAAAATGGCTAATGTCATCTACTGTTTATATGCTGGCTCTACAGCCCAATGCATCCTTGGAAATCATCTTTCGCAATCTTGGTCCTTGGGTCGTTCGGTCCGGCAAGGATGTCCACTCAGTGCCCTGTTGTATGCCATTGCCACTCACCCACTTCTCTCATATTTGGATCATCTTACCGCACAAGGTCTTCTCACTGGTCTTCAGATTCCTGGAGCCCCTTCCTTTATTGCTCAGGCCTATGCAGATGATTCTTTTTTTATGCAACATAATTCTCCACAGCAGTTGAAGACTATTATGGACACTCTTTCTTCATATGGCCTGGCTGCTGGCATGAATGTTAATTTCGATAAATCTAGCCTCATACCGTTGCATTCATATGATTGGCATACTCTTCTATGGCCTGGGCACATTATGCAGCCCTGTGATGTGGTCCGCCTTCTTGGTTACCCTATTGGCTGGCACATCACTAGGAAACAACAGTTAAAATGGATTTTTGATAAGCTTCATGCCAAACTCCATTATTGGAAGCTCTCCACTTGGCCACTCCATGTTAGGCTCCGGATTGTCCAGTCGATTATTATGGCTTATGTTCAGTATTATTTGCCTTTGATGCACTGGACTTCTCAAGACATTTCTGCCTTTATGTCTCATGCCATGGAACTGTTATGGAAAACAAAGTCTTCTGCTAAAGCTCTAAGACTTATGAGGATGACAAAAGTCTGTTCCCCAAGGATGCACGGTGGATTGAATGTGCTGAATATTGCGCACCATGTCTTGGCCAGGAAAATTCCTCTTCTACTCACCTTTTTTCGTCAGAAGCAGCCATGGACTCATATGCTTGCAACCATGTGCACGTCCTTACGTACTACTGCACATGGTGCCTGGCTCACTGATTTTTGGGAGGTTATTTTGGGCAGATTTGTAGGCTCTATCCCGGGTTGCCCCTTTGCTACTTCACTTATTAGCGATTGGCAACAGGTCCTTTCGCATGCTCATTGGGCCCCTTCCGTTTTATCTCATGCCAATTCCCTTCGGCAAGAAAGTATTTATTGGAGTGCTGCTTTTGATCCTCCATTGGCCCTCCAAGAGCCGATTCGGGCATATAATCTCAGCAAATTGGGGATCAGGTGTATAAATGACGTTGTTGATGCTACTGGGCACATGCTTTCCTTCCCTCAAGCCATGGCTTCTTATCCACTAGCCATGCATCACAGGTTTATTTGGGGAAAAATTGCTGAATTACTGCAGCCTTTTCTTCCCATCCCTCCTTTATCTAACAGGGACCGATTACATGATTGGCAGTTACACCCGGTGGGCTCAAATTCTCGTCCTGTTCCTCTTCCTAACCTAACGGTCAGCACGACATACTCTCTCCTCCAGCCGTCACCATGGATTCACTTACATGCTAATTCTCTTTGGCATATGGCAAAATCGCTTGCTTGGTGGCGAAAGAATCTCCGCAATTTATGGAGAAGCAAATTGCCTCTCAAGCAAAAGCTTTTCCTATGGCGTTGTCTTACAGGAACCTTATCCGTGGGGGTCACTCTGGCTCAACGAAGGATTGCATCTGCTTCCTGTCTTCGATGCATGGCCCCTTCTGAAACGGTGTCTCATTTGTTTTGGATGTGTTCCAGCACTAAGACCTTCTTATGCAAAATTTCCATGTCGCTTCGCCTTCGTTTCCCTAACTCACCTTTTGGGAAACATTTTTGGCTTTTTGGCAGACTTCCTGCAACCCTGGTCCATTACTCCTTATTTTTGAACTGGGTCAGATATTGGGCTTTTTGGACCATCTGGCAGGATCACAACATGCGATATTTTGGGAATCCGTTCTTGCAATCTTATGAATATTTCAGACTCTCCCTACGGCAATCTATCTATGATGCTTGCTATCAAGGAGATCTTCCTCAGTCATGCCTGGAAATAGTTTTTCTTTGCTTTTGATTTCCTGTTGAGGCTCTCTGCTTTTTTGAGACCCTCATGTAAATTTTGCTGATAATATGATCATGGATTTACCAAAAAAAAAAAAAGTGTGTATGAGAGAGAGAGAGAGAGAGAGAGAGAGAGAGAGAGAGAGAGATTAATGCTATGTAGTGCTATAGTGTGTAGATGGGTCTGGTGTGAAGGTGAATGAGATTCACTGTAAGTTCAAAAAACCTGTAAAGTCATCTCTTTGTCCAAGTTCAAGTTCTTCTTGTGATCGTTGTTCATACATGAGCTGCTCAGAAAATGGAGTATGTCAGGTTTGTTCTTCCTTCATGGTTCGTCTTCTCGACTAATATCAAAGAGATTAAAACTGTTTGAAAGCTTTGGTAGCACTTTACAAGATCCATAGGAAATTTAAACTTGGCTTTCAACTGCTTTGAAAAAATTGGAGTCTTCAAAACTATTTTGCTCATTGTTTCCTTTCTTCAAATTGTTAGTTCTTTCTTTGGACCCTTTCCATGATGGAGTCAACGCTTTTTTAAATTGGAAAAGAATAATTTATATACTGTTTCTTTCTTTTCTTTTCAAGAAAAGTACTTCATGAATTATGAATAAAAGCCGTAGAGCAAGCTCAAGTGCGGGAGTACATCATGTCAAGCATGAGAAAAAACAGCTCAGAATGAGCAAACAAAAATCCCGGGTGGCGGCTGAAAATGCCACCTCATCCCTTAAGGAGAGTTAGGGAAGAAAGGACAATCCTTCCAGACTCTGAGAAAAGCAACCCTCCTAGCAGTAGCAGTCCTGGAGGTTCCCTGTATGTTCGCTCAAATGGCCATCAAAGTGTGTATAGTATCTGCCCAGATACTAGCCATAGTCTGAGAAGGGTGAACCTGGGAGTCCTCTAAAGCCTATGTACATCTGGCTCTCCAAATATGCCATGCTGTGATTGTAGGCCATCCTCTGGTGGTTCTAATGATGCCCTATAGGCCATGGTATGAGCCTTGTAGGCATAAATAAAGACACTTATAGTGTTAGTGTCTTTTAGGTCTAGGTACTTGTACCTTGTACTCCTTTGTTTTTTATTATCCAACTTTGACGTGACGGCTAAGGCGTTTGATCATCGACTCTTTTGCTACCTGCACTCTCTATCTCCTAAGCGATCCTACAGTGGTATCAGAGATGGGGCTTGACTTGTCTTTCTACTTCCGGTCTTCCTGTTGCAACTATCCGTATTTCTTCCGTACATCTGCCCATATATTTGATGCCGTACAACAGTACATGTGCCATCGTACGTCCGTACATTCACCCGTACATGATTGTACATGTGTCGTCGTACGTACATACCTACGTACGGAAGGTGTTGTAACTAGTTCGTACACTCGTCGTACAAGGCTATACCTGCGCCGTACAGTGGTCAATATTGTACCTGTGACATACAGTCATGTATCTGTGTCATTGTACATCCGTATAGATCTGTACCAACACTCCGTACTTGCCCATACAAGTATCGTACTTATTCTGTACAACAGTACGTGCATCGTCGTACCTGTGATCCGTACATTTGCACCAACCTACATCCGTACAGTATACCGTACCTTCTCAGTATCTTCGCTGTACTTTGTACTTGCGCTGTCCATACAGCTAGTACTTCTTTCAAGGTCTTTGTACAGGTGTTCCACGTACACGGTCACATTCAAGACATTGGTATTTTTTTGGGGCTTTCAGTTCATTTCACCTTCTTTGGTCTGCAATCTCCTACTATTTGCAGTACATTGGGTCAGATTACAAGACATTGAGTCACTTTTGCAGGACATTGAGTCAGATTTTCATACATTGGGTCACATTTGCAAAAATTTCAGCAAAATTTGGGGCTTTTTTGCATTTGCCCTCATTTTGGCCTATTTGCCCTCAATAAATTTGGGGCTTTTCCCAGATTTGATGTTTTTGCAGTGAACATTGCCTGCCACAGTCACATTTGGGTCAAATCTGCATTTGCCCTTTGATTTGGGTCGGAAATTTGCAGATATTTTCTGTCATTTTTTGGACAGCCAGCTTCTGCAGTGATAGCCTTGAGGCTTTTGGGTTTTCAGGTCTTGTTCACGGTATCACATTTGCTATGGCTGGGAACAATCAAAATTTATTTGGAGTCCTTCATGAAGATGATAAGTTGGATGGCACCAACTACCCAATGTGGGCTTATCTCATGAAACATATTCTAGTTGCAAAGCATTTGTGGAATATTGTTTCTGGGGCTGATCTGAGGCCAGCCAATGCTACAATGGTTGCCTCTACTGCTGGTCCCTCTACAGGGGGTACTCCTCCTGATGCCTCTCCCTCTAGCACTCCTGTTGCTGCTCTTCCAACTCAAGAACAGTCAAGATGGGATCTAAGAGAGCAAATCCAGTGCTGAGGAGCCATGCAGCAGGTGGCTAACTGAGAACAGGAGCTGCTGCTCCTCCCCGTTCCCCTGCTGCTCCCCCTCCCTCAGCCTGTCCCTCCCTTCTCCCCTCAGCCTGTCCCTCGCCCCCTCCCTGCTGCTCCGCCCCCTCCCCCCTCCTGCTGCTCCGACCCCTCCCCTGCCTGTCCCTCGTCCCCTCCCCCCTGCTGTTCCGCCCCCTCTCCCTGTTCCGCCCCCTCCCCCCTGCTGTTCCGCCCCCTCTCCCTGCTTCCGCCCCCTCCCCCCTGCTGTTCCGCCCCCTCCTCCTGCTTCTGCCCCCTCCCCCCTGCTGTTCCGCCCCCTCCCTGCTGTTCCGCCCCCTCTCTGCCTGCTCTCCCGCCCCCTCTCTGCCTGCTCTCCCGCCCTCTCCCTACCTCTCAGCCTGCTCCCCCCTGCCTCCTCCCTGCTTCTCCGCCCCCTCCCCCCCCCCCTCTCCTCCCCTTCCCTTCTCTCCTTCCTCTCCCTCTCCCTCTCCTTCTTCTCCACTCCCTCTCAGCCCTCCCCTCCAGCGCCCCCTCCCTCCCTCTCAGCCTGCCCCTTTCCCCTCTCAACCCCTCTCCTCCTCCCCTTGCCCCCTGCTTCCTCCTTGCCTCCTTTCCCCTCCTTCTGCCCCCTTTTCTCCCGCAGCTTATTTGGAACGGAAGGAGCGTTTAATTTGTTAGAGTCGGCCTCCCCACCTTGATTGGCGATGGATACCCCGTCAGCCAATCCTACTCCACCTCCACCGGCCGTGAAAACTATCACTTTCTCTAAAGACGAGTTGCAGCAGCTCAAGAAGGATGTAGAGATTGAATGCTCTACCACGTTGCTAGCACGCATCTTCGGGTCTCACCCCTCCAGATCCCAAGCCAGAGACTGGATGCTTGCGGCTCTCCCCCCAGACCTCACTCCACGATTGTTAGATGTCCGTCTTTTGGGACGAGGTTTTTTCCAGGTTGTTTTTGACACTCCAGAGGCTGCGAGCACTGTGCTCAAGGCTGAGTTTTTACACCTGGGACACAGGAAGATTTTCTTTGAAGCCTTTCACATTGGTTTCGACCCAGTAGAGGCAGATAAGAAAATCTTCTCGCTCTTCATCAGGTTCCCCGGGCTTCCCCAGGTTTACCATCGACTTCTTTCTGTTATTGGGGAGCATTTTGGCGCAGTTGCTGAGATCCCACCCCTTCCTGGGTTGCCATTGACTGCAGCAGAGGCAACCAAAGCTGATGGGGTTCCTAGAGTTAGGGTCCTTTGCACGGATCCTAACCTCAAGATGGATCACGTTATGATCCAGCGCCCGGATGGTTCCTTTTTTCGCCAGAGAGTGGAGATTTCAGGCAGGCAGGACCAGTGCAGGATTTGCAGGACCTCGGGACACTTTGCCAGGGATTGCCCCAGAAAGAAGAAAAGGCCCAAGAAGCCCTCTGGTACAGCTACCGCCCCAGGGCATCGACAGGGGGGACAGGGGGGTGGATACCCTGCACTTGCCCCTCGACCTCGACAGAGGGGTGGTACAGGTCCAGCTCTTGCTCCTCGTCCTTCGCTTGGCGGTCCTCCTCAGTTAGGTGGTGGTATAGGTCCAGCACCTATTCCTCGGCCTCGACAGGGGGATGGTACAGGTCCTTCACCTGCTCCTCGACCCCCACCTCCCTCAGGCACACGCGACGCTCTACAGTGGGTTCCAGTACGTGTGCAGGTCCCTCCTTCAGTTCACGAGGGTACCTTAGTAGACTCTGCTTCACCTCGAGCTGTCCCTCCTGTCTCACCCTGCACAGTCCGAGACGCTGAAGCTTCGACCTCCTCCCCAGTTGCAGCTTCTTCCTTAGATCCAGCAGTGCCAGATGCTCCTTTTGAGGCAGGAGAGATCTCTGCGGCTGGGCAGACACAGGATAGAGAGCATTCCTCACTTCCTCCCTTGGATAGGGGGAAGGGGATAGCTTACACTTTTGATCCTCTTCCCTCACAAGGGATCCTTCGCACTCCGGTGTCTGGCTTGCTCCACAGGAACTCGTTTTCAGCCTTGGCAGAGAGTTCAGATTTCCCAGAGGAGGAGTTTGTGCCCGCTACTTTTGGGGAGCCAGTGGTTGGGTTTCCTATTGACAGGGCTTCTTCTTCAGGTGCCAGGATTCTTTCCCCTGTTGATTTTCCACCACTTGGTTCCATCCCTCCCTCCTCGAGCAGGAGGTCTTCCCCTGTTGAGGGGTTTGTTTCCGCCACTAGGTCGGGTAAGGTGTTCCACTCTACATCCTCCCGTCGATGAGGATTATCAGTTGGAACATACAGGGCCTAGGTGGCGTCCCACATCGCCGCCGTAGACAGCAGATCCGGGATCAACTTCATCCAGGTGTTACTGGGGGTTCCATTGATATATTATTTATTCAAGAGCACAAGCTGGATTATAGAGATTGTGCCAAGTCAGGCAAGTTGCTTTCTGGCCATACTTTTTGGTCGCCTGCCTTGGGCACCAGGGGAGGCACTTCTATTTCAGTTTCGCAGTCGGTTCTCCCCTTAGTTGTTGGGCACGGAGTCATTATCCCCTCTAGAGCTCAATGGATTATTCTTTTGATTGGAGGGCGTAAGGTTGGCTTCCTTAACTTATATGCCTCCAACATTAGAGGGGAACGTGTCCTTATGTGGAAGACTTTGCTTCCTGGGCCCCCATTGTGGATTCATGGGTGATTGGAGGTGACTTTAACATGGTCGAGTTACCGTCAGACAAAAGAGGGGGTAGAGAAGGCGGACTTCACTCTTTGGAGAGAGCAGCTTGGGATGCCTTCCTTTTCCATTTCTGTGGCAGAGATACTTGGTGTGATGATGCCTTTCTTATTCAGCCACAGTCCCTCCTGTTCTCTTGGTCGAACAGGAGGCAACAGATGCCTATTCATGCACGCATTGACAGATTTTATGTAGATGACTGGGCACTAGACAGAGGTGGATCGGTATGCATTGCTGCGGGGGTTTCCACTTCAGATCACTTCCCTGTTGTGCTGGCTATCTCAGAGCCTCACTTGAGAGGCCGGTCTACCAGCGTCAGGATTCCAGATGCCTTTTACAAAGAGGACGACCTTACAGAGGCAGCCCTACAGATATGGTTTGCTCATGTCCAGGGTGGGCAGCCACATCCATCACATGTAGCCGCTGCCCTTTCTGGTATTAGCGACTTTTACTGCTCAGTTGCTTGTACCAGGAGACGAGATATTCTCAGACGTGAGATTGGTGTTCGCCAACAGTTGGCAGCTTTGCAGAGGGAAGAGCAAAAACGGCCTTCAGATGCTTGGATTCAGGAGCGCCTTGCTGCAGCAAGGGCTCATCTGCAGTTATTGCTTGATCAGAGAGCAGAGTATGCCTTTCATGCACGGGAGTCCTTCTGGATTCAGATGGGTGGTAGAGTCAATAAACACTTTTTCTCTACTCTTGGCCCTAGACATAGTAGAGAGAGTGTATCCCAGCTTATTGACTCACATGGGGTTTTACAGACAGAGCCTGATGACGCCTTACGCATAGCTTCAGATTTCTATGCCACCCTTCTTACTGCTGATCCTGAGACACACGATAGAGAGGATGCTAGACAAGCTATTTGGCAGAGTATCCCTGTGTTGGTGAATCCGGATATGCATGTTCTACTCGACACACCTTTCACCAACACAGAGTTCAGGACTGCACTTTCAGCCCTTCACAAGGGCAAGTGCCCAGGTTTAGATGGCCTCACCCCGTCTTTTTTCATTGCATTTTGGGATATGATTGGAGACTATATTACTTCAGCCATGCAGGCCATTTGGGACTCTGGCGAGATGCCTGGGTCGCTTACAGAGGGTCTCATCCACCTTATCCCAAAAGGAGGTAGCAGAAATTTATTGTCCTAGTGGAGGCCTATCACACTTCTGGGGACTTGTTACAAGATTCTGGCCAAGGCTATCAGCCTCCGATTGCAGCCACTTCTCCCTGATCTTATTCATGACACTCAGACGGGTTTTGTGCATGGCAGAAGTATTTTTGATAATATTTTTTCTTTCTGGGAAGCTTCAGAGTGGGCCATGCAGAGTGGCCAGAATCTTGCCATTCTACTATTGGATTTTGAAAAAGCTTATGACAGAGTAGATTGGAGTTTTTTGGAGGGCACCCTTCTTCGCTTTGGATTCACTGATGTTTGGATCAGAGGTGTTTCCTCTTTGTACAGATCAGCCCATATCCAAGTACTTATTGGTGGGGTAAGGGGTGAGAGATTTCAGATTTCGAGATCAGTCCGTTAGGGATGCCCCCTTGCTCCTTTCCTTTTTTTGTTCGTGGCCGAAGCTATGAGTATCTATGTTAGATCTCAAGCTGACATCTTTGGGCTGAGACTTCCCATCAGAAGAGAAGAGGAGCTACTTGACAGTGAGTTGGCTGATGACACAGCATTTTATTTGGATGCCTCTCCACAGACGCTCACTTCTTTTAGGACAGCATTGGATTTATTTTGCTTGGCGGCAGGGGCATAGATAAATTGGCATAAATCCAATGGCTTTGGATCAGTGATGAGGACACTCCAGTTTGGGGGCTTGACATCACACTTGGGTTCAGAGGGGTGTGCCTATCAGGTATTTGGGCTGCCAAGTCGGCTTGGGTATTTCTACCACGCAGCAGTTTGCTCCCGTGTTGGAGAGCATCAGAAGGAAGCTTCTCTTTTGGAGCTCAGCCAAGCTGGATCTTGCCTCTAGAGTTGTAGTGGTTAACCAGGTCCTCTTGGCCACAGCCTGGTTTATATGTTCATGTTGGTGCCGTTCTAGGGACTGCATCATTCAGCTCAGAAGACCGATCAGGAACTTTCTCTGGAGTGGGCTTGATGGCACAGCAGATGCCTTAGCCAGGGTGGCTTGGGAGACCCTCATCCTCCCTACACAGGATGGGGGTCTCAATATTATTGATCCAGATTTACAGTGCAGAGCTTTACTTTGCAAGATGGTGGTGCGAGGACTTATGCCAGGACAGGAACCGTGGAAGGACTTTCTTATCAGCAGCATACAGAGGTGCACACCTTCCTCAGGAGGAGACTGGATGAGCAGTGTTAGATGGATCTTCACCATAGCACACCTCAGGTCACCTTCGTCCCCTCTCATGGTTGCCATTCTGAAAGCTTGGGCCAGTTTCAGAAGCTCTCTTCGGAGGATTCCTCCTTCTTCCCGGGAAGAGATTGATAGGCAGCCCATCATGTGGAACGACGGTATTTTAGATGATCTTGGCAGGCCACTGGGTGCCTCACTCTACATGCAGTGGGCCAGGTGGGAGAGGGGACCTGCTTCTTCTTTGGGATCTTGGAAAGCTTTCCGTAGGCTTCCAGAGGAAACCAAATCAAGGTTGACAGGACATTTCAGAGGGAGTGCAGGGAGGACCTTGCAGATTGAGGCAGCCCTTCCAGAGGCTTGGATAGACACAGATGATATGCCACTCACTTCCTCCACTTGGGCAGGTACTTTCTCGAGAGGCGGGGTTCCGCTTCAGGTCTTAGCTTTCCGAGATGCACAGGAGGATACTTTGGTTTTTAGTGTCCAGGATGGTGGCAGATTGCTCAGGTCCACAGAGGACATCTTGCTTGAGTCTGTTTTCAGCCTATCAGGGTTGTAGGTCTTTTGATGCAGGGATCAGATTCAGAGTGGTTCTTAGACCCTGACCCCCAGCTACTCTCCACCGGGTCTTGGAGGATCTGGCTCTATGGAGGAGTTCCCATCAGGTATTTACAGTGGGACCCCGGAGAGTGGGAGTGGATTGACGCGGGGCATCGAGAGAAGAGCATCCCCTTCTTTCGTTACACGGTCAGTAATGCCAGGAGATTTCAGCTCAATAGTAGAGGTTGGAGACCCTCCAGAGTTCCTCATTGGGAGACTTTTGGTATTACTGCGGATCAGCAGAGGTACTTCTGGAGGAGGCTCTGGAAATCCCACAGGAATAGAAAGATCACTATCTTCTTTTGGCTTTCTATCCATGGAGGGATTGCAGTGAACCTTTGGAGGTCCAGATTCGGAGCCGACCCTACTTGCCCTCGTTGCCTTTCTACTTCGGAGTCTATTCAGCATTGCTTATGGGATTGCAAACAGGCGAGATTGATTTGGATGGGGATAGCCAGGATCTTCAGTCACTTTACCCATTCCCCACTTTTTATGACTTGGGGCTGGGTGGCTTGGCTTTCTCTTACAGGACCTCAGGTTTTCTATGAGGGAGTTGACTCCTCTCGGGCCATTTCGGTTCGACGTCATCGGGTTGAGTTATGTTCGTTGGATGTGGTACCACACCGTCCTTTTACAGCTGTACATGCCTCTGTGGATACTTCTTGGGAGATTCTAGCGAGCATAGCAGCTTGGCATATCTGGAGAGCCAGATGCACAGAGGCTATGGAGGGTACTCAGGTTCATCCCTCGCACACATTGGCTAGTATCTGGACAGACATCGTACACACTCTGATGGCCGTTTGGACGGGTATGCAGGGGGACTCCCGTGCAGCCTCAGCTAGGAGGGCTTCTTTCTTCAAGGAATGGAAGGATTCTCCTTTCTTCTCTGAATCTACTACAGGGTTGAGATGGCACTTTCAGCCTCAACCTTGGCTTCTTTCCACCTCACTCTGAGGGATTTTTTATTTATCCTCATGATTTCATGATGTATTCCGCCTTGAGCTTGCTCTCGCGGGTTTTTGTTCTTACTTAATAGAAGTCTTTTTCATGGAAAAAAAAAAAAAGATGGGATCTAAGAGATGCAAATGCACATTCATGCATTGCTTTATCATGCAAGAGAATCATTATTCCACACATCCGGTCTTGTAGGATAGCAAAGGATGCCTGGGATAAATTGGCTTCTCTCTATCAAATTCGCAATGAGCTCGTGTTGCATATTTGAGAAGGCAATTACAGGAAGTTGGTATGAATGAAGGTGACTCTATGGATGCATATTTGACAAAGGTCAAGGACCTCATGGAACAGCTTGCCAACATTGATGAGGTGGTGCCAAATTCACAGCTTGTCAGTACCACATTGAATGGACTGCCAGATACATATCAAGGGTTTGCTACAACCCTTCGATTAGTGGCCATGGTCCGACAAGCCATTATTCCTGATCATGCATTTGCTTCACAGCAGACAGGAAGAGGCAAGGCTTCCAAGCCTATGGGCAAGCCAAAATCTGTGCATAGCAGTTGCAATTCCTCCCATGCATCTAAAAATACAGCAGATAAGTCAAAGAAGAAAAGATGTAACTATTGTCGCAAGCCTGGAGATGACATTTCAGAATGCAGGAAGCGCATTGTTTTGGAGAAAAAGAAAGCAGGATTAACAATTAATGCCTCACATGCTATTGAATCCCATGAGCCAGAAGATGCTTCACATGCACATGCTCTTCAGGATGATTGGGCATGGGCTGTCCATTGCTCATTTGATCCCTCCAAAGCTGATGCATTCTTTACTGCTAATGATGCTCAGTCCTGGTACTTCGATAGTGGTGCTTCCAAGCATGTCACATCTTGCAGACAGTTGTTTCATTCTTTAGCTGATGCACCTCGAGGGGGGACTGTTACATGTGCTAATAATGCTTCATATGCTGTAAAAGGATTTGGAGATGTGCAGCTCACATCCATTTCAAGCCATCCTGTTACTCTGACAAATGTTCTTTTTGTGCCTGGAATTGAAGTCAACTTGATTTCGATTTCAGCAATTGCCACTTCAGGTTTCAGAGTTATTTTTGATGGCTACAGATGCCTAGTTTATGATCTTCGTGATGACAATGCCATAGTTCTCACTGGCACTTTGTAAAAGGGGCTTTATCACCTTGATCATCACTTAGCTGCACTTTCTATTGAAGCATTGGGTATTTCAGATTCACAGCTTGCTGAAACTCATCTTTGGCATGAGAGAATGGGCCATCTCAATTATAGAGCTCTAGCAAAGCTACATTCATAGCAGATGGCAAATGATGTACCTCAAACTCACACATTTTCAAAACATGTGTGTGAGGGTTGTCTTTTGGGTAAGATGCATCGATTTCCTTTTCAAAAGAATTGTCCAAAACTCTCACAAAGGAAATTGCAGCTAGTGCACAGTGATGTCTGTGGCCCAATGAGGACAAATGCCATTGGAGGGTACAAATGTTTCATGACTCTCATTGATGATTTCACAAGATATTGCTGGGTATATCCTTTAAAAGCCAAATCTGAAGTTTTCTTATGCTTTCAGAGGTGGCTGAATATGGTTGAGAATGAATCAACATGCAAGCTTGTCACCCTCAACACAGATAGGGGGGGAGAGTATATGTCTAAGGAGTTTGATGCATTTTTGTCTTCACGGGGCATTATTCACTCATGCACTACTCCTTACACTCCTCAGCAGAATCCTGTTTTTGAAAGGAAAAACAGGTCCACAATGGAGATGGCCAGATGCATGCTTAAGGCCAAGTCTTTGCCCAATAAATTTTGGCTTGATGCAGCGATGTGTGCCAACTATGTGCTGAATAGATCATCTACACGGACATTGAAGCCTGTTACACCTTATGAAGCATGGAAAGGTAGGAAGCCTTCACTTTCACACATGAGAGTTTTTGGGTCTTGCATATGTTCATGTACCATCTCAGCTGAGACATAAGCTTGATGACAAGGCAATCAAATGCATATTTATTGGTTACAGCCAGGAGAGTAGAGTGTATCGGTGATATCAACCAAATATTGGGAAGATTATTTTCAGTAGAGATGTAATCTTTGCTGAACATTCAGCTTCTCCTCTTGTGGACTGCAAATCTAAGCCAGATGTTGACATGTTTGATGCTTTTGAATCTTGGTTACCTCTGCCATCCTCAGAAGAGGACTTTGACCAACAACATGAGCCTCCTGCACGCCCTCCACCAAGCAATAATCAGCCACTACCTCATGCTGATTTGCAGGTTTCTCTTCCGGCACAAAATGATCCCACTATTCATGATGCAGTCATTGAAGAAAGAGCTGTCAATAGACAGCAAAGGCAAGTTCCCAGATGGCTTCTTGATACATTGAGGGACAGCAAACAAGATCAGCCTTTTGCTGCCCGGACAAGATCAGGGAGTAGACAGCATGGTCACTTTCTTGAGTTTGCACTCCTTGCTACAGCTTGCAATGAAGAGCCTCTGTGCCATAAAGATGCTTTTGACAGCAAAGAGTGGATGGATGCAATGAGAGCTGAGTTACATTCCATTGCTAAAAATGACACATGGGAATTAGTAGATCTCCCTCCAGGCAAGCATGCCATTGGAACTAGGTGGGTCTACAAATTTAAAAGGAATTCTGATGGCAGCATAGATCTCGTCTTGTTGCAAAAGGGTATGCCCAACAACAAGGCATTGACTTTGAGGAGACATTTGCTCCCACATCCAGGATTACTACCATTAGATGTGTCATTGCCATTGCAGCCCATCATCATTGGCAAGTGCACCAACTTGACATCAAGACTGCTTTTCTTCATGGGGATTTGGAGGAAGATGTCTATGTCACACAACCTCCTGGCTTTGAGGTTGTTAATTCTGAAAATAAGGTATGCTGGCTTAGAAAAGCCCTTTATGGTTTGAAGCAGGCACCCAGGGCATGGTATGCCAAAATTCATGCACACTTACTATCCCTTGGTTTTCAAAATAGTCCCTTAGAACCCACTCTTTATGCCCGCGGGAGTGGATCTAATTTTTTAGTGCTGATTTTATATGTGGATGATATGCTCATCACGGGCCCAGATACTCAGAAAATTGCACCTTTCAAGGCTGATTTGCAGCAGATTTTTGACATGTCAGACATGGGACAGCTCCATTATTATTTGGGCATTCAGTTTGCTCATGTTGAGGGGGGTATCATGATGTCTCAGTCCAAGTATATTGGACAG